>NC_000084.6:50685000-51285000 GCF_000001635.26 Mus musculus
AGTTGTTGATACAAGTTGGGGGAGTGATAACAGAAGACACACAGAAAAAAAAATTTAGGCAGTAAAATTGCCTTCTGAAATTGCCATTTCAAGTACGTACTTTTATACATTGTTGTAGATCTATAAAATGTGTAACATCAAGATTCAATACCAATGTAATATTTGTATCATTGGCAAAATACCTCTATGTAGGTTCCTCAGATTTAACAAAGAACTCTTATGGAGATATTGATGATTGATAATGCTCTGTGTACATGGGCACCATGGTAGTTTCTTATCTTGACTTTCTACTGCTGTTTTGAAACACCATGATCAAAAAGCAAGTTGGAGAAGACAGGGTTTATTCAATTTACAGTTCCATATCACAGTTCATTATCAAAAGTAGTGAGGTCATGAACTCAAGCAGGGCAGGAACCTGGAGAGAGGCCATGGAGAAGTGTCTTACATTACATGGTTGGCTCATTCTACTTTCTTATAGAACCCAGGACCACCAGCCCGCCCAGCAATGGCATTACTCATATGGGCCCAATCCCATCAATCACTAATTAAGAAGACTACCTACAGGCTTTCCTACAGCTGGTTCTTACGCAGAAATTTTCTTAATTGAGATTCACTCCTCTCAGATGACTTTGGCTTGTGTCAAGTTGATATAAAACTATATAAGACAAATATATAGGAAATCTCTGTAGCTTCAAGCAATTTTGCTAAAAATATAAAGTTGCTCCCAAAATGAACAATTTTGTCAACAATTGAGTCAAAAATCAATTTAGAGATTAAAAGATGACATACCATTAATTAGTTACAAAGTAACTTTATACTCTTATAATGTAACGCAATACAAACAAACAAAACCAAAGAAAAACAAGAACAAGTCAATAATAAAAACTAATAAAATAATGGCAAGTATTTTCTTCCACTCAGACTATGAAGGCTATGTGATAATGCACAGGGATGAGAATCGAGGTTAGATCTGTGTGATAATGCACGGAATGAGAATCGAGGTTAGATCTGAATGGTCAGTGAGTACTACATAATAAAATCATGGGTTGAAGGAAGGACAATCTTCTCACTAGTGCTCGATCTCAAGATTGAAAAGAGCTGAGTTTGTTCCTATAAGTATAACTAAGGTCTGGGTGTCTGTGTACAGCTACAAGGTAGTAGCATGGAGAACTGATATTTAGGCAGAGTCAAATAAGTGTCCTCAATGATCTCGGGTGAAGTCTATTTTTTATACAACAAGCTGAAAAAAAAACCAACCAAACAAACAATGAAGAGGTCAAACAGTTGTGACCTGCTTTATTTATGTTTCCCAAAGGTCATCTGGAAGCTCAGGATATCTAAAGATAGATTTTGTTTTCTCTATAATCATTATGATTTTGAAAGGAAAGACAATTGATTGTTTTGTGACTTTACAATTTCTTTGTTATTCATAATTAGGGATGCATATGTATATGTGATTTTTTTCTAAAGGTGGGAAAGATAGTTTCTATTTCTTTTCTGTTACCAAGAAATTGCAGATGCCCTTTACCATGAAAGCAATATTATACCAGAAACAAAACAATAAATTTCTTATTCCTAAAACACATATTACTGAATTGTATCCTTACAAGTCCATGGGTATTAGTTCTCTGGAGATAGACTCATTGAAATATTAATTTATCTAAAGCTATATATACAAATAAAGTATATATCTATATCTTTAAATATCATGTCTATCTATCTATCTATCTATCTATCTATCTATCTATCTATCTATCTATCTATTTGTTGAGACTGAGCATAACTCAAATCTCCCCAAAATTCTAAAAGTCAATATTCAAGTTATAAGAGACTTTCCTCTCTGAAATATATCAAAACAGCCTACACAATCTAAATGTTGTATTGTAGGAGAAATAGCTAGATCCTTCTTATGCTTTGAGCTATTAAGCAAGCTGGGCCTGGCTGCTTCTGTGTAGACAGCTGGCATGTTCATTGTCAGTGTGATAGCTTCAGAACATGCACATTCTTTTCTATAGTTCACACATAGCATTAATGAAGAAACCTTTCTATTAACGAATCAACATTCTTCAAAGGCAATATCAAGCCTTTACCCAAAGGATATATCTTACTGTAAGTCAACCTCAAAGTCTTAAGTTAAAGTCCATGATGATAAAATGGATTAAAATAAAGCACAGCCAGAAGATCCCATATGTGGGGAAAAGTTACATAAATAGTAATTTTCCAAACCATTTTGTTCAAAGGGCAATATGATGTTTGGTAGTTATATTTTATTTTTAGTATATTTTATTTTAGCAGTTATATTTTAAAAGGGGAAATATTTTTTATGTGCCGACTTAGGCAGACTATAGAAATCATCTGGCCCAGCTATAATTGTATGAAGACAAATTAAAACACAAGGGCTTAGGAAGTATGGCAGACAACCAGGCTTGTGACCCTAGTCCAGTGGTCCCTCAGTTCTACATCAAAGCAGAACTGGAATAATAAAAAACCTGGCTTCTTTGACATTCTGCAAGATGGAAAATTGAAATGCTTTTTACTGCTTCCTTAGAGTCAGGTAGAGCTAGGCAGGAATCTTCCTTTGAAAGCCCTTACCAGGCTTTGTGTAATTATTTATCACTGTAGTTATAAGTAGGGTGAAAAGTAACTATGATGTCAATCAAGAAAATCCCGTGGTAGAAATCCTGGTTTCTACAAAATCACTTCCATGTTCTGCGGGAAAATGTTAAGTGTGTAGATTTTATGTCTTTCAAGGCACTCCTGGAGACTTGGCCATTTCCCAAGCATACACTATAGCATCAGTGCTTGCCAAAAGAACATTGCTGATTTGGACTAAGTTGGACCCTAAGAGAAGTGACTTGAAAACTTCTGGTGCTTCCTGCCTACCATTCCTTGGCAAGGGAAAATTTTGAGTCTTATTATAAGTCCTTTGGGTCAAGTTGGTTTTAAGAGTCATTTGATGTCCTTGAAAGACAAAGTTAAAAAGGAAAAATTGAGCTTGAAGTAACATGTATATTTTCCGTGCTAAAAGTCAGCTCACAATGTAAATTTCTTATAAGAAAATGAAATAATAGAAACATCTTCATTAGTATTTGCTTAGATAACTCTGGTAGGGGAGCAACATTTGGGATGTAAATAAATAAAATCATAAATAAATAAAACATATGAAATATATATTTAAAAAGAGTTGCTTAGAGAGCAACAAGCTCATCAACTCTGTTGCCATGACATGAATGTAATTCATCGTTGCAGGGTACATCCATTAATTTGTAAAATAAGAGGCCATGAATGAATAGCAAAGGTGCGTTATGTTCCCACCGTTTTCTAGTTTTATTATTATCCAGACGGAAATGCGGGACTTGAGAGATGACTCAGTGTTTAAGAGCATTTGCTACTTTGGAAGAGGAATGAGTTCAGTTCTCAGCTCCCACATTCCAGCTCACAAGCATCTGTAGCTACAGTTCCGTAGGCTCTGATGCCCTCTTCTTGTCTCCATGTGCATTTCATGCACTCAGTACAGATACATACAGGCAGGCAAAACAGTAACAGATAAAAACAAAGTTGCACAAATTCCTTAGCAGAAATACCAAAAATAAATAAATAAATAAATAAATAAATAAAAATAAATAAAAGGTCACCTCCTAAGACATGATTAATTGAAAACTATATTTTTGTTTTGAATTTTGTATATTCTAATAACTTACTAAGAGAAAGTGGAACCTGATATATATTGAAAACCATATTAGAAAATGCATGTGATACTAATTTTCTGTATGATATAAAGAATCGTTATATTGTCTCATATCACGAACTTTGGGTATTAGGAAATGTAAGCTCATTTAGACATCTTTTCACTATCCTGTGAATACTTATAAAGGATATGAACACAGTAGAATGCTTTAGAGGAAAAGATACCGAATGACTTTCCAAAGAAATTAGCTCATGTGATTGGGTTACCTCACTTAGGATGATATACTTCAGATCCACCAATATGTCTAAGAATTTAATAAATTCATTGCTTTTAAAAGCTTCATTTTGTAAATGTACCACATTTTCTGTATCCATTCCTCTGTTGAGGGACATCTGGCTTCTTTTCCAGATTCTGACTATTATAAATAAGGCTGCTATGAACATAGTGGAACATGTATTCTTACAAGTTGGAGCACCTTCAGGGTATACCACTTCTAGGAGTGGTATTGCTAGATCTTCCGGTAGTACTATGTCCAATTTTCTGAGGAACCACCAAATTGATTTCCAGAGTGGTTGTACAAGCTAGCAATCCCACCAGCAATGGAGGAGTGTGCCTCTTTCTCCACATCCTCGCCAGCATCCGCAGTCACCTGAAATTTTTATCTTAGCCATTCTGACTGGTGTGAGGTGGAATCTCAGGATTGTTTTGATTTGCATTTCCCTGATGATTAAGGATGTCGAACATTTGTTAAGGTGCTTCTCAGCCCTTCGATATTTCTCAGTTGAGAATTATTTGTTTATCTCTGTACCCCAATTTTTAATAGGGTTATTTGGTTTTCTGGAGTCTAACTTCTTGATTTCTTTGTACATATTGGATATTAGCCCCCTATCGGACTTAGGATTGGAACACACATGATATGCACTCACTGATAAGTGGATATTGGCCCAGAAATTCAGAATAGCCATGATCCAATTTGCAAAACACATTAAACTCAAGAAGAAGGAAGACCAAAGTGTGGATACTTTGGTCCTTCTTAAAAGGGGGGGGGGCAAAATACCCATGGAAAATGTCACAGAGACAAAGTGTGGAGGCAGAGACTGAAGGAATGACCATCCAGATACTGCCCCACCTGGGGATCTATCCCATAAACAACCACCAAACCCAGACACTCTTGTGGATGCCAACAAAAGCTAGCTGACAGGATCCTGATATAGCTGTATCTTGAGAGGCTCTACCAGTGCCTGACTAATACAGAAGTGGATGCTTACAGCCATCCATTGGATGGAGCACAGAGTCCCCAAATGAAGGATCTAGAGAAAGTACATGGAGCTGAAGGGATTTGCAGCCTCATAGGAGAAACAACAATATGAACTAACCAGTACCCCTAGAGCTCTCTGGGACTAAAGCACTAATCAAAGAAAACACATGGTGGGACTCATGGCTCTAGCTAGCTGCATATGTAGCAGAGGATGACCTAGTTGGTCATCAATAGGAGGAGAGGCCCTTGGTCCTGTGAAGGTTCTATGTCCCAGTATAGGGGAATGCCAGGGCCAGGAAGTAGGAGTGGGTGGGTTGAGGAGCAGGGGGAGGTGGGAGGGGATAGAGGATTTTTGGAGGGGAAACTAGGAAAGGGGAATAACATTTGAAATGTAAATGAAGAAAATATCTAATAAGAAAGGGGAAAAAGAAGAAGAAAAAATAAAGGAATGAGAATTCACACAACTAAAAATAAAGTAGCTTATGATGAAAAACCTCCTATAAATTGGTGAATTTTCTTAAGAAGTTACAGATCAGTAAGTCAGGTGGATCCAGCTGGAGAACAAGGAGCCAAGAAGGCTTGGGCAGATTAACCTCAAGAAGGTAACTGTCTCTTTTCCAGGAAGCCTCACACAGTAATGGAAGGTTCAAGAGACTCTCATAAACAGTCCAAATCAGAGCTGATGCCTGGATTGCTGAACCATGACACTGCCTGGCGTTCCTGTATCAGGCTAGAGGCATTCCTGGTACACCTGTGTTCAATGCTCCAACAGTTCGTTCATATGCTTATGTGGAATCACTGAAAGTGGATTTATGGAAACAGTTCTCCTTCATTACTGCAGTTTCCTAGTTTATTTGGACAAACTTTGTGTTACTGAAGAAGACAAAAATATTTCTCTTCCAACTTCTTGCTACTTTTCAGTTTAATACCATTAAAAAAAATCAAAAAAGAAGACATTGACTCACACAACAAAAGTCTGTGCAAGTCTTCTGTCTTAGTTAGGGTTTTACTGCTGTGAACAGACACCATGACCAAGGCAAGTCTTATAAAAAGCAACATTTAATTGGGGCTGGCTTACAGGTTCAGAGGTTCAGTCCATTATCATCAAGGTGGGAGTATGGCAGCATCCAGGCAGGCATGGCACAGGAGGAGCTGAGATTTCTGTCTTCATCCAAAGGCTGCTAGTGGAAGACTGACTTCCAGTCTACTAGGGTGAGGATCTTATGCCTACACCCACAGTGACACACCCATTCCAACCAGGTCACACCTATTCCAACAAGGCCACACCTCCAGATGGTGCCACTCCCTGGTCCAAGGATATACAAACCATCACATTCCACTCCCTGGTCCCCACAGACTTGTTCAAAAACACGAGTCTATGGGGGCCATACTTAAACATAGCATAATGCAAAATGCATTTATTCCAACTTTCAAAGTCCTCATCCTCTATAGCAGTCACAACAATGTTAAAAGTCCAAAGTTCAAGGCCTCTTCTGAGATTCATTCAACTTAATTAACTGTAATCCCCAAAGCAAGGCAGAAAACCAGCTGGGCAAACTCCAAACTCTGCATCTCCATGGCTGATGTCAAAGCAGTTTTCAGATCTCCACTTCTTTTTCATCTTTGTTGACTGCAACAAACTGCTTTCTCCTGGGCTGGTTCCACTCCCTGTTAGCAGCTTTCCTCAGCATGTATCCCATGGCTTTGGCATTTTTAACATCTTTGAGTCTCCAAGGCAATTTCAATGTTACAGTTTCTTGTTTCAGTGTCTGGGATTCCACTTGATCTTTTGGACTCCTCCTAAGGGCTGGCATCACTTTTCCAGCTCTGCCCTCTGTAGCACTTTAAGCTCTGGTTGATCCACTCCACTACAGCTGCTGTTCTTGGTGATCATCCCATTGTACTGACATCTCCAATACACTGGGGTGTTCCACTCCAACTAGGCTTCACCAATAGCCTCTCATAGGCTCTCTTCAGGGTGCCAAGACTCAAATCCTTTGCATGATCCCTTCAGTCCTGGGCCATCAACTACAGCTGAGGCTTCACCTTCTCCAATGGCCTTCCCTGGCCTCTCACAGTGCTAAGCCTCAGCTTCTCTCCATGATCCCTTCATTCCTTCACAAGCAGTACCACCTGAATGACTCTTACACATTACTAAGTCCAGCTGTCATGAGGTACAACCTTGGGTATTTCTGGAACACAGCTTCTTTATGCTCCCAGAAAACAATTTCCAGAAGATGATGCTGGTCTCTTCTTAATCACTGCTAATTCCTTAGCTCCAGCTAACCAGCATCAATTTTCCCAGTAGTTCCTTCCATTCTTTTTTTTATTATTATTATTAGGTATTTTCCTCGTTTACATTTTCAATGCTATCGCAAAGGTCCCCCATACCCCCCCAATCCCCTACCCACCCACTCCCCCTTTTTGGCCCTGGCGTTCCCCTGTACTGGGGCATATAAAGTTTGCAAGTCCAATGGGCCTCTCTTTGCAGTGATGGCCGACTAGGCCATCCCCTGATACATATGCAGCTAGAGTTAAGAGCTCCGGGGTACTGGTTAGTTCATAATGATGTTCCACCTATATGGTTGCAGATCCCTTTAGCTCCTTGAGTACTTTCTCTAGCTCCTCCATTGGGGGCCCTGTGATCCATCCAATAGCTGACTGTGAGCATCCACTTCTGTGTTTGCTAGGCCCCGGCATAGTCTCACAAGAGAGAGCTATATCTGGGTCCTTTCAGCAAAATCTTGTTAGTGTATGCAATGGATACCAGGTACCAAAGCTAAATCAAGATCAGGTTAATGATCTCAACAGTCCTATATCCCCTAAAGAAATAGAAGCTGTCATTAATTGTCTCCCAGCCAAAAAAAGCCCAGGACCAGACGGGTTTAGTGCAGAGTTCCTTCCATTCTTAACTCGAGAGCCAGAGCCACATGGCTGAAGCTGCTGAGTTCTGCTGCTTGCAGGAACTAGAACATGACCCCCTTGTACTATTACATTGTCACTGCCTTTCTGTTTTCCAACTCCTTCACTGCCTAAGCTTGGCTTTCCTGGATCTTTCTCTGTAGATTGGTCTTGAACTCGGAGATCAGCATGCCTGTCTCCTGGGATTAAAGGTGTGTATCACCATACCTGGATCTAAATTTAGCTGGGTAGGATCTTGCCCCAAGGTCCTACTCCCTATTCCCTTAATCTTTCATCTCCTAGAACACAAGATTTTGCGCCATTACACTTCCTGGTACCCCTTTAATACTCGAACCATATGTTTTATATTTTTCCTTTCTAAGCTTGCTATGCTTGTTCAAACATCTTTTCATAAGACTTAACCAGAGAACAAAACCTCTGCTGGGCTTTTTTGAAACTTCTTTTGTCAATGTAATTAATCTAAGTCTCTTCACCTTAGCCTCAGGCAAACTTTTCAGACAAGGGCAAAAAGTAGCCACATTCTTCACCAAAATACCACAAAACCAGTCTATATGCCACATTCTGAAATTCTTCTCCTTTGATATCTCTTGGGCCAGGTCAACACAGTTCAAATCACTCCCAGCAACAAAGTCTTCCATATTCCTACTAGGATGACCCATTGAGCCTCATTTAAAGCATTCCACTGCTTTCCAAATCCGAAGTCCCAACCCAAAATCCACATTCTTTCAAATAAAAGCATGATCAGGCCTTTCACAGCAATACCCCACTCCCAGTACCAACTTCTGTCTTAGTTAGGGTTTTACTGCTGTGAACAGACACCATGACCAAGGCAAGTCTTATAAAAAACAACATTTAATTGGGGCTGGCTTACAAGTTCAGAGGTTCAGTCCATTATCATCAAGGTGGGAGCATGGCAATATCCAGGCAGGCATGGCACAGGAAGAGCTGAGATTTCTGTCTTCATCCAAAGACTGCTAGTGGAAGACTGACTTCCAGGCAACTAGGGTGAGGATCTTATGCCCACACCCACAGTGACACACCCATTCCAACAAGGCCACACCTCCAGATGATGCCATTCCCTGGTCCAAGGATATACAAACCATCACATCTTCTCATGAGGAAAAAAAAGGAAGATGTAAAAATATAATTTGCAGGTGCTAGGAATGATTATGGAGGGAAAGGAGCTGGAGCTGAGGGTGAATATGAAGCCAATAAACAGATACATATCTAAGTAAGAAGACCCCAAGTTATAAGCATATGTTCTTGATTTCACTACTTACAATGCTACTCGCCTTTATTAACAGTTTTGTGTGTCAGTTAGTTTACCTCTAAAATAAAGAAACAGCAACATTAACCCGTCTAATTAAAACCTCCATCTTCTATAGACAACTAAGGTGTAAATTTTAATTCTATAAACCTACTGGAACAGTTCTCCAGATTCTGCTTCCATTTAAGTAAGTTTTATTGTTTCTTATAATTTATGCAGTACTAATTATCTTGAACACATTATGTCCAATTAAGTTCTGTATAAAGAAACCTGTAGTTAAATTTTTTACATCATTTAAGTTGAAAACTTTCAAATATGAATTAAAAGCCATTTGATAGCACATTTAAAATCCTATTCTAAAATAGAAGAGAAGGAAAAGCATTTTTAAAAAGGCTTGAGAATGAAAGTAAGGCTAACCTATAAAATAAAACAAAAGGAAAATATGCTTCTTAGGAATATGATATCTAAGTAGATATGGCAGATCACACTCTTCACTAATTGTAAGTATTATTAACCCAGAACATTTTTTATACCTATCAAAGAAATGGACATATATTCAGTGATCTATGTCAAAATTTACATATATATATATATATATATATATATATATATATATATATCACATCACAAGAAACTTGGCAAAAGGAAAAGATCTAGCTTTTCTGATATTTCTTAATTATAAATACATCTGTAATTTGAGAACAATGTAGTTATAGACATGGACAACTTTGGGATCTACTATTTTTTCTTCATTACTCATTTGATATGTTGGAAAATCACAATAATAATGGCAAGCCTTGAGGAACTCTCACCCTTTTGTTTCATGAAGTTTTCTTTATTTTCATTATGTTTTATCTAATAGGTTTGTGTTCTGGCCACTTTTGTGATATAGGACACATACTAACTACACTCAAAGAAGAGGATAGACTAAGAATCTCCCTACCAATTGAATTAATAAAAGTTTTAAAAATATACAGCATTTTAAAATTGAAAATAACTTCTTTTCATATAATAAATCCTGATCATGGCTCCTCACATTACCCTCCCTACCTTTTCACAAACCCAATTCTATGATTTCTCTCTCTGTCTCTCTGTCTCTCTGTCTCTCTGTCTCTTTCTTTCTTTCTCTCTCTCTCTCTCTCTCTCTCTCTCTCTCTCTCTCTCTCTCTCTCTCTCTCTGTGTGTGTGTGTGTGTGTGTGTGTGTGTAGCAAAAGAATAGTAGTGGAATAATGTAAGAAAGCACAAACAAAGAATTTAAAGAGAGAAAAGAAAAATCACAAGAAACATGCACAGTGTCATGACACTTTTCATCAGACAATACACAGGGACCAGAGGAAAAGCCTGTATCATAGAATAAAGGAAGAACTTAGTTTCATGGGCTATGGCTTTTAAACTGTCAATAATACATTTTTGCATGCTCTTGAATGAAAAATATGATATCCAAGTAATCAG
Source organism: Mus musculus (assembly GCF_000001635.26). Taxonomy (NCBI): domain Eukaryota; kingdom Metazoa; phylum Chordata; class Mammalia; order Rodentia; family Muridae; genus Mus; species Mus musculus. The sequence continues at coordinate 50,695,589 of NC_000084.6, forward strand.
AGAAAAAGAGATATTTGTAAAAATATTCCTACAAATTAACAGCAATGTTCAATCCACTCTTTTCTTTGTAGGATCAAAACTTCTTAAAAAGTTTTAAACCTTCAAACAATCTCAAAAGTTTTAAACTCTCAGGAGCTAGTGAGATGACTCAGTGGGTAAAGTGAAAGCAGGAAGACACAAGTTAAAATCCCAGCACTCATCTAAAAGGACTGTCTGGGCAACACACATCTGCCATCCCATTGTTAGTCAAGGAGATGGGCAGGTCTCAGGGGATAACTTTCCCACTAGTGAAGTTTAAATAGTAAGCTTCAGGTTCAGGGAGAGACTCTTTCAAAACACATGGCAAACAATCTGGAAGGCATCTGACACCATCAACATGTGGCCTCTACATGTACAAGCATAGGCAAGCACACCTATGCACACACATGTGCACAGCACACCTATGCACACACATGATCACAGTACACATTTTAAAGTTTCATTCCATGAAGAAATTAAGTTTCCTGAGTCTGATGTTAATGGGGTCTACTTTCAGTCACATAGTCATAACAGGAAGAACCAAAAGTCTGAAAGAATTCCATTAACCCTAGAAAGACGGTGATAGGGCACCAGCACCAGGTCACCTTGGGCTCAGAGTCAGCGGACACCCCCAAGGTCTCCTAGAGGACTCTCCACACGATCTTAGGACCACCAGTGAGTGGAACACAACTTCTGTTCCAATCCAATCGTGCGGGACCTGAGACAGCATTAGGGAAGCAGGAAACCTGGACTGATCAGGGTCACAAGTCCCTTCTGGTCAGCGCTAGCACTGGGTCACCTGGGCACAGAGTTGGTGGACAACCCCAAGGTCCCTAGAGGAAAGCTTCAGAGACAGACCCCATTTTGGGCTCCAGACACCTGGGCACCTTCCCTGCCAGAGGAGAGGTGTCCGCCCTGCCCGGGAGGGCTTTGCTGGAGCACCTGGGGAGCCATCTTGGTTCCCTGATCCCTCTGAGACTAGTCTGTGCAGGTGAGAGTGTAGACTACAGAAGCTAGCAGCTTCTGTGACAGGCTGAAGGAACACAGCTTCTGGGACAGGTACTGTTTGTGGCCTTCATCTTCTGCCAGGAGGGAAGTCCGAACACCAGATATCTGTGCACCTTCCCTGTACAAGGAGAGCTTGCCTGCAGGGAGAGCTCTGACCACTGAAACTCAGAGGAGAGAGCTAGTCTCCCAGGTGTGCTGATAGAGGCTAACAGAATCACAGTCTCTAACCAGAGACAACTATAACAACTAACTCCAGAGATTACCAGATGGCGAAAGGCAAATGTAAGAATCTAACGAACAGAAACCAAGACCACTCACCATCATCAGAACACAGCACTCCCACCTTGCCCAGTCCTGGGCACCCCAACACACGCAAAAAGCTAGACCCGGATTTTAAAGCATATCTCATTATGATGGTAGAGGATATCAAGAAGGACTTTAATAACTTACTTAAAGAAATACAGGAGAACACTGATAAAGGGTTATAAGTCCTTAAAGAAAAACAGGAAAACACATCCAAATAGGTGATGGAAATGAACAAAACAATACTAGACCTAAAAAGGGAAGTAGACACAATAAAGAAAACCCAAAGTGAGGCAACACTGGAGATACAAACCCTAGGAAAGAAATCTGGAACTATAGGTGCGACCATAACCAACAGAATACAAGAGATGGAAGAGAGAATCTCAGGTGCAGAAGATTCAATAGAGAACATCGGCACAACAATCAAAGAAAATGCAAAATGCAAAAAGATCCTAACTCAAAACATCCAGGAAATCCAGGACACAATGAGAAGAACAAACCTATGGATAATAGGAGTAGATGAGAATGAAGATTTTCAACTTAAAGGGCCGGGAAATATCTTCAACAAAATTATAGAAGAAAACTTCCCAAACCTAAAGAAAACATGCCCATGAACATACAAGAAGCCTACAAAACTCCAAATAGACTGGACCAGAAAAGAAATTCCTCCTGAAACGTAATAATCAGAACAACAAATGCACTAAATAAAGATAGAATATTAAAAGCAGTAAGGGAAAAGGGTCAAGTAACATATAAAGGAAGGCCTATCAGAATTACACCAGACTTTTTACCAGAGACTATGAAAGCCAGAAGAACCTGGACAGATGCTGTACAGACACTAAGAGAACACAAATGCAAGTCCAGGCTAGTATACCCAGCCAAACTTTCAATTACCATAGATGGAGAAACCAAAGTATTCCACAACAAAACCAAATTTACACATTTTCTTCCCAAGAATCCAGCCCTTCAAAGGATAATAACAGAAAAAAACCAATACAAGGACAGAAACCACGCCCTAGAAAAAGCAAGAAGGTAATCCTTCAACAAACCTAAAAGAAGACAGCCACAAGAACAGAATGCCAACTCTAAGAACAAAAATAATAGGAAGCAACAATTACTTTTCCTTAATATCTCTTAATATCAATGGAATCAATTCCCTAATAAAAAGAAATAGACTAACAGACTGGCTACACAAACAGGACCCAACATTTTGCTGCTTACAGGAAACCCATCTCAGGGAAAAAGACAGACACTACCTCAGAAGGAAAGGCTGAAAAATAATTTTCCAAGCAAATGGTCTGAAGAAACAAGCTGGAGTAGCCATTCTAATATCTAATAAAATCGACTTCTAACCCAAAGTCATCAAAAAAGACAAGGAGGGGCACTTCATAGTCATCAAAGGTAAAATCCTCCAAGAGGAACTCTCAATTCTGAATATCTATGCTCCAAACACAAGGGCAGCCACATTCATTCAAGAAACTTTAGTAAAGCTCAAAGCACACACTGCATCTCACACAATAGTTAGTGGGGGACTTCAACACACCACTTTCATCAATGGACAGATCCTAGAAACAGAAACAAAACAGGGGCACAGTAAAACTAACAGAAGTTATGAAACAAATGGATTTAACAGATATCTACAGAACATTTCATCCTAAAACAAAAGGATATACCTTCTTCTCAGCACCTCATGGTACCTTCTCCAAAATTGACCATATAATTGGTCACAAAACAGCCCTCAACAGATAGAAAAATATTGAAATTGTCCCATGCATCCTATAAGATCACCATGGACTATGGCTGATCTTCAATAACAACATAAATAATAGAAAGCCAACATTCATGTGGAAACTGAACAACACTCTTCTCAATGATACCTTGGTCAAGGAAGGAATAAAGAAAGAAATTAAGGACTTTTTAGAGTTTAATGAAAATGAAGCCACAACATACCCAAACTTATGGGACACAATGAAATCATTTCTAAGAGGAAAACTCATAGCTCTGAGTGCCTCCAAAAAGAAACTAGAGAGAGCAGACAGTAGCAGCTTGACAACACACCTAAAAGCTCTAGAACAAAAGAAAGCAAATTCACCAAAGAGGAGTAGAATGCAGGAAATAATCAAACTCAGGGTCAAAATCAACCAAGGGGAAATAAGAACTATTCAAAGAATCAACCAAACCAGGAGCTGGTTCTTTGAGAAAATCAACAAGTTAGATAAACATTTAGCAAAACATTTAGCAAGACTCACTAAAGTGCACAGGGAAAGCATCCTAATTAACAAAATCAGAAATGAAAAGGGAGACATACAGCAGATCCCGAAGAAATCCAAACCACCATCAGATCCGTCTACAAAAGGCTATACTCAACAAAACTGGAGAACCTGGATGAAATGGACAAATTTCTAGACAGTTACCAGGTACCAAAGTTAACTTAGGATCAGGTTAATGATCTAAACAGTCCTATATCCCCTAAAGAAATAGAAGCAGTCATTAATAGTCTCCCAACCAAAAAAAGCCCAGGACCAGATGGGTTTAGTGCAGAGTTCTATCAGACCTTCAAAGAAGATCTAATCCCAGTTCTGCACAAACTATTCCACAAAATAGAAGTAGAAGGTCCTCAACCCAACTCATTCTATCAAGCCACAATTATTCTGATACCTAAACCACAGAAAGATCCAACAAAGATAGAAAACTTCAGACCAATTTCCCTTATGAATATCTATGCAAAAATACTCAATAAAATTCTTGCTAACCGAATCCAAGAACACATCAAAACAGTCATCCATCCTGACCAAGTAGGTTCCATCCCAGGGATGCAGGGATGGTTTAATATACGAAAATCCATCAGTGTAATCCATTATATAAACAAACTCAAAGACAAAAACCACATGATCATCTCGTTAGATGTGGAGAAAGCATTTGATAAAATCCAACACCCATTCATGATAAAAATCTTGGAAAGATCAGGAATTCAAGGCTCATACCTAAACATGATAAAAGCAATCTACAGCAAACCAGTAGCCAACGTCAAAGTAAATGGTGAGAAGCTGGAAGCAATCCCACTAAAATCAGGGACTAGACCAGGCTGCCCACTTTCTCCCTACCTCTTCAACATAGTACTTGAAGTCCTAGCCAGAGCAATTAGACAACCAAAGGAGATCAAGGGGATACAAATTGGAAAGGAAGAAGTCAAAATATCCGTTTTTGGAGATGATATGATAGTATATATAAGTGACCCTAAAAAATTCCACCAGAGAACTCCTAAACCTGATAAACAGCTTCCATGAAGTAGCTGGATATAAAATTAACTCAAACAAGGCAATGGCCTTTCTATATACAAAGGGTAAACAGGCTGAGAAAGAAATTAGGGAAACAACACCCTTCATGATAGTCACACATAATATAAAATACCTTGGCATGACTCTAACTAAGGAAGTAAAAGATCTGTATGATAAGAACTTCAAAAATCTGAAGAAAGAAATTAAAGAAGATCTCAGAAGATGGAAAAATCTCCCATGCTTATGGATTGTGAGGATCAATATAGTAAAAATGGCTATCTTGCCGAATGCAATCTACAGATTCAGTGCAATCCCCATCAAAATTCCAACTCAATTCTTCAATGAATTAGAAAGGGCAATCGGCAGATTCATCTGGAATAACAAAAAACCTAGGATAGCAAAAACTCTTCTCAAGGATAAAACAAGCTCTGGTGGAATCACCATTCCTGACCTAAAGCTGTAATACAGAGAAATTGTGATTAAAAACTCCATGGTACTGGTATAGCGACAGACATATAGATCAATGGAATAGAATTGAAGACCCAGAAATGAACCAACACACCTATGGTCACTTGATCTTTTACAAGGGAACTAAAACCATCCAGTGGAAAAAAGCATTTTCAACAAATGGTGCTGGCAAAACTGGTGATTATCATGTAGAAGAATGCGAATTGATCCATTCCTATTTCCTTGTCCTAAGGTCAAATCTAAGTGGATCACGGAACTCCACATAAAACCAAAGACAATGAAACTTATAGAGGAGAAAGTGGGGAAAAGTCTTGAACATATGGGCATAGGGGAAAAATTCCTGAATAGAAGAGCAATGGCTTGTGCTGTAAGTTTGAGAATATTCAAATGGAACCTCATAAAATTTCAAAGCTTCTGTAAGACAAAATACACCGTCAATAAGACAAAAAGGCCACCAACAGATTGGGAAAGGATCTTTACCTATCCTAAATCAGATAGGGGACTAATATCCAATATATATAAAGAACTCAAGAAGGGGGACTCCAGAAAATCAAATAACTCCATTAAAAAAAATGGGGCTTAGAGCTAAACAAAGAATTCTCACCTGAGGAATACTGAATGGCTGAGAAGCACCTGAAAAAGTGTTCAGCATCCTTAATCATCAGGGAAATGCAAATCAAAGCAACCCTGAGATTCCACCTCACACCAGTCAGAATGGCTAAGATCAAAAATTCAAGTGATAGCAGATTCTGGTGATAATGTGGAGAAAGAGGAACACTCCTCCATTGTTGGTGGGATTGCAAGCTTGTACAACCACTCTGGAAATCAGTCTGGCGTTTTCTCAGAAAAGTGGACATAGTACTACTGGAGGATCCCGCAATACCTCTCCTGGGCATATATCCAGAAGATTGTCCAACCTGATAGAAGGACACATGCTCCCCTATGTTCATAGCAGCCTTATTTATCATAGCCAGAAGCTGGAAAGAACCTAGATGTCCCTCAACAGAGGAATGGATACAGAAAATGTGGTACATTTACACAATGGAGTACTGCTCAACTATTAAAAAGAATGAATTTATGAAATTCCTACCCAAATGGATATATCCTGTCTCCACCATATTCTATATTTTAGGGTTTTAAAGGAAATAAGCAAGTAAGGCAAATGAGGAATTGGCAAGGGTCAATTAGAAACCATTGATTTATACATTTAAATGAAATTAATCCCTACAAGTGGCATTTAACCCGCTTATATATTTATATTTAATCTTGTTAGCGTGCACTTCCACTTCCATTTTTCCTCATAATCCCTTCTCTTCATTCTCACCTTCATTCATCCCTATTATAATAACAACAACAAAACCCAAAACAACAACAAAAGCTTCAGAAGATGGGAATTTAAAGGGCATAGATAGTGACAATGGGACCGTGATGTGGGAAGGCATTTGTCAAGTTGAGGCTCTGGAAACAGAAGAGCCTTTAGTTCTTGGGATATTACTAGAGTTAGAGGACCACTTCATAGGTAGCATGAAGGTCTGGGAAGAGAGAGGAAGTCTTCAATTCCAAAGAACAAAGAGATGTCTGTACTTATCCCTGTTTAGAGCCACAGAGTAGATAAGTTCCATATATAAGGTAGACCTGGCCCATGTGCTAGGCATTAGAAGTTACTGATAAGTAAAGCTAAAATTCAAAGTTTTCTTTGTGCAGTAGGAGTGGGATTTGCCTTGAAGGTATATAGAGAGATGATGCATAAAGTACCAACATAGAGACTTGACAGAAACACTGCAGGGTGTATGTTGCCTGACATGGGCAGTAAAGAATGGGATATTGAAGGTTTGTGATCTCATACTTTCTTCCTAACTACTTTTCCTTTTTTGTATCTTTCTCCAGTGTCTCACTGTGGTTCAGGGTGGCATCACATGATGTAAGAAACTCTCACACTTATGTCAATTCATTTGCTCTGATATCTGTAGTGCTGGGATTAGGGATTCAATTAGAAAGGGGTCTTGTTTCTCTGTGCTTTAGGTTTCAGGTTTGTGTTTTTGTGTTATTGATATTGTTAATATAGCTATTAAATTAAATTTAAAAGAAGTTTCTTACAGTGACTATTCCTATAGTACCATACCACTGATGCACAATAAACATGTGACTCTTGGTCAATTTATTATTCAAATGTATGTAATGAAAGCAAACTTTCTATCCTGAGGTAAGGCAGAAGGGAGTGTGAAATCTGGTTCCTCTTATTGTAATGTATGACAGATTATTTACTCACTGTTCTCAGCAGTACAAAAATCACACATAGATTTATCACTACTTTTTCTACTTTTAGACAGTTGTTTAAAGCATTTTCTTATCCTGAATTCTGTTTACTCTCATGATTTATCAGAATTAAAATGCATGAATCAACCTTTATTCTTTCAAAACTTGGTGGAACTGATAAAAAAACTTGCAGTAAAAAAATGTAGTAGTAGAGTAGTAAAAAAAGTGTAGTAGTAACGTTTATAGTCTACCTGTTTTTGTATTGATCTATAGCCCACAAATACATGGATGTGTATTGATGAAAGCCATATTTTTATAGTTCTAGAAGAAAAGAGTCAAGAGATAAAGACTGCTTTTGTTGAGTTCTTCTGCATTCAGAGCAAGTTATTTGTTCTGTAGTTAAGACTGACAGTCTGAGGTGAGATGCAGAATGCTACACAATTTATCAGTTTTCCCAGAACTGCTCTATGGGTAAACAAAGTCTCTTACCAAATTTAACAGTGGACATCAAGAAAAAATTATAAAAAGAAATATAAAACTTGAGTATACTGATGTTCATTCTCTGTGATAGATATTAGCCAGTGAACATATATAAAGTTGAAAGGATTCAGCCTAAAAAAAAAAATCAAAAGCAGTATTTTATATAATAATCAGTGTTCAGACTTTATAGCATGAGTTATATGACTACCTACATAAAATAGTATATAGCAGATTTGATGTAATACACACAAAATTTTGCAAGAGGTTTTAGTTACCAAATCATTCTGGAGCCAAGAGTCTCAAATGTCTAATTTTATTTCAGGGAGAACAGAATCCAGATTTCCAATGTTTATTTAATGACCCAATAGTACCTGGATAATGAGACAGGTGAGGTGGTGAAGGGTGCACCATCTGACAGAGGAAACTGAACACTAGTGTCTTGTTTATTTACAGTGCAGTATAGAAGGACCCATGACTCGAAGTGCTGAAGCAAAGAGAACATTAAAAGGTACTTAAAGCCATTTGTATTCATTTTAAAATTAAAGCCATGAGATGAAGCCAAGATTTCTATTCTTTCTGACAGAGAAACAGCATTTATCAAGAGCTGAGTGCTTCCTTCTTCAAACAATGCACAGTGGGGGTTTAGATTTCTACAAGTCTCCTTTCACTCTGAAAGGGAAACAATGAAATCGGAGAATGAAGCCGTAATTAGATCATCTGGTGTCTTCATTGTCATGCTCTGGAAACTGTCACACATCCCCTTGCCTGTTTGTTATGATTTCCAACAAAAAACCCTGCCTGATTTTTACTCATCACAATTTAGCTGTCAGCAGATTCTTTCCCTCCTTTTAAAGATTCCCTCATTATTCTTAGTAAGTTCTTTAACGTAAAATATGTCAGCTCACTTTTGATGCCAATGAAGTAGATTCATTTGCAGAAAACCATGATGTCCATCCACATTTAATGTTAAGTTATTAAGCCTTTCACAGGTAAGTTCATCATGTCTTTTTTTGTTTGGTTGTTTTTGTTTTTTTTTCAAGACAAGATTTCTCTGTGTAGCCCTGGCTGTCCTGGAACTCACTCTGTAGACCAGGCTGACCTTGAACTCAGAAATCTGCCTGCCTCTGCCTCCCAAGTGCTGGGATTAAAAGCATATACTGCCTGGCTTACCTCATCATGTCTTAACTCCACATCCCTTTTCCTTTCCCCTTCCTTTCAGTTGCACTGAATCATATTCTCCAAAGAATAATCCATAATGTCAGACAAACATATGCATTCTGCCTATGTGATTTAGAAATGAAGAAACATGTGTAGATTCATGTTGGCAGTGTATGTCCACATGAGCATGTTATAGTTAGCAGTAACAGAAGACTGAGTAAGGGAGGACTGGAGCTTCAGATTGTTGTCTCTCAACATGGAGAGAAATTCAATTAGAGGCACGTGGATAATTTCAGTATAGATTTATCACCACAAACCACGTCTTGTTTCTTTCCTATGCTGTTAGAGAGATACGTCCTCCCAATTGAAATATTTCATCCCAGACAGAGGTGATTTAAGACTCATGGAGTACTAAAATTTGTTTTCATTGTACCAAAAAGATATTATGCAATCTTCTGAAGGGGGAAAGGAAAAAAAAAAAACAGTTCTACCCAAGTAAGGTGCCATAACAATGACAGACATGTGTGGCAGTAACCAATAGCTCTCTAAGTGGGCTTAAGACTCACTCAACAAGAGGGAAGACATGCCTCGTACTGAAACCTATCCTCGCCTAGTGAATTCATGGGTCTCAGACGAGAATCTACAACTGCTACTTTAGTAAACCATTGCAATCTCTAGCTATACTCCAAATGTCTATCATTATACCTACCAATGAGTGTAGTGTGCATCCTTCATAAAGAAAAGTTCTCTTTGCAACAGAGAACATTGCAGATTATCATAACTAATCAAAATGCAGAGCCCTGTATCCCAGTCTCAACTTATACATATATAATACAACTTCCACAGGGAGGAAACACGGGGGCTGGGAGGGGGGTAGGGGGTGGGGGTGGTATCTAAGAGACAGAGGATTAGAGAGTTTGCTGTAAGATTGTGTTTCTCAGTAATGTCAGAAGATAAACCCATGAAGTCTCACCAACATAATTGCCTAAATGTAAGCTGAACAAAAGCAGGAACAATAGATATGGTAAAGTGGACAGGGGATAGCCTCGGAGGCCTTAATCTTATGCTGAGAGCTGGAGAGAGAGTTTTATCCAGAAAATGGAACACCAATTGGTTATCAAGTACAAATGGTCAGTCCTGACAACATATAGTAACATACATTGAGTAGATGTATTTACAATTTTAGGAGCATAAACATATATGATATTTACACCCTTCATACATATTTACTGATCATACACACACAAACACACATGCACATGCACACACATAAACTAACAGAGAAAAGGTTTATTTTGGTCCATGGTTGAGAGAATTCAGTCTTTCATGGTTCAGCTAGCATTTAGGGTGAGAACAGTCAGGAAGAAAGGAGACAGAGAAAGAAAATACACGTTTCTTTGCAGTGTGCTTCCATCTTTCTCTTCTTTCTCTCAGCCAGTTAAGGAGACGCTGCTCACACTCAGGGTAGGTCTTGGCCTCTAAGTTAATTTCTGTGGAACCATCCTGACAGACAGACCTTCTGGTATTCTTTCTTAATATTTTATTTTCAGTTATGTTGACAATAAAGATTTATTATAATACTTACTTTGAAATACAGAAAAGATTCAAAAATTCACATTGTTTCATTAGCTCATTTATACAGTTCTAACTTTACTAATTAATTCCCTCTATAAAAAGCTTATCTAATAGCTCTGGTACTTATTTGAATTTTCCCCAATAATATGCATATTAGATGAATTTGGAAAAATAATGAATAGCATTATACAGTATCAACTATCAGCTACTTACAAATATAATTAATACAATCACTCTTATCTGTACTCACTAACTAAAAGATCCATTCAATATTGTCTTAGAAATGTTTACCCTAATAGATTGTCTTTATATATCTTTCTAATGTTTCCTTTGCAGGTTTGGTTTTCAGTAAAAGTTATATTTAAAAAAAATCAAATAAAACCACCATCTACATATTGCTATGTATCCTGTTAGTATCCATATTAACTTTTTACTACATATTTATAGAAATGATGCTTATTTGGAAATGTGAACATCTATTTGCATTCTATTTTAAAAATTTCTGCAACCTACTGCCTTTGCTAGGGAAATCCAAGATCCTGCATCCCATTATACTGATTATTATTTTTGTCTTATACATAATTTTTATACAAAAGAAGTTATATATATCTGAGTTAGTTATATCTAATTTCTTTTATTTTCTCAGCCATTGTCTAATACTAGAGATTTGCAGATGAAGACATGCTTTCTGAATTCTTTGAGTTCGCATCTCCATACCTTTCCATCCTTATTATTTCTTTAATATATCTTGATTACACTATATGGTTTTGGAAGTTACCACAACGTGCCAGATATTTTTCATTTTGTTTTGTGTATGTGAGTGTATATGTGTTTGTTTTCTTACTTATCTTTCTGATTTGAGCTTTATTTTGAGAGCAAAAACATAATGTTCAACTATTGTACTGATTAAAGAAGAGTTTATTTAAAAAAATACTATGTTCTTGAAATCCAGAGCTTGCAAACAGTATCAGTAGGCTGGTCCAAAGTTGACCTAAGATTCTAAAATCCTGAAGATCTCTGTTATTCTTCAGAACAGCACGCTTAACCTATTGCTTGTGAAAGCTTTGAAGGTCATGATTCTTCCAGAACTGTCACTCAGGAGAAATGAGAACCATCAGGATGGTCTTATATCACTTGATATTTGGATAAATTACAATGAGAAGCAAATTTTTTCTTTGGAAAAAGCTGATAATATGTGTATGTAGCTATGAAGGCTCTTGCATTATTGGAGAGGCCAAGTTCTTTAAAACTGATAAGACAGGACTGCAAGGTGATTTGAGAATTAACTCAGAAGGATTAATGGAAAAAATAAACCCCAAGCCTCATAGGGAAGAAAATAAGGAAGAAGTATGTTACCTTCCGGCCAAAACATGCTGCTCAGGTAATAGCCACAGCTTAAAAAAAAAAAAAAAAAAAAAAAAGATAGGTTGGCATTAAAGGAGCAAAATCACACTAGAATCATGAGGTGTAAACTTGAAGGACAACCGTATGAACGCTGGTAAGTGTTTTTTAGTAAATGCCATTACCAAGGAAATATAAGTTGAACTAAAAATTAAGATATAAAACATAATGTATAATGACCCTTCAACTTCCAAATGAGGAAGTCCAGACTTTGATCATTCAAGAAACTCTTAATGTTTCTTTTTTTTTCTTGATAGATACTATGTTGCAGATACACAAAATAGTAACCCTGTGAAAAATACTTCTAAAACATTTCTTCATGTTGTTCAAAGTATTTTTACTGTGCCAGATCTTATCATGAACTATTTGATCCATTTTGGTTTGATTTTTGTTGAAGAAGTATTGCATAGGTCTGATCCCATTTATTTGTGTAGTTAGTTTCCTTAACACTATTTATTAAAAATACTAGATTTTCTTCAATAAGTTCTCTCAGCAACTTTGTCAAAGATGAGCTGATTATAGATTTTTCTGACCTCTCTATGGTCCTCTTTTGACTATATGTATGCCTATCATTTAGGGATTCTACACTGTGTATAGATTCCAAAATGTTTATATTACCATATAATAAAGAATCATGCATGTATGTTTTAAAATGATCTTGGTGAGGAAACAATCCAAATGTACATGGATATACATGGAAGTGGAAAATATTGTGCCAAATAAAATGAGCCAGTCATATACAAAATACTTCACTTTTCTATTTATTGTATTGTGATAGTCAAACCCAGAATCAGAGAATAAAATAGTTGTTTGCTTGGGCTATGAGAGTGTAGAAGAAGAATCGAGAACTTTAAGTGTTGGGTATAAAAATTAGTTTTGTTAAGGGAGCAGGTATCAACTTAAATGTTCTCGCCATTCCTCTATCACAAATAAAAATTATTACAAAGAAACTATAAAAGGTTATAGGTATCTTTAATATTTGAATTCAATGACACTATTATATGTGTACATATTCTCAAAGGCAACAAATTATTCATACAATTAAATATTGTACAATTATATATGTATATATGCAGTGAAGTGATACATGTTATTATTTTAAATTAGCTATACTATATTTCAGAAACATACTTATAATAACTCTATATCTATCTATCTCTATCTCTATCTATCTATCTATCTATCTATCTATCTATCTATCTATCTATCTATAACATGTGTGTGTACAATTCTAAAATGAACATATAATGCAATCTTACTTGGATAAAGGTAACTTTTAAATTGAGTTTTCCAAGGTATGCATTTCCCTAGAATAAAACTAGTTCTTGAATGTTTCTTCAGAGGTGTCTCTAGAAGGAATACTACAAAGAAGATCTTTGAACATAAAAATGGAAGAGCATAGTCATGGAGATAAATGGACAGAGTTCTTTCTAGAATGCAGATTTAAGGTCCAACTGTGACATTTCATTCATTGATTGTGTAGAGAGCTTGAAGGCTGTCTAGAACTCAGGAAGGTAGATCCATCTTTTAAGCTCTGCTGAAGAAATAGGAGGTTGTACCTCTTTAATGGGATCTTCTACCCTTCCATCCAAGAATGTCTGTCCCCAAGTACAGTCCTTTATATAGTTATAGCCATGTAACATGAAAGTCTACACAGTGAAGTGTCTCCTTACCTTTCCTTGCTTCCATCTCTATCCTAAGCATGGTGGCCAGGACATTCCAGGCTTCACTGTTTTCTGAAGCTCCTCTCTGTGCAACCTCACAGTTTTCTGCCATGTGGCTAACCTCTGATGCCAGCTTAACTCAAATCAGGATCATGCTTTCTTTTCATTTATAGATTTATTACTTTTTTTTCAAAAACGAATGAATATTTTATTTTATTTATTTTTTTAAGCTTTCTTTCCTTAGAATTATTTTTTTTCCATTTTTATTAGGTATTTAACTCATTTACATTTCTTACTGTTCAATAAATACCGTATAATTCTTCTTCTAAAAAGTTCCTTGTAATTCCTTATAATTAGAATTATAATACCTTATATTTCCTCTTCTGAAAGTTTCCACTGTGTGAGCCAGCACAATCTACATTTATTGTAAGCCTTTTCCTTCTCTGAAGTTAGAGATTTTAAGATCTTTGTCAACAGTTTGCCCAAAACGTATACACATAATACTATATCTAAGTTACTAAATGGCTTACTAGCTGTCAGATAAAATGACTCTTCTCATATACATTTGGGAAATGATGTGGAAATAGCAAAATAATGAAAACCTACTTCTAAATTCATATTTGGAAGTGTCAGACCTGTATTTAGGCCAACACAATCAGACTCTAGGATTATAATCTGAGCCTTTGAATTGGGCTGTGATTATAAAGTTATAAAACGCTTGTCCCAATTGCTGTTTTCACAGTCTTTGCAAAATATCCTGTATGTTGCTGCTACTTGTATTGTTAGCACCAAATTACTATGATTTAAAAAAGATGGATGAGCTATGGGAACATTTACATCACAAAAGCATTTCTTATTGTCTAAAGGAACCTAACAAAAGAAAAATCTCAGTGAGCACAGGCACCTCTGTCATCCTAAGCAGAGTTGCATCTACAGAAATGCAAAGATTCACATTTATGATATGGATATGTAGGGTAGCACTTCATTTACTTCATCTTAAATTTATAGTTTGTGAGTACTAGGCTTGTGATTCTTCAAATATTTCCCTGGGATTAAAACACTATTTGTCTGTAGCAATAGGAAACTTTCCAGAGTTAATAAAATAAAGCACTATTTCTAGCCCCCAGATTGCTCATAAAATATCTTACATTTGCACCATGTGTTGGTATAATTCCCTTTTATCATAATTTCCTAGTAACATGGTTTATGGACATTCTGTTTTTATTTATAAGAATTTTTTTGTTCCTATATCACAGTACTTTCTTCAGATATGCCCCTTTTCTTCCTTCCTTGCCTTATCCATTAAATTTATTCAAGAGCTATTTGAGTATGCAACACTATTATGGTATATGTAAATAACTAAGAACTATATTCTGTGTTTTAACAATGCCTGAAATATACAGACACTAAACAAGTACCTAGGAAAAATGAGCCCAATGGTCAAAAATGTTCGCAGATGAGCACCTTATACACACTTTAGCCTAATAATAAAGAGGACATATATGCACTAGCAACAACCATCATCACCACCAAAACAAACACCCATTTGAATCACAGGAAATCTTGTGAAAGAGACCTTACGTTCATATCCACAGGACTGCCAGGTTTATATATAAAGGATTCAATAAATGAACAAACTATGCAAGCTGGTATGGATATATATGATATTCTAATCAAGGAACCATCTGATGGTAGCACCACAAGCAGAGACACATAGTTTCTATAGCTGAAACATGTTCCAATAACGAGACAGTCCAAGTTCTTGTACTCATCTGGAGGTTTCCATACTGCTCATGGAATTCAGAAGCATTCCTCTATATATGAGTACCACAAAATTCTCCTAAGTCACCTTCTGGGCAGGAAAGCAAGCAATAGAATAACTGGCTCTTTTGAGACTCTAGGGAAATCACCGGTGGTTAAATGAGAACACATAAAATTAAAAGAAAAAAAAACATCATCAATTGATTAACATGGACTGAGAGTGCTATTTGTCCTTAGTGTTCCATGTACTCTTTTCTTCTAAAATTATTCCCTTCTGAAAGTAACTGCTTCCAGTCATAGGTCAAAAATGGAAGTATGTATTGACTCTTCTGGTACAGATGTAGGCACTAAGAGATATTATCTATTTATTTAAGTCATTTAGATGTTAAAAGGTCATGATGTTTAAAATGTGTGATTAATTTTTTTCTGGCATAAGTGAACTTTGATATTATTAAATATACAGCAATACACACACATACACATACACTATAAAGTGATAATTCCACCCACATAAATACTTTTTAGCCCTTTGTAGAGCTAGTAGTATCATCAACAGGCAAGGCTTCATTCTCTTTTTCTCTTAGCTATACCTCTATGGACAGCTCTTTAGTTCTCCATTGGGGATCACATTTTGAGTGTCTCATTCTCTAGCCAAATGCCACAGATAAGATAATACAAAGTGCAGTGCCCACTAATAAAAGAAACTGGGCTCTAGCCGTAGTGGTGGGACTCAGCATTCTTATGGTGTTAACTTTACAAGGGCACTTAGTGAACTTTAAGAGTACCAAAATAGTTACAGCCTCTTAATAGTTTCAAGACAATCTAATGTAACTTCATTAGAAGTAGCAGATACCTTCCTTTATGACAATGCTATTTCCGATGAAAGGGAAATAGGCAATTTTGAATGTAAAACTTCCTCATTGCATATAGTAGTTGGTACTAGGAGAGAAGAGCTGACTCTGTAGATGACAATAATCACATTCTACTGTGGTCCATTGTCAGTTTAAGAAAGTCATGCTTCAGGTTCTAGGGAGTGCTCAGATATCGCAAATTTGAGCTGTTGTCCCAAGGCTGAAATCGTTTGAGCTTATTGCTTCTTCCAGGAAGCCTCATGGAAAAGCTAGTTTGTGGACATAAAGTTAACTTAAGAGAGAGAAGTCATAAGGAGAAACTGGACTTTCTGCTCTCGTAGCTGATCAGCTTCTGCTTTTTGGCTTAAAATTCTGTTTTCTCCCAGCTAAGCTAGGCTCTCTTCATGCAAAGCCAAGAACACCCTAACTAATAGCAGTACAAGAGCTGTGTAGTCAGATGCTTGCATTATTTTGTCAGTTGGGGTTTTTTCCTGTATTAACAAGTTTTATTTCTTCTAAAGAACTTGGACTTTGCTTTATGGCTCTGGTATCTTTTATGCATAAAGACACTGTTTTTTTTTTTTTTTTTTTTTTTTTTTTTACTGTGCTGAGTGCTATGGATCTTATTTTCTCTCTATCTCTTTTGGTGAGCTGCAATAAGATTAGCAATGCTTTAAACTACTCAGTGTTCATTTGTTTTGTTTAACAGTTCATTACGCAATTTTATTTTCTATAAGCAATTGAATGGTTTTTATTTTTATTTATTGCAATGTTGTAGTTGCAATTATGGTAGAATAGGTAAAAATTCTAAAATTGATGCTTCAGTACAGGGGAACGCCAGGGCCAAGAAGTGGGAGTGGGGGGGGGAGGGGATTGGGGTGGGGGAGGGCATGGGGGGACGTTGGGGATAGCATTGGAAACGTAAATGAAGAAAATACCTAATTTAAAAAATTTAAAATTGTAAATCACTACTATTGCCAAAAAATCCAAGTAGAATTATAGAACTGATAATTACTATGAAGATTTTATTCAAGCTTTTAAAAGAATTTCATACCTATAATACAAACAGATGAGGGGCAGTGGACTGTGTCAGGAAACTTGGTCAGGTAGAGTAGGTTCAGAAACCCTGACATCTCATACCCTAGGATGGTGTTTCGCCTACTCCCAACCAGATTCCTGGCCTGGAACACATGATCACAACTTCCCTCATAAGAACATGACCACTGGTCACATAACACAGAACACCACAGAGTTCTCCATGCTAAGGAGCTATCTAGATGGGCCCCGAGGGTTTAGCTAATAAGCTTCCCTCACCAGACATTCCTTCCTGCAAAAGGCATTTAATCTCTTGTATACCCCGAGGAAGTTGTATGTACCCATTTTTCGTGATGAACAGTGAATAAACAGTATTGACAAGCAAGGACTGTCTTTTATTTCTTCTAAAGAACTTGGACTTTGTCTGCTTTATAGCTCTGGTATCTTTTATGCATAAAGACACTGTTATTTTTAGTTGAGTAAAAGTATTTTTACTTGTTGAGTGCTATAGATCTTATTTTCTCTCTATCTCTTTTGGTGAGCTGCAATAAGATTAGCAATGCTTTAAGCTGTGGGAGCTGTGGAGAAAGCCTTTGTCTTACAGCGCCATGCTGCCAGTTTCCAGCAGAAGCCCCTCTGTGCTCCTGGACATTCAAACCACTTCCTCCCCACTCCCCCCAGCTAAGATGGAGTTCCCTATCCCCATGTCCTGGCCTCCTCTTAGGCCTGCAAAGACCCCTACATCCCCAAATCCACGTGGTTTCCAGTGGTGACTGGATGCCAAGGAGATTGGGAACCCCTGACTCCTCAGCTCCAGCCTGTGCCGTTTCTTATCCAGGCTGGGATCCCCATCTTAGGTTGTGTTCTCCCAGCCCCTGAGCAGAACATCAGCTCTTATCACTAGCCCAGTACCCTATGGCAGTGTAGGGCAAAATGCAGTCTAGCATCTGGCATTTTGTTTGCATGAGCAGAATTCACAGACCCCAGTGTCAAGGTAAAAGATGGAACTACATCTAGACTTGCCCATGTGTGTTTGAATGACGGAGGGGATATCCCATTTAATAAAATGTAAATTTCCTTAGTACAAGAGAGGTTTATCTATGGACAGTGTTTATGAGAAAAGAGTTATGCATGAATAATAATGCCAAAAATACTGTGGAAAAGAAAAATATGAAAGGTAGTTGATTAAAGTGAAAAGCATAAGAATCAATGCAAATTAAAGTTAAGCCAGGCTTCATTCTGCTTGTTTGTTGCTCTACTCAAAAGTTAAGGAAAACATTCTACAAATGCTCGGGGATCTCATACAGAGATAAAGGAGTTCAGTTTCAATGCTAAGGAAGAACAAAGCTCTTGGAGGTTCATAAATTATGGTGAGAAACAGGATGAAGGCAGTGCAAAGGGAAACAAACCTTTAATGCTTCAAGTGTTAAGTGGCAACTGTGGCTAAGTGAAGGAAAGGAGCAGAGGGGATTGTGTTTCAGTGTAGCCTCTCGCCCTGTGAATATAATGAAATCAAAGCAACAACACTTGCCTAGCTGATAAGTTTATGTTTCTGAAAAAAGGTAAATACCATAATCTTCTAGGTCAGTTCTTTCACAAATGGTCCTCACTCAATTTTCAGGTAAAAAAAAAGTACATGTTTTAATGTCTTTGTTTATTAATAAAGAGCATCTTTTGTTACTTCCTGTGAACTCTCCAGGAAGAAACCAAGAAGAGCACAGATCTGTAGCATCGTGTAGAGAAAAGAGGTAGTTATTTCTTTCTACTCTTTTTTTTCTTCCTCCATCTCTTTCTTTTAGTTCTGCATGGGAGTCCTTAGGTCACAGTACATGTTCATGTGTGTCTCTAAGTAAATGTGAGATCAGAGCACAACTTTGGGTGTTGTTTCTCAGGTGCCACACATCTTTTTTCTTTTTCTGAGGTCTTTCACTGACCTGGATCTTGCAATGTAGGCTAGCCTCACTGGTAAGCTCAGCAATCCATTTGTCTCTGCCCCCCCTACTGTTGGGTTTGCAGGTAGGTTTTCTTGAGTCTGATTTCTTCAAGTGGGTTCTAAGGATTGAATTTGGGTCCTTCTGGTTTATGTGGTAAGCCTTTGATTAACTGAGATATCTCTCCAGCTGTTCACCTTGTTCTATAGATAACACCCGGACTGGTACAAACTAGAAAGTTTTATTTTCTTTCCTAGCTGGTAAAAAAAGTAATGGCTGATGTCAGGAGGGTTAAAGAAGCTAGACATTGGGATTAGATGCCATTAATAAAGGACTGGAATAACTTAGCAGGAACCAATGGCAACTGTAAACTAATTATCAAAAAATATGCCAAAGGTACATATTACCAGGAAGAGGTAAATGGACTGGAACCAAATACCTTCAAATAACATTAAGTAAAATGTAGAGTGGGGAATTTTTGTCAAACACTTATTTGCTTTTGAATATATATATATATATATATATATATACATATATATATATATATACATATACATATACATATACATATATATATTTTAAAAAGGAGTTTGTTAGAGCTGAAAAGAGATTCTGAGAAGATCTTGTTTTCTTCCACAAGAATTATACAAACTCCCAGGAAACAAATAATAATACACAATATTCCTACATAAATCAGCTAATTATGGTTACTTTGAAAGATGAATTGGTTCAATTCCAGTTGGACCTTTTCTGGTTTGCTCAATCTCTAGCTTCCAGGAAAAGCAGACATATTAGCAAGTCATAGGCAACTTTTCTTAAGAACCATTGGGAAACATCAGTGACTCATTTGGGGGAGTAAACAAAAGGATTTTAAAAAGCTATTTCACAACTATAAATGTACACTACAAATCTCTTTCTCACAGAATGTTGTAAAACATTTGCCAAAGAGGAAAAGGAAAAGAAAACAAAATGGTTTTTGAGAAAAGCTCAGAGGAAATCAGTAAAAGTAGAGGAACTTTAACCGTGAAAATGTTTTGCTTTCAAACAATGTTGAAAGTATATCACTTTTGTTTTGGTTGGTTTTTGCATTATTACCACTCCACCCTTTTATTTATATACTTCTCTTTGAGTGTCAAAGGATATTTGGTGGGCAAGCCTGGGAGTGCTTACCTTTCAACAGTAATGGACTGATCATTTTGCATTTCTTCAAGGTTGCTTTGGCTTCCTAATTAGACCAAAGTCTTTTATATATTTGAACTTTGAGGTTCAAAGTAGAGGATTCAACTGACATGATACCAAAGAGTATACAAGTTTGATTATTGTACTCTTGTCTTCTTAATTTTGAAATAGTTGAAGATGAATACAAAATGGACAAGTGAATGAGAACAGCAGGACCCTCCTTATCTGAGAAATGCCCACAACTCTCAATGCTTTGACACATTTGTTTCTTCGCCTTCTCATTTTCTCTCTATACAAGTCCACTTTTTCCTAAAAAGTGTATCTTGTAACTCTACATGTTCTACTATGTACCACAAAAGCAAGGGCACATGTTCTGCAGTCCATATTTCTTTCAGAGAATTCACACTGAAGGTACCACTAACAAATCAAAGATCCTTTCTCTAGGACAATACTGCTGTGATCTTTTAGTCCAGTGAACCAGCAAGATTTGTTCTGCATTAGCTACCAAGACTCACCAGATTCCTTGAACCTAATCAGCCATTACCTGTCATTCCTTTCTCTGTGTGTGTCGTTTTGTTCCCCTTAGTTTATTAATTTACTTTACATTCTGATCATAGCACCTTTCTGCCCATTCCCCCCACCCCCACCATAAACAGTTTCACCTTCCTTCCCCTTTCCCTTGTCTTCTAAGAAGGGAGAGCTCCCTGCTGTATAACAAACCACCCTGGTACATCAAGTCACTGCAGGACTAGGCACATTCTCTCCTACTGAGGGTAGACAAGGCAGCCTCAGTATATTCCTTCAGAGACACACTATGATAATGTCATATTACTGATGTTATTAAAATTAATCACATGGTAAAGGTAGTCTCTCTCTTTCTCTCCATATATACTATCTATCTATCTATCTATCTATCTATCTATCTATCTATCTATCTCTAATTTTTAGGTGAGTTGCTTCATCAGAAGAGAGAGAAATGCTGCTGGAAAACTTGATGAATTTAAATGTGGTCTTTAAGCCAAACAGTGTTCTATCTCAGTATTATCTACCAATATCTACTCTGGTTGCCCTTTTGTTGGAGGCTATTTTAATTTCATAAACATGTTATTGATTAGCAAACTCCTACTAACTAGCATTTATGTCTATTGATTATTTTCATTTATGTGGATGACCCCTGTGGTGGTTGGCAATATCATATTTTACAATTTCATTCATATTTAGTACCTGTTCTATTCTAATATTTTTCTTCTGTATAGACATAAGTGACTAATATATATATGTATATGTATATGTAAATATTTATTTCCATTTATCAATTTATTTATGAAAGTATGGAGTACTTAACTTATGTTTTATGCCCTGAATTGTCAAATAATATTTTCATTATTATTTTGATGTTCACATCATCATATGTTGATACGTCCCCTGGGCTTCCAGATTTTGCTTACTCTTTGGTATAACATGTTACATACTCATCTAAAATGTTCATCCTGTACTCACTGGTCTTAGCTCCCTAATAAACCACTTCTCTAAGACATCATACTTCAAGGTAAGTTTATTGATTAAAAGTAAATTCTTATTTTTTGGTTTAAATATTGGTACAACAATTCCATTCCTCATGATTTCTCTTAGCAAAAGGAATGTGGACTATCTACAGGCATAAATGTATATGTACTTAGGATATATATACATTATATACTTATAAAGCATCATAGGCATAAAATCTGTTTGTAAACACGTTCTTTTTGTGTACATGTGCATAGTTGTGTGTATATATCTAACTTTTATATACATTTATGCATACACAATCCTGAAAATCTGAACTTCTCTTTGAAATTTACTCATCATTTTGTAGGTCACAAGTGAGAAGACTGTGAACATGCTGTGCCATAGAAAACCTGTAGTTGATATAGGATAACTTGCTGGATTTGGTCTTTGTTCTCTTCTACCATGTTGGCCCCAAGAATCAAACATCTATTACCAGGTTTAACCTGACGTGCCTTTACCTGTTGAGCAATCCTGCCGCTCCAAGTCTGAATTTCACAGGTTTAAAGGTATTTATTCTCAAATGGGACACTGAGAACCCAGTAAGTTTCATTAGCCTTTCGTTTTCAGCTACTTCCTTCACAGCTTAGTTCTTTTGAGATGAAATAATAGCAAGCTGAAAGCAAGTGTTCCCTTCATGCTGGAGACAGCTGATTGTGGTCCTCAAGAGAAAGCTTGGCTTCTGTTTCTCCCCAAAAGAGCAGGTGTTCATTTGAGACAGCTGGGAAAGTACTTGGCTATCTCTTGGTACTCATTTGCTCAATTTTAAAGTTAGTGAAAAAGTTTTAGCATCTGGAGAGGGAAACAAGAACTCTCAGCTCTCATACTGATCTAGATTATACCACCATAGTTGTTAGCTAGAACAGTAAAAACACAGAAAACAAAGGGAGTTTAGGAACTCATTTTCCTCATTGAAGAAAGAAACTTTTCTCAGGGGATAGGAGTGTAGGGTTGTCACTGAAACCCACACAAAGAAGCAGATGAAAAGTGGTGGGTGTTATTTTGCCACCCTGGTATTCCTGCCTCTGTGAAAATGTTTTAACTAGCCATAATGCTAAGTTCTTCATAGGAACCTCCCTTTGGTGCAAAGGCTACTTGGTACAGGTTCATGGCCCTGCACCAACAGTTTGTATTGAATCACAGATGAATGGAGCAGTATAATTGTCCAGTCCTTGCTTTCCAGCTGAGATCAAAGGTAAAGGGACACGAGTTTCAGACTTTAATGGAAGTTGTAGCTTCTTAGTTTCTGCTTATGTAACTTTCATCCTCTTTCCCATAGCTGCTAATCCTGATAGCAATTCCTAACAAATGCCCAATACTTATGGTTGACTTCTAGTAGAATGGATTGTAAAACACTTAACTGACAAATGAATAACATGTCTCAATCCACTGGTCCAAAACGGACCTTGTCTCCTAGTTCTCCTTGTACCAGTGAGGAATCTATTACTGGGAAAAAGGAGGAATTGCCCATAGTCACTTTCTTCTATGACTTCTATTTTTCTTTGAACTGATTTTCTAAGGAGGATGACAGTAATAGATACATGCTGAGGGAGTAGGGCTATGGACCAGAAAAGAAAGAACATATAAAATTGGACTCTTGCATGAGCTGTTAATTCACAATCATTGTCAGTACTTTTGAAGACAACCAAATGAATATTTTAAGTTGAATATGTCTTCGTATTATCCCTTTAAGGAGTTAGAAACTTATAATAATATATCTAAGCTCCCCTCTCCCCCTGGATTTTGCATCTTAAGTAAAATAGCTCATCAGTATTCCTAGCTACTTGTGGGTCAATACCCCTAGGCTGAGTCTCCATAGCTAAAGATAGGAGGCCAACATGACATGCACATAGGCAAATTGTTCACCAGAGTGATTGATAAAGCCTCGGATTGGCAGAAATTGCCTAAGTAGGCTGGACCTAGGTGCCCTCCACAGATGTAGCAGCTGTGCAGTTTGTTCTTTATGAATTTACCCTAACAATTAGAGTGGAACTGTCTCTGACTCTGTTGCTTGCTTTTGGAGAGGTGGCTCAGCGATTAAGAGCACTGACTGCTCTTCTGAAGGTCCTGAGTTCAAATCCTAGCAACCACACAGTGGCTCACAACCATCCGTAATGAGATCTGACACCCTCTTCTGGTGTGTCTGAAGACAGTTACATTGTAATTAGATATAATAATAAATACATTTTTAAAAAAGAAAAAGAAAAAATTCAGAGGCTCAAAAAAGTTAAAAAAAATCTTCATCTGCTTAGTCTCATTTGCTCAAATCCGGTGCACAACTTAGAGAGCTCATTGCAAACACCCTTGTTTAATGTCCAGTTAATTCTCTAGCATCTCCACAGTGGATCTTATTCACCTGGTTATTACAAACAAGTTCGTTAAATTCGCTTTTGCTTTTGTTTTATTGGTTTTTCAAGTGCTTCGAGGTACCTCATACCACCTTGGTGCTTTGCATAGTATTTCCTTTCTTTTTCTCCTCTTCCTTACCTTTCTTTAAGAGACTTAACAGGAACTTGCCTGGCCTCTTCCTAAGTGCCCCTATATTGATTTATTGATTCATACTTCTGGTATTTATTTATTTTTTGGGTGTGACTGCTCAATTGATTTTGTCAACAGACTATGCATTCCCAGCTATTCAAACAATACCTCCAGATAATATATAAGTTCACTAGATTTTCTGTGCTAAATAAGTTATTTGAAAACTAGAACAGAACCCTATCTCTTTTATTGTGTGTGTACTACTGTCTTTTGTTAAACCATGTTTAAAATGTTGTACAGTTATTATCTTCATTTAAGCATATTGCTTTAACACAAATAAACAGATACTGTGGGTTTTTTTTTTATTATTATTATTTTTTTTTTTTTTTTTTTGTCAAGCCATAGCCAAGCTTCAGAATTCAAGGAAAGGGGTGATATACTCTGTCACATTGGAAAAAAGATCAGTATTGAAAAATTGGATATATATTTTTCTGAACCTATGTAAATTCTATGTTAAATTTAAAAATGCACGTAGAAATTCTTATTTGAGAACAATGAATATTCCTAACTTAAAAATATCAATTAATTAAGAGTTTTTCTAAAGTCCAAAGACAGTGACACCTTCATTTCCAAGGTGACGGTAACTTACTGAGTCACTTCTCCTACCTGAACATCCAATTACTGAAGTTCAAAAGTTTTCCAAATTTTTATTACTGTATAAAATTTTCAAATAGATTTTAATTTTACAGAAGATACAAGAATTATCTGTGTAAATAAATAATCCATTTCCACTTCAGTTTCTATTCAGAAGCACCTCAAATATCTTGGGGATCAAAGTAAACACAGAATTGTCTGTGTCTGCAGATGTCAAAATCTCCAAGGGCCTCTTTGTTTAGATCACCTTTCTATTGCCATGGAAACCATTTTTTTCCCACATCTAGAAACCAAGTTATGGGAACTGTTCCCACAGAGATCTAAAAGCTCAGCTTAAGCATATTATTGGAGTAATACTCATATATGAGATATCATCTTTCTTTTAAATGATGATACATCTAATATAAAAAGGCATGAAATAATTACAATCTTAAAGATGAAATATTGATGCAGAGATCGAGCTGATAAAGATAGCATCGTGTGGTCAGTGTTCTTACCTATAAACAGCTAAAAGTCAGTTGCAAAGTGTGCCAGAAGACAACCTTGCTTAAAAATACAGTTTGACGAGTAGGTAGGCCAGTCAATAGTAGAATTATTGGTATATAATTAGGAATAAAGAAAGTTCAAGTTGAGATTCAAGAAACTATCAGGTGTTCGCCTTTTAGCATGTGTGTGTGTGTGTGTGTGATTATTTCTGAACAACAACATTTCTAAAAGGAGTAAGAGATCAAACCACTAGTTTTCTGGCCCCAAAACTTAATTTAATTTCTCCTTTTAGTCCCAACAATGTTATCATTACTCTTCAATCCTCAGGAGATTCTTAGTGGTTAACTTGCTTTCTTGAAATAGTTGGCTATATTCAATTACTAATTCCTAAAGCATCCTGTATCTCTAGTGTGCCCTGGGCTGATGCCTATCATCACTGAAAACACATGGATTATACTGATTTACCTTTTCCCTTCTCTGAGAATTGTTTTATCTTCCTATCCATAACAACCAACACTGTAGTTAACAGAGAAAGGGGGGCATAACCATTTATTTCCAATGAATTATTCATGTTTAGAATGGAGATCTGGGATATATCCATCCTCTTACTCTTTCAATATGGATATAGAGTCCTTAGAGGTGAAAATTATGAAGCAAAATTAGGTGCATAGGGAAATTAGAGACAAAGTACAGTAGCTCTAGGTTTGTATTCAATAGCCATTACCCCTTAAAAAGGCACAGTAGTTTTTCTTTCCCAGGATCTATGCAAATGTATTCTTAGATGCTCTTGAGGACGAACTCATCTAAAGAAGGATGAATATGGGTTGCAAGCTGAAATCAGTGATAAAATCACAACCCTGACTGTTGATCACAGTGATTTTTAAACATCCTCATGTCTTAATTTTAGGTGAAACTGTCAGACAAGATTACTTAAATTCTGTTTTAGAAATAATGATACTGTAATAAATTCATATACATTTACAATACCAGTTCTTTAAGATTTAGCATATAAACCACCACAACCTTATCCACAATCAAGAAAATGAATGCTTCAGTCACTCATGAGAACAGAAGTGCTGATTCGGCTGGAGATGGCTTGAGATGTGTGTACAGTAGTGCAAATCTTTGTGCTTTAGTAGCAGGTTAATCCATCGTTTACTGTCTTATGCCTACACTCAATTTTACACGCATGTGACTAAAATAAGATTCATTATAGGAAGGGAGAAGTAACTGCATGATATAACCTGTCAATCAAAAGAGAGAAATGCCAAAACTGCTCTCCTTGGTAACCAGCGCCTTCTCCTGTAACTCATAAACAAAAGCCCCACGTAGTAATTGGGGCCCTTGAGTATTCTCACTCCCATGATCCTCTGTTAATCTTGGTTATAAAGGGACAGTATCTGCCTTTAATATGTATTGTCTCTTTGCCCTAAAACGCAAGTATCATGTTTCTTTAGGGAAAAAAAAAAGATTTCTTGCAAACAACATATAATTGGCACTGGTTTTATTAACATTCCAATAAAAACTCTACCTTTAAGATGGTATTTGATACTTGTATATTTAATTTAAATATTAATATGAATGTCTAAATTTGCAGCTGTCCCTAGCTTTATCTTGTTCTTTTTCATTAAGATTTGTAACTCATTCCTTAATCATCTGTTTATTTCTGCTGTTTTTCATTTATATCACTTTATAAATGATCTTTGGTAGGTAATTGTCTTTGCCACTACGACATGTCTTTAGTCCTTTTGTCACAGTACTTGGCAGGCAGATGCTGATGGATATCTGAGTTTAAGGTTGGTTTGCACAATAAGTCCCTGGCCAATCAAGGCTACGTAGTGAGAATATTTTTCTTAAAGGAACCAGAATAAATAAGTAGATGAATAAACAAGCAGGAAGAATTTCACATCTTTACATCTTGACTCTCACAATAATGTAATTTTAATTTCTTCTAATCCTTGTGTTGTCATGCATTTACCTTCACATGTATAATAACTATACAGCCGATTGCTTGTTCCTTCATAATCAGTTACAATTCAGATCAGTCAATAACTTGAGCATCTACTTTTACATCTGGAAACATCGCAGCACAATTGTGAGTTTTGGATTTGAGTATTGAATGAGTCTCTCAAAACATTCCCTATGACATGTCTAACATATAATAGACACACAAATAAGCACTTTGCAAATCAATGAACTAATGCTCTTTTTGAAAACATAATTGTATAGGTCTTACAGAAGAAGAGAAGAAAGGATATAATTTACAATTCTATATACTTGCTTGATTGAAGATAGTATTTATTCTAAAATAGAACATGTTTACCCAAATTCCCAGTGAGGGAGATAGGGGGTTGGCATTGAGACAGAAAGAAATAAGAAGAGATCAAAATAGAGTATTTTTAGTGGAATATAGCAGAGTACCTGAACAGTTTAATAGTTTTGTAAAATAAATGCTGTTTCAATTGCAAGGGCTGCAGATCTGAGGCATAGAGACTC
The DNA here is from genome assembly GCF_000001635.26 of Mus musculus. Classification (NCBI taxonomy): domain Eukaryota; kingdom Metazoa; phylum Chordata; class Mammalia; order Rodentia; family Muridae; genus Mus; species Mus musculus. The sequence continues at coordinate 50,723,614 of NC_000084.6, forward strand.
TAAATGACAGACTTCAACAAGGTTAGCTTGTGCATCTGCCAGACCTGGGGAATTATTATCCAGGTCTTCCCTGTCTCCTTGTGACATTATACTGGACTACTTCCAACCAGAATCAGTAAGGCAGACAACAGAACCAGGTTAATTTCATTTTTAAAGCCCCGACACATTATATCCTCACACTTGTAAGATGATGTAGCCTAAGCCAGCGGTTCTCAAACTGTGGGTCAAGACTCCTTTGGGAGTTTCAAGACCCTTTTACAAGGGTCATTGGAGACCAATGGGAAACACAGAAATTTATGTTTTATTTACAGTTATGACATGGCAATGAAAACAATTTTATGGCTAGGTATCACCACAACATAAGGAATTGTATTAAAGGATCGCAGCATTAGGGAAAGTGAGAACAGCTGGGTTAAGTCTACTGACACACTGTATAATGATATTTGTTGCCCTCTTTTAGTTTTGATGAAATTAAAAATACCTCCATAGAAGGCAATTTATTTTCAAAATCTAGGCATTTGTGCTTTAATTTGTGGTCTTATTGATATGACTTACTGATAAATTTTTCTTTCTCTATTTATTTGTGATATTTCTGTATGCAATTTTAATATTTCATTTAACAGTTACTCCAATATAAAGTATCAAGATGGGGTTATTTTAGAGCATATTCATTGATTCTGATCAAATGAAAGAATGAAAATTACTAGACATGACAAATTTCATAGGACTTGAAATGAAGATAGTCCAATGTCACTACACAGAGGTTAGTGGTGACCTTTAATGACAGCACTAGTGAATAATTCTGAAAACAGTGTCATTGGCAGAAGTGTTGTGTTATGACAGTACTAGGTTCTAATGGTTCAAATCTTTCAATACCATTTTTATCCTCTACAGTTGACTAATAGTAAATAATATGAAATTTAGAAGAAAATCCAAATCACTGGTTGAGCACAAATCAAGTCTGACAGAGCAGTATGGACTCACTTTCAAGGTTAAATCTAGTTTGTCTGTCTTTGAATCATCAGATAAAAGGGTTTTTCCCCCCCACAGCTTTTTTTCCCTATCAAAGTTTTTCTTTGTAAAAACAAATCTCTGATTTCATTACACACCATAAGCTTTCAAAGGTTTTACAAATGGCAGATTGTATGTTTCTGTGTTAGAAGTCCTAGGATCATGACAACATTTTAATATTGAAGTGATAGTTATCATTAAGAAAGCAACAGCGCCATTTATTCACATGTCCCCGAATAAAGTACACTATCTAATAAGAGAAGCAATGAAATGGAATTTAGAAAAAAAAAAGTCTTCAGGGGATAAAACTCATTTAATAAATGTACATAATATTTACATATTGAAGCTCAAAGGGATTTCTAATTATTCCATTTGTAGTGAATGAACTTCACTATTTTTTAATTGGATATTTTCTTTATTTACATTTCAAATGTTATCCTCTTTCCCGGTTTCCCTCCCTCCCAGAAACACTCTCTCACATCCTTCCTCCCCCACAAAACAAGGCTCAACATTTTTGAAAGGATTTAAATCATGCTGAATATCTTTCCTGTCCAAAATGCAATAAAACTAGAAATCAACTTGAAGAGAAGCTTCGGAAGCTGTAAAAACTGCATGGAAATTTGAGAACTTAATTCCAAACATTGATTAACCCAAGAAAGATATCAAGAAGGATCTTGTAAAGCTTGGTGTGATGGACCACACCTACACTTCTGGTATTGGGGGAAGAAGGCAGAGGACCAGAATTCAAGGCCTTCTTGGCATTTACTGGGAGTCTAGCCACCTGATTACATAAGACCTGATTATATAAAATAACACCCAGAGAACCCACACATAGTATAGTATACCTGTTTAATCCATCATGCCTGCAGAGGTCATAGGCTCAAGTGGAGAACTTACCACTTTAGTTTAAATTGACCCAATATCACACTGTCTTTTAAATATCTGGATCTGGTTTTAAAGTTACATTTTCTCTCTCTTTCTCTGGTTGCTTGTCTGGTGTGTGTTTGTGTGTGTGTGTGTGTGTGTGTGTGTGTGTGTGTGTGTATACATGCATATGCTTGTGAAAGGCAGGTGGGGAGGATGTTAGAGACATAAGGTAGTGTGAGATTGTGCACAAGACCATTGTCTAGACTTGATACAAACATTCATGATAAAAGCAGGTATGGACCCACACAATACCGGTTCTGTTAGCAATCTCTCATGGAAGACAAAGAGGCGCAAAGAATACTACCACTTACTACTAAACTACTTGGGCAAGAGAAATCATTATTTTCTGTTTTGCTTCTACCAGTGATGCCACCAGGTTCCGGTGGATAAAGCCAAATCCAATGTCATACACATAACCCTGGTTAAACTCCTGAATCAAAAATAAAATGAGTGGACATGACCATACAAAAAAGATGTGCAGAGAAGAGAGCAAGGGGGAAAGGGGAAAGTAAGCATACGCACATATGTAAAATTGCCAAAGAACAATTACTGATAAAAGGAGCCACGACCACATCAAACTTACTTGGCATGATTGCCACTGCTCTGCTTCATTCTCAAGTGATTCTCTGTGTAAGGATGAGCCTACTGACGCCGTGGAAGTCTTTTAATGATAGCCTCTAGGGGAAGAAGTGACTCTACACAAAAAGAGCATGGAGTTATTCATCTAAGGGACTCTGTTATGCAGATGTCATAGTTTATGTATCATAGTTCTTTCTAGGTAACCATTTTTTATACACTTCTGTATTTATTATGGATTGTTTCTAAATTTACCAGGCTCAGCCCTAAAGAAAGTATCTTTAAAATGCTTTTTTTTACTTTCTTCTAGAATCTTCTAATGAGGAAAACAAATTTATAAAATTAATGATTAGAATTTGCTTAAAAGGGATGATCACACTAGGGAACACAAGACTTACAACAGAAAAAGGACTCACATCGAACTATGGAGTGAGAACAAGGGCCAAGTACATAAAGTGCCTGCTGCACACCATGGGGCATGGAGCTCAGATTCCAACCTCTTGACAAAAGTCAGATACAATGCCACTCATGTGGAACACCAGCACTTAGTCTCAAACAAGCCAATGCTTGGGATGAACTGCTAGCCAGTTTCTCTGACAAGGTGAGCTTCTGGCTTCAGTGAGGGGCTCTGTCTCAAGAATCAGGTAGAAGTCACCCGAAATTATCTTCAATTCTCAATACCCACAGGCACAGGCAATCACACACACACACACACACACACACACACACACACACACACACACACACACAGTAAATCAATCAATAAATAAATAAATAAACAAACAAACAAATAAGTAGATACATTGATGATAGACATAGACAGATGGACAGACAGAGAGATAGATGATAGATGGATGGATGGATGGATGGATGGATGGATGGATGGATGGTTGTAATGAAATATTTATTCATAAAGGCTGGCATCACCAGGGAAGCTTCTTTGTGCAGCAGACAGGAACAAATACAGAAAGACAGACATCTTGCAGATAGTGTGAGACTTTGGAACACTCAGCCCTGACTGAGATATCTTCATCAAATTCCTCCTCTCAGGGCTCAAGAACCTCTTCTGAGACTGGATGCAGGATACCAGGAGAACAAGGCCCTATTAACCAATACAAGCAAAGCTCATAATATGAATTCCCAGGAAATAAAGCAGCCTGCATAGGTCTATACCATATAAATTATGTTTTCCAGTTTAGTACTCTTATGGGATTTCTCCTGAGAGTACAAATTAATGTGTCCCTGGGCTCTTTTAATCTGTTGGTTTGTTCTGTCCAGTTTGGATGTGTTGAATGTGATAGTCTGTTTTACCTTCTTATATTTTAGTTTGTTATATTTAAAATATAATTCGACTATATGCAGATTATAGAATTATAGTCACTGAAAATTTTATAATTAGTGTCTATATGGTATCCATTGGAAATACAAAATAGAGGAAGGAAAAACTATAATCAGGGTATATTATATGAGAAAAGAACCTAGTTTAAATAAAAGAAAAATGCTATATAAGAAAAGAAAAGGATACAAACTAAGCATGCTACTCTTCAATGGCTTCACTTAAGATGAATAAACTCTAACACAAACTTTGAAAAAGGAAGGAAAGAAGGAAGGAAGGATGGAGGGAAAGAGAGAGAAAGAAAGGAAAGGACAAAAGAAAGAAAGAAAGAAAGAAAGAAAGAAAGAAAGAAAGAAAGAAAGAAAGAAAGAAAGAAAGGAAGGAAGGAAGGAAGGAAGGAAGGAAGGAAGGAAAGAGAGAGAGAAAGAGAGAAAGAGAAAAAGAAAGAGAGAAAGAAAGAAAGAAAGAAAGAAAGGAAGGAAGGAAGGAAGGAAGGAAGGAAATAGAGAAAGAAGGAAAGAAGGCAGGCAAGCAGGACAGGCCTTCTTGCAGTGGTTCCCTTCCTAGCATACACTGTTGTTATTATGGACAAAGTTATCCCAAATCACTTATTTACCCAGTGATAAAGATAAGCTTGAAGGCTTTTTAAGATGGATGTAATCACCACAGAGCACTGACGTCTAACAATTTTCCCAGTTTTGTGTTCAATAAGGCACTTCCATAAACTAGACACATGAAGTTCTGCTATACTTGGGACCAGACCTGGCAAATAGACTGTCAATTTCCATCATATCCCAGGAGAAGGACTAATGTAAATACCATTCTTAGTACTACTGGATAAGTCACCCTTATACCTAGCCCCTGCCCTATCTTTTGGGTAGCTAGACTGAAGCACTGTTCCAAAGGGAGAGGGATCATGCATGTCATCACAATGGGTACTAAGTTACAGGACAAGGCAGGGTGATTTATGAGGTATAACTACAGAGCAAATTTGGATCCATTTCAGTTGCTCACTGCTACTGGTGAAATGAAAACATTGGAGACCAGTCTTCTGAAGAGATGCCAAAAAAGCTTCCTAGACCATTGGGCTCTCTACCCCACCACTCTCCTCAAGCTTCTCCTTCCTGTTACTGTTCAAGTCCCCTTCAGTCTCTGCCTACTCTACATCTTGCCTATAGGCAAACCACACAAACCAACTCACGTTCTGTTCTCCAAACTACCCATTTCCCTTCTCTGAAGCATCCAGTTTTTTGCTCCACTTTAACTTCCTGTTCACCAAACACTTTCTCTAGGGCCAAAAGTTCCATGAAGTGTACTGCTCTCCTATCTCCCTTTTCCTGGAATGCCAAGTATCCCTCTACTCCTTCTAACAGCCCCACTGAATCATACCCTATTTTGTCCTATAAACAAGGAAGACAGCTACTGTCTGCCAGACTGAATAATATACACTTTGAGGCCAAGCAACAGATTTAGCAGGTATGGGTACAATTCCAGGTTTTTGTAACTGTGTGTTTCTATTAGCCTGACCTTGTAAACACAGGGAAGAAAGGATAGTAAAACCAGTAGTTACCATGGCTCATCTCAAATTTGATTTCTCTATTGTTCTTTCTTGTTATCAGACTGCCATTGAGAGACATGCCAAAGAATCTAAGAGAAACCAATGTCTTCTGGAGCCTACAGGATCATCAGAAAGCCATGTCTTCATAAGATACCTTGGATGGAAATTTACACGATCACTGGCTAGCATTATGTTCATCAGGGTACAAGGAAGAAATCCCTAAGATACAAAGACCGTAAATCTAGGAGAAGCTTAGAGATGAGAGGCCTCAGTGACTGTAATTTCTTCCCATGAATTAGGAGGCACAGACTCAATTCAGATTGTCATAAGCTAAGGGATGGGACAAGGGTGACTTTGTAGAACTCTGGGCTGCTAAGTACTTTGTGTGACTGTTGGTGAAATGTTAAACGTTTTCATGATTCGTTTCCTTTAAACAAAGATGTTATGAAATTACCTCATGTGTTTGAAGCAGTTATTGAGGTAGTCCTTACAAAGTGCTATCAATTGGTCAGGAAAAGCAGTGGAAGGTATTGATGCCATATGTGTGTGTATGTGTGTGCAGACATGCACACATGCAAACACTCACACACACAATATAGAACTAATTACTTGGTATGATTCTTATGAACTAAATGCATTAAAAATTAAAGAATATTTTGCTGTTACATTATACCCATTATATATATAACAAATTATTGTTGTAGTAATGTGAAATTCCAATGATTTGTATGTAAACCTAAGACAAGAGTTAGAGTTTACAAAAGGGATTCTAATTATGAATGGAAGGAGGGCTGTGAAACAGCTTGTTTCCATATTCTATTTATTCCAAGATGGCAGACAAGTTGTGGCAGACAAAATATGACCACATTACAAGTATAACTGCTAATAAACTATAATAAGAATATTGATTCAACTAGGATGAAGTGACATCTTAAATGATAATACTTTAAATTCATCAATTATATGGCACAGAATTGATTTTTTCAAGTCCAGTCTACATGTTGTGTATGAATAACTCACTTTAAATAGATACATATTCATTAAATGGCCCTGCCTTTCTATCAAAATTCTATCCTTAGTAAGTATACACTTCACCTTAACAAAATAGAAAGAACATTATATTTCTATTTACCTGGCATTCATCTAGATCAGTGGTTCTCAACCTTCCTAATGCTGTAACCCTTTAATACAGTTCCTCATGCTGTCTGTAGTGACCCCAACCAAAAATCATTTTGATGCTACTTTGTAACTATAATTTTGCTGCTGTTATGAGTTGTAATGTAAGTATATATGCAACCCATATTATGACCCACAGATTGAGAAACACTGAACTAAACTTATGAGTGATGAGAAAGGCCTTTGAGAAATTCAGTTAGCCATATTGGTGTGGTGGCTGACTTTTTCCTATTATCTTTAATTCCTGCTTCAGAAATCCCCATCAAGGACACAATCATTTGTCTCTGTCTTCAGTCTCTGTCAACTGGCAGGAAAACTGTATTTCATGCAACCTATTTCAATGAACACTCCTATGCTTAGATCCTGAGTCTATATATTTGGTTGTAATATCAATCAATGGAGGGTATACACACTTCACAATGGAAATTCAGTTAAGGAATGAGGTAAGGGTGATCTGTGAGTTGCATGCTACATCAAATCTGGTACAGGCTCAGCCACTCCCTGATTTGGGTTGAGGACCAACTTTGGACAGCCTTCTTGTCAAAAATGACAAGAACATTTCTGAGAATTTTTCCATGTCAGCCCCTTCTTCCTCTGGTGTTTTTCTTCTGTCCTTATTCAAGACATTTTCACTTTTTTTCCTTTTCAGCCTTATAGCTGCATAACTGTCTCTCAAGCCAATATAAGTTCTCTTTTCTGCCATATTTTCTTCCTGCTACCTCACCTCAAGAATCCTTGTCCATCTCTTCCTCTTTCCTGTTGTCCTTCTGAGAAATTTATCAAATTACTCCCCATCTTTTTTTTTTTTCTCTTCTCTTGGTATTACTTATCCCAAGAGCTCTCTTGAGCAAATACCGATTTTCTGATTCCTACCAGGTACTGGTTAAGGGAGGAAAAGCCATCTGAGAAGCCAGTTTCTCACAAATGTATTTCAAAATTGTTGTGGGCTATGGTTGCCTTTGTTGACCAGATCAGCATAAGAAACCCAGATGGATGATTACTCAATCAGTCTAGCCCAAATCCCTTTATGTTTTGTTCACATCGATACATCTGCCCATTGTGAAAAACACTCAATTTTCAACAAAACCAGTCCCCTAATGATATGAGCCTACAGAATACGTAGTTAAGTGTGGGTCTCTGCACACACTAAACTGACTTGTCTCTTGTTTCTAAGACTCATTCAGTGTACAATTCAGGGACTAAGGGAAAAATATAACTGGAGCGAGCCACTGGGTTCCATAAGATTGGTAATGTACTTCATTTGCTTAGTACACATTGGTAATACAATATGTCGATGAAGCTCAAGAGAGCAGGAGAGGAACAAGATTGGCCTGGGTTTTAATATGGACTCAGTTTATCAGTATATTTGGTTAAGCAGTTGTGTGGTTTTGTTATTCAGTTGCCGTCTCATAAAATGAAAAGATGTCAAGAGGTGCCTCCTGTGTTTATGAGGGGAGAATAAGGTTTGATTGATGTTACCTAAAACAATTCTCATCACAGGGAAAGTGTTAGATCGTAGACTTCATGTGGAAAGAGTTGTTTGTGTGGCACAGGAGAACTAGGATGCAAATTGGACAGTGTAGACATAAACACAAAATTCCTAAAGTTAGTCTTGGTCAGAAACAGTTCACGACAAGCCTACTTTCAATTTTGCTAAGTCAGGAAGGGAATGATTGGAAGGGACTGGGGGTATGGATAGAAATTATTCAAGTAACTAATTGGAAATTTTAGAAAAAAAACTATAGTGACACGTAATCCCTTTTTCATAGAAAATAAAGACCTGGTACATGTAGATGGAAGTTTTGCAACTTTGATTTGTTACCACATCTCATATCAGTCTCAGGACACATGACCAGATGCAAAACCTTGACTAGTTCAGGAATAAACACAACTCAGACCCTTCTGGGCATTTCAGATGGAGGTTTGCATTAGAGCAACTTGAAAGCTGTCTTTGTATACTCTATACTTTTTCATCATTATGAACCTCGAGATAAAGTCATCAATTGGCACTGGAGGCAGTAAAAACAAACAAAAACAACAACAAAAACAACAACAACAACAACAAAAAAAAAACAAGGCACACTAAAAACACCAAATGATGACATTATGGAGGCACAAGACACAATTAAACTGGAGTTTGAGAACGATGTGGTTAGTCAGGAATATATTTGATTTGCCCCCATTGTGGATCACCCTGCCTATGGAAAACCTAGCCCTATTCAGACAGAGTATGGCCAGTATCAATATGGACAAGTAGGAGGTCTCATTCGATGAGAAATGTATACATCCTTTTGTAACACTTGTTTAATAAATGACCTTTACATTAATTTCAGCATATTTTCTCTAAGATATAGTCATATATGTAGGGGAATTCTTATTCAATTACTTGTCCTTGTTTATTGCGGTGCTATTTAAAATAGGCCTATGAGTGGATAAAGAAAGTGTGGTATATACAAAATGGAGTTTGATTTAGGCATAAAGAGCAGTATTTTGTCATTTTTCAAGAAAATGCGTGGAATTAGGAATGGTCATTGTTAAGTGTATATGCAGACATGCATACATGCACACATATGATATGACATAGATAAGGGGCATAACTTAGGAAGACAAACAGGAATGGAAACGGAGCAAAGCAAAAGATAATTGGAACTTACTACACTCAAATCACATGGAATACAGACAAAAATGTCAGTATAAAAAAACTATCAGCCAATACAACAAATAAATACACATTTATAAAGTTTTCCAATAAAAATAAGACGAATGTTCAGTGTTCACACACTGTAACACTGTAACAATGTAACTGTGAATACTTGACAAAATTGAAAGAACTACTTATATGTTTTTATAACATTCATTCTCTCTTTAAGAATGTATTTAATGATGTTTTATTTTCATGTTGGCAAGAGATGATTTTTTACAAGGCAGTGATAACGAAATGGAGAAGAGAAGGAAAAAGATATAGAGGTGAGTTAGGAAGGGATGTGGAGAAAAAGGGAAGGAAGGAGCAGCTGAAAGCCTCTGGTATCCATGCTATGGAGACAGAGGAACAAAAAGGAGGAAGTTTACAAGAGAGAAGGGTCACCCTTAAAATGATGGCATGTGGACCTAGGCCTAAAGATGGTGAGCAACGGAGCCAGAAACATAATTGAAATGAAATATCCTAAGTAGACTAAATAAAAAACATTTAAAGATCTCTTTAGGCAGGAATGTGATATGTTACACCAACAGATAATAGGACAAATAATAAAAGCGTCTGCAGGACAAAGTATAGGAAAAGTAAGAAGTAAGAAAAGACATAAAGACAGAGTATTTTTTTTTATCCAGAAATAGGACCTCTTACCTTCAATTGATTTTCATCAGCCATTTTGGAGGTATACTGTTTTAAAAACCAATCTGAGGTAAAAGTAATAGCAAGAATTTAGTTGACTAGAAGTTTACAGAATGTTTAGTAGACAGGAGTCATAGTGGACTTTGAATGGAATGATCTGATTCTTGTTCCTTTCTTTGAAGTGACTCTTATCATGCCCAGAGGAGAACATGATTAGAGAATCTTGGTGACATTGAGAAGTCAGAGTTTGTGGAGACAGTCCTGGAGAGAAGGAGAGTGATTCCTACATGTATACTCTTTGGTTGGTGGTAGCTCTGAGGGATCTGGTTAGTTGATATTGATTTTCTTACTATGGGGTTGCCATCCCCTTTCAGCCCCCAGAAGGAGGAATTTTTAATCCTGTTTATCCTTGTTATATATGTGAGGGATTGGTTCTAGGATACCCAGAACCTCCCAAAAATCTCTTAAATAGGTTTGAGTACGACTGACATACATTACTGTATATATTTCCAAATCACTTTTGGATTAGTCATGATACCCAATAAAATAAAATGCTCTTAAATAATCCCAAGCTTTACAATGTTTTTGTTTTGTGGAGATAAAACTCACGGCTATGGAAGATAAACTTTACTTAAGAAGTTTCTTTGTGAGCTTGTGAGGAAGTTATACCAGATATATCTTCACTCTCAGCTATACCACATACCCTCGACCAAAGGTATGTCCTCCTTGACCAGTACGCCTCTATTCTGGGAGGGTCATCCTATTCCACCTAGTGCACAGTCTCCGATGAGAGATACACACCAATCTGAGTGAGAGGAAGTGACACCTGGGTAGTCCCAAAGATCAATCAAATCAAACCTGGTGGCTAATGGAGGTAACTTGTTATGGTGGAGTTGCCTCAAGCAGTCCTACCCAGCTGTGATGTCTATGGATCACAATACTAAACCATATGATAAGATATCCCAAAGGTATAGTAGTGGCATTTGTATCTTGGAGATAACCAAGAGCTAACTAACTACAGTTAAGGCCTGTTGAATAGGAAGGGATATTTGCCCAATACTGTAACCCATCCAAATACCCATGTACGATTACACAATGGAACTGAGAGTGGAATTTACTGTTATATTCTTGAAACTAGAATCATCTTTACTCAATCCTTATTATACATCCTTATAATCACAGATGAGTGTAATTAATGTCTTATCAAGGAAGCATATTTTTGCTATAGACAGACAGAACATAACAGCAAGCCATAACTGGTCAAATGCTGAGACCATGGGGAACCCAGCCCTCATTGATATGTCTACCACATAAATACTACCCTAAGGCTCTCAGAACTTCATTGAAGTTGGAATAAAAAGGGGAGGAGTAAGAGCCAGAGGACCAGAATCCCGCTGAACAATTGCATCTTCTAAACAAGATTAGAAAGTTTCAGTAATTCAACTCAAACATCTGGTTGACAAAACAAGACTTGAACAATGACAACGCCATCTAACAATCCAAAAAGAAAATCTCACAAGGCTGCACCTCTAGATGAAGAGGTGACTAATGACTCCTGAGAGGAGGAGAATCAGCCTTCCTCAGAGATGAACTCCCTGATTGATTATCTAATACAAAGTGGGCAGCTTTAAAAACATACAAGCAACACTAAATGGACTCAGTAGGCTCTGTATATTTCTATGCATGAATATATTTAACAATTCCATAAAAAGTGCAAAGGATTATTAATGTTGTTAAAGTGTGATCTAACCAACAGGTTAAAATAAAATTGAAAATATATACATTTTTTCTAACATAATTTTATGTAACCTCCTTGGCAATAATTGGGCCTCATGTAGAAAGGAAGATAGATTTCCATTACCAAAGTACACCAAGATTTGGGGTCAGTGTGGGCATACCGCAAACTGAAGTCAATAACAGTAAAGAGAAAGAGGCAATAGATGCTGGAAAGACAGGTAGTAGGATTGTTATGATAGGAGAATGATCTAGGTTAGCTGTGTTAGGGTTTTACTCCTTGAACAGACACCATGACTAAGGGAACTCTTACATAAAGGACAACATTTAATTGGGGTTGGCTTACAGGTTCACAGGTTAGGTCCAGTATCATAAAGGCGGAGAATGGCATGGTACACGGAAACCTGAGAATCCTACATCTTCATCTCAAGGCCAGGAGGAGAAGCCTGGCTTTCGGGCCAGACAGCTGGAAGCCCAGGCCCACAGAGCCACATCTACTCAAAAAGGTAGCACCTCCAAATAGTGCCACTTCATGGCATATCCAAATCATGCCAAAAGCCATGCTTTTGGTATATAGTGAGTGAGACAACTAAGCATGAAGCAAGTGAAAATAAGACAAATAACTAGGAGATAGAAAGACACTAAATTGGATACTTACAACATCCAGTAGACACAACTAGAGTAGCCCCATTGAGAGATCAAATAAAAATAACACTTTAAAGTCAGTTTAAATTTATAATACCCGACAGGAATTACCATGGAATCCTGTGAAGCTATCTCATTATAATTCCCAATTGGAAGATTTCCAGGCAGAACAGAGCTTTAGATAAAATGGATAACTTCCTGATCTTTGTTCTACTCCAGGATATTTTATACCATAGAATTAACAATACTAACCTCAGCTGGAAATGGACCATCTTCCTGCTGTTCTCAAGGGTACAATGTTTTAAAGTCCCTGAACAGTTTTCAGTTCACCCTTTCTGTGTCAGAGAGGCAGGGGGACAGCCTGTCCCCTGAAAAGTTCTAGGGAGATACTTGGGAAAAAATATAGTTCAGTCTGAGAGGAGAGAGCCCATCTTTTGCTGTCGATGTCAGCTCTCAACAAGCACAAACAATCATAATAATATAATAGAATCTTTAATATGCAGTACCAACTTAATTCATATCACAAAAACCTCAGGGTTCAGAGATGCAAAACCGATCTGGAAGTTTGGGTAGAGTGGAGGCAGAGGAGAATGGTGGTATGGAACATATGAAGAAAGAGCTCCAACCTGAGCGTGGCCAGGGAGGAGCCTTGTCTAAGCAGGAATTTGAAGGTCACCCTGCAGAGAGTGTGAAGCTAGAAAAAAGAAAGGGAAAAAAAGAAAAGAGAGTTCCTACTTGTTTTCACTCCATTTTAACACGTTGTTTAATTGCTTTAATTTCCCCATATCCCCAAGAGACAACTGAAAATTGTTTCTTGTGCTTCCCAATTTAATTTCTATGGAACATTCAAACTTCCTCATATTCTTCTCCAACCCTTTAGTTTCTTTTGCAAAGGCTGGGAGAAAGTAGCTGTGTTCTGCCCTTTAGAATTTCTTTAAATTTATCTATTTTTAATTATTTTATTGCTAACTTACACAAGCTGAGTCCAACGCTCAGCACTCTGTGCCTCTAGTCAATTTTTGTGACTTGAGCTTTTAATTCTGCCTTTAAAATAGTTTACACCAATCCAGCAACTCGGAAACTTAAAACAGAAAATGAGGTGAAAAGGGCACAGAATCTGCCATGGATAATATTTTTTTTATCTCTTTTTGGAAATGAGTTCTAAACAAAGTAAACAAACAGACACTTACTTTCAGTGTGCATCTTCCAACTGCATCTGGACTTTCTAGTGGGTACCAGTAGTTACCTCTCCCCCACTGCTACACACCTGCTTTTAAACTCTTGACCCTCTCTACTTCTTCCCAATCTCCTCCCATATCTGAACTGCCCCCCTTTTCCTCCCCCTCCTCTCTTCCTCCCAGATCCCCCTCTCCCTTCACTTCCTGAGATTGTCTGTTTCCCCCTTCTTCTTTTTCTAAGGGTGGGATTCTGCAATATTATCTCCCTTACATGATAACATGAGAATTGATACTGCATTGTTCCAGTTTCGTCCATGCAGCCATTTCTAGGAAATATTGTTTCACAGCATCCTTTTCCACAATATGTATTATTGTCCTTTGTTTGCCTCTCAGGGGTTGAGGGTGGACTTCTCTTGGTAAAGGTATCACATAACTAGGACTCAGGACTCAGATTATTTGAGCTGGGTATGACTTATAAGCCTCTTTTCCATGTTTTTCAGAAAATGTGCAAACTGTCAAGGGAGGGATGCAATTGAACAGTTTTACCCATGTAATAACTATGAACCGTGACAATTATTTCCAGCATGGCAAGGCATGCATAAAGGTATAGGTAGCACTCATACATTCATAGCAACCAGTAGCTCTCTAATTGGACAAATGGCCCACTCAACATTAAGGAAATTATATATTGAACTGGAAACCCAGCAAGCTTCCCAGGGCTAGTAAGGCCATTTATACTACAATAGAATTTATTATGCCAGTTTGCTAGACCAGTATAATTCCTTACTACATTCTACATCTTATCCTTAACATCCACAGAAAAGTGTAGCTTTCATCCACCTTTAAGGCAAATGTAGAGTATCACAGAAAAACATAATTGGACACAATCTAGATAAATACCAACACATTGTGGTGAGCCTGGTTCTGATCTACATAAGAGCTTTTATAACTGTGGCTCATGAAACACCATTAACAAGGAGGTTAGAAAGATGATAAGTTCAGAATTTCTCTTTTGTAAATAGTAATGTGAATGTCTAATAGAAATCTTGTATGTTTTAAGGAATCAAAATTCTGACAATCAGTACTTTTGACAAATTACTCTTGCTCATTTTCAATTATAGTATACAAATGAACACTATGTAAATTAGATTATTTCAGGCATAAATCAATATATATCTAAATACAAGCACACAAGTTAGGTTCCCAAGGGTTAAAGGATATTTTTTTGTCAGTTATCCTCATATGACAGTCCAGTGTTTAATCTGTTAGGTCATGAAAGAAAATGCTGAAAGTTAATCATGAAAACTCCAAACCCAATATATTGTTTCTTCTAGAAAACTGTGCCTAAATGAGAAAACATGATTAAAGTTTGATGTACTGCATATACTATAGTAAACACATGTGCTAGTCTATTCTTTCAAATTGGAATTCGCAAACGATTTCACTGCAACAATTATAAAGTAAAACATAAAAGTAATGGACAGTGTTAACTCATCTTTCAAAGACTGCATGCAAAGATGAAGAACCCTGACTTCGGTACTTTCATGTAAAAAGGAAAGCAAAGCCCTTTGTCAATATTGTCAAAGAAGTGAACAATGGAAAAAAGAAAACTGTCTTAAATGTTACCATTAGCCTTCCTTTAAAATAACAAAAATCCTATACCTTAGGGTCTAGAGAGATGGTTTAAACCTTAAATGCATTGACTGATTCTTCAGAGAATCTGGGTTCAATTCCCAGAGCACTCATTTATAATTTAGTCCCAGAAGATCCAATGCCCTCTTCAGGCTCTGATAAAAACTACATGCTCACAGTGTATACATGTATGTAAAACACTAATGCACTTAAAAATAAATAATAAATACATTTTTTAAACACAAACCTGTGCTTTAAAGTGAATGCAAAGACAGGAAGCACAAACTCCACTAGGCCAAACTATCCCTCACACAGAGCATCCCTCACACAAAGCTGTTTCTGGTATCACCAACACAGTTCACGAGTTAGAAATCTGTACATGTGTGTTTGTGTGTGCATGTTCACGCATGTGCACGTGAATGAGCATGTGTGCATGTGCATGTGTGTGTATCTCTCGGACTATTTCACATTATGTGAATTGGGGACTGCCGGTACATCTCTCTCTGTTCGTAACCAATTTTACATTTAAAGCAAAAGGTATTTCTAACTGTCTTTGGGAGTTCAGATACCTTGCCAAGAATCAACTAGTCACACTCTTAACACTTCCACCACATAATCACTGTGCAATAGATGCCTAGGGATTGCAAAATTATCAATAGATCCAATAGCTGCTTCAAGGAGTATTAATCTTGTCTTCAATTATATTGAGCCTCACACCTTAAAAGTTTATTAGTTCTCGAGTCTGAGAATGATAAATGTTTTCTGGTAATTAAAAATAATAGTTAATAAAAATATGTCTTCTTGATTGAAACTCTAAGAAATAAATTAAGTCACTGCTGTGTTTGTGTTTCTCCGGAACCTCCCAAGTCATTAGTTTCTCATTACATTCATATAGCTCTTCTGTTTGGTTTTTCAATAAATTCATTAAATGTTACAGTATCAATTGATCAATTTGATTTTGTAAACTTTTATTATGGATTTATTTATTTTATGTTATGTGTGTGACTGTTTTGTCCTCGTGTATGTATGCTGTGCCTGAAGAGGTCAATAATGCATCAGAGCCCCTTGCACCCGAGTGACAGATGATTACAAATTACTAAGTGGATGATGGGAATCAGACCTGGGTTTCTTCAAGAATGACTTTAACTTTTAACCACTGGTCAAACTCTGCAGTTCCACGATAGCATTTTCTACACTTTGCACTTTCTCAAAAATCAAAAGATCCTAGTCAAATTGTCATCCCAGTGCTACCTTTGATAAAAAAATTAATGATTACTTTTCAGAAGCACAGTGTGTGTGTGTGTGTGTGTGTGTGTGTGTGTGTGTGTGATTTTGAAAAAAATGCAACCTGTCTGAGGATCTGCAGGTTTAAATTTAAAATTAATAGAATGCTTAACCCAAGATATGCAAATATCATATAAGTGATTCTAATTTTCAGTAGAAAATAAGCAAACATGAAATTCTTCACAGTAACTGAGTGACTGAGGTTTTATTGGCAAGTAAAATTATCTTAAATGCTCAGATTTATTTTGAGTCCGCATCATTTAAAAATCATGTAATATGCAAGTCCTGAGTGAGTCCAGATGCTTAATTTCCCAAGATTATTTATAAATCACTTTTGTTCAATAAGTAAAATTACCTTCCCTGCTAAATTTGAATTACCAGACACTTCCAAAATATTTCTGAAACTAACAACTGTTTTCTCATTTGTAATTTGGCTTATATTCAAAAACTTCAACAGTTGTAGCAGTGTCTCAGAGTTTTCATCAAGCATGTTTTAGTGATTTGTTTTCCAACTATAGCAGAATAAATTTAGAGCAGACAGCATCTCTGGAAATAATTCACAAGTGTGGAGTGCCTAAATAATATCGGCATGCACAACTAGCACCAAAGCCAAGCACAGGAAACAGTTAAATGACAAAGTAACAAATAGTTGCAACCAACACTGATACATGAAACCTGGAAGGATTACCTCTAGAGCCACTACTTCAATTAAAGGACCAAGTGATATTGAAGATGTTTTCCTTTTGGAAGGTCTAATACCCGTGGATATACTTAGAGAGCCATCAAAACTCCCATCACTGGAACAATATTGATTTACCAAGCTTCCTGGACTCTCCACCCAGCAATTTTGTTCAGGAGACCTTGGAACCAGAAATCTGTATTCTTTATGAAATTCTTTACGCTAAGTTCAAAGTTTCTCTGATTACCCACTTAGGCACAATTGGAATACATGAAAAAAAAATCAGATAATTAACGAATACCAATCATATTTGATACATTTATTTTAGTGATGACTCTAGATTAAATATATCTCTAGAACTAAGTTATTATGTTTGATGATTTTTGTAACATAAACTATCAGTATTTTTCTTTAGAAACAGCTAAATTTGGGTCATGTGATTGGTCAGCAGTCTCTGTGTCCCAAGAGTAATTAAATCATGAAATAAATAGGATTTATAAAATAGGATAGGAATATCTCTCATTTAGGGGGTTTACAATTTTTATTGCATATTTTATTTATTTACATTTCAAATGCTATCCCCTTTTCAGACTCCCCTCCACAACTCCCCTCTCCCTTCCCCCCACCCCTGCTTCTACGAGGCTGCTGCCCCACTCACCCACCTACTCAGGCCTCAGTGCCCTAGCATTCCCCTATCCTGGGTCATCGAGCCTTCACAAGACCAAGGGCCTCCTGTTGATGCCAAATAAGGCAGTCCTCTGCAACATATGTAGCTGGAGCCATGGGTCCCTTAATGTGTACCCTTGTTGGTGGTTTAGTCCCTGGGAGCTCGGAGGGGTCTGATTGGTTGATATTATTGTTCTTCCCATGGGGTTGCAAACCCATTCAGCTCCTTTAGTCCTTCCCTGAACTCCTCCATTGGGGTCCCCATGCTCAGTCCAATGGTTATAGTGGTCTCAAATATCTGTCCTTCTCTGACATCCTTTCCTGAAGAAGCATTTAAATCCCCAGACAAGCTGAACATTTTGTCCTGAAGAATGAAAGAAGCCAACTCTTCTTCATCTTCTAAAACCACATAGATAAATGCTAGAGAATCAAGGAACAGGAGAGCTGATGTTGAATATGTGTGGACAGAAGGCTTCAGATCTCAGAGAAGTGCACAGTGAAAGCTTTGAGCTTACAACCTGGAGCTTAAGTAGCAGAGGCCAAGCCTGACAATGACATACCATTGACTTGGGGCTATTTAATCTCTTATTGTTTGTTTTCCTCATCTCATTATGAGTATTGATTACCATATGCTTTAGTTCATTTAATAGGAAATTTATATAAAAGAATGCATTGGCTCATAATTCTCGTAGATGAGAAGTCCATTATTTCCCTCTCA
Organism: Mus musculus; assembly: GCF_000001635.26. Lineage (NCBI taxonomy): Eukaryota > Metazoa > Chordata > Mammalia > Rodentia > Muridae > Mus > Mus musculus. The sequence continues at coordinate 50,742,065 of NC_000084.6, forward strand.
AGTGATCTCTATATTGTAGGAAGATTGAATAGTGATCATATGGTGGGCATCTTGGAGTTTCAAACTATGACTGTGTAAACATGGGTCTGAACAAGGAAATAAAATAGAGGAGACCTCAACCCTACATGAAGAAATAGAATCAAATAAGGAATGCTGAGAATGGGAGAAATAATCCAATTCATTATCCAATACCAGATGCTACAAAATGAGCAGGTATAATATATATATACAAATATATAGTAACAATTTAATATACACATGTACAAATACAGAGTAACAACAATTTAAAAATACATAGATTTAAAAGAGAGCGAGGAGAGGTACATGGGAGAGTTTACAGGGAAGAGAAAAATATACAGTCTCAAATAGATAACAAGCAACAACAGAAATATATGTCCTGAATCCTTAACATCCCCATAAGTCAGAAACATTGTAAAAAGAATATCTTGTCCTGTATGGAAGTAACACCTATCCTTAAAAGACAGCTTAGGCAGGAAATAGGGAGGTGGAGGTTCTGGTTCAGAGAGAGGATTTCTGGGAATGGAATGAGCCATGGAGATTTTCCCTACACACAGAAAAGTCTATGAAAAACTGAGGACCAGGTAACCAGCCATGTGGCACGACTAGAATAAAATTAATGGGTAATTTAGATATGAGTTAGTCAGGGAACTGAGCCAAAGCTCTTGGCCTAAGCATTTATTCATATATAAGAAGTCTCAGAGATTATTTCTGGCAACAACATAGACTGGTGGAAAACATGAGGTTACAGATGGATTCTAGTACAAACATTCCTCAAAGATTTACATATGACCTTGGTATGTAAAACATATAAAGGAAAAGGTCATTTTCAACATTGCATATCAATGTATAAAGACATGACATCATAGCACTGAAGTCACATATCCTTACACTAAGTATGAATAGCAGTGGCCCTTGGAAAACAAAAATAAAAAAGGCTATTGAAATGCTGCTAAATCAAGGCTAACCCTCTGGATGCAGATCCTACTCTCCGGGGTGAACTAATATACACGGCATTCTATTTTTGAGTGACCTGATGATGAAGGGTTTACATTTCTTTCTGAGAATCATGAGCTGTAGCTTAGAGCAAATGAGCTGCCAATGAAAGGTTTTAACCTGATGTTCAGTCTTGACTTCTTATAGTTAAATCTGAGAGAAATGTGGAAAATGGCTCTTAAAAATTATTGTTAAGGAACTAGTGGGGATCCTTTGTTTTATCCAGGTGTCTTATGCAGCCTAATGCATGTCACAGTAATGGTCTGTGCTCCCAGGTGCTAATCTCTACAATGGCATTGGTAACAGAACATTTGTGAGACCAGTTACACACTTAGAATATGGCTTAATGTGTCATGTGTAAATTGTAATGATAAAAAATTACTGCCACTGTTAACATTGTTTTCTTACATCAGATTAAACATATCAAAGCTCCAAGAATAATGCATTTCTCCAAAGAATCAATGGAATGGAGCATAATATTTTATTTTATTTCATTTTATTTGAAAGGGCCTTCCTATGTAACACATGAGAGCCTTGAACTAATAAGATTCTTTATTGAAAACTAAGATTACCGGCAGGCTCAAGCATGCCTTATGGGATATATTTTATTTTTAAAGGTGTGTGTGTGTGTGTGTGTGTGTGTGTGTGTGTGTGTAGTTAGATTTGTGACCATTAGTTCCTTGAATTTGTAAGACCCCTGCCTCAGACTTTGCAGGCTAAGATTATTGGTATGAATCAGTATGCTTGACAAGTTATATTTTACTTTAATATATTTAATATTTTTAATACACCCTCTTTCTCCTTCTTTTGCTCACGCTTGCTCTCTCCCTCCCTCTCTCAGTCTGTGTGTATGTATGTATGTGTGTAGTGTGTGTGTGTGTGTGTGTGTGTGTGTGTGTGTGTGTGTGTATAGGAGTGCAGGTACACACTGAGGTCAAATATATAATTTTCCTCTAGAGATATAGTTATAGGTAGTTATGAACTGCCCAATGTAAATACTGGGAATAGTACTTTATTCCTCTGCAAGAACAATATACACTCTTAGACTCTCAGCTATCTTCTCATCCCAGGGATATATTTTAAATACATGTTAATCTACATCTCATGTTCAGATAGACTTTATATTCCTGAAAAATTTCTTAATGAAAAATTAGTCTCTTAATAAAGCACATCTATTTATTTGTACAAGGTCATATTTTACATAATGAGGCATTTAGTCAGATTATTATTCAGTGATGAAACATCTAATCAGAAAGATGAACATTTGGCTACCATAAAGTAACAATTTAGAAAGTCTCTTGGGATCAAATATGCCTTTATTCCAAACACTCAGTGAAACAATGTGTAGACACCTGACAAAGAGATGAGCAGAGAAAAGTTTGAGTCACTTAAGTATAATTACCACAGCATATGGACCTCAATCTCTATCCTTGTAAAAATAATCTAATACAAGAATAGGTTAGACAAATCCTGGCTCATTATAATAACAGATGCATAATCCAGGAATCCACAATCTGTCTGTACATTCATTCTTTTTTAGCATCCTGTATTTAACACACTATTGCTGAAACACATTGAGCCTTGGCAGATTTTAAATACTTCAGAAGTAGGCACACACATTCTTTAGTTAGCAGGACTGAGTCATGTTGACCCTCAGCAATTGAGAAACTATCACAAATGTATTAAGACAATTCATTTCCCAATGACAGTGTATCTCAAACCAAAACTCGCAAATAGGATGGCTATGATATTCTCTTGACATTTCTGCAGCTAACCAATTATATAAGAGAGAAATCTCTATCTTTCCTGCCTTTCAGGTTTAGTCCAAACTGGAAGTACACTTCTCACATGAAGCATTTCCTTCAAGTACTTAAGAATACTGTTCATTGGTGGCTGGCAAACACAGAAGTGGATGCTCACAGTCAGCTATTGGATGGAACACAGGGCCCCCAATGGAGGAACTAGAGAAAGTACCCAAGGAGCTAAAGGGGTCTGCAACCCTATAAGTGGAACAATGACATGAACTAATCAGTACCCCCTGGAGTTCGTGTCTCTAGCTGCATATGTAGCAGAAGTTGGCCTAGTCAGCCATCACTGGGAAGAGAGGCCCCTTGGTCTTGCAAACTTTATATGCCCCAGTACAGGGGAATGCCAGGGCCAAGAAGTGGGAGTGGGTGGGTAGGGGAATGGGTGGGAGAGGGTATGGGGGACTTTTGGGATAGCATTTGAAATGTAAATGAAGAAAATACCTAATAAAAAATTAAAAATATACTGTTCATTGGTTGTTATTGTTTATCACAGAGAGAAAAATGATGGGGAAAAGGAGAGAGGGGATACAGGGAAACAGAGAGGGGAGAGAGAGAGAAAGAAAGAGAGAGAGAGAAGAGAGGAGAGAGAGGAGAGAGAAGAGAGAAAGGGAGAGAAGAGAGAAGAAAGGAGAATAATGGTTTTGCTTCTAGGAAAAAGGAACATAGAGCCAAAAGTGGTAGGTGCATACCTGCCATTTCAGCACATAGGATAACAAGGCAATAAATATAATTAATGTGAGTTTCAGGCCAATCTAGACTATGAAGGGAATTTGAAAGCAGCCTACATTGCAGAGTAAGATCCTATCTTTAAATTAAAGTTAAAGAAACACACCCACAAAGCACATGAAGAAGAAACAATAATTAGTGGTGCCAAGTTCAGTGTTCACCACATATGAGACATTTGTGTGCCAGTTGAATAAAAAAAAATTAAAAGAACAGTAGTCACCAAGCCTCTTCACAGTGAAATATCAGAATGGAAAGAAAGCATAGAGAAGTCAAATATCCCCAGCTGAATTCTGTCAAAATCTTAGCAACTCTTGGCTCTACCTACTCACCTGAAGGTACACCTCTGTTCCTCCTCTCCAACTAGTCACTGCTTTTCATAACACCTATGGCAGTATGTTCTATGTTTAAGCCTCGTATTGGGGCTCTAGATTTGCCATAATAACTAGTTATAACCCCAGTCCTCTGGGTTGGGTTCACATACAGCCTCAATTGTCCGATGATGAGGAAACTGAATGTGCCACCGCGGAATGTGTCTTACAGAGGCTATACATATGTTCCTGATCTACTGCCTCTTGAAGCACACTTATTTTCCATTCTTTTCATTGTAAAGTTAGGATAGAAGACACAAATTGTATTTCTGCCTTTTTGCAGGCTTTGAATGAGTTAAACATCACCTTATTAAAAAAAAAAACTTAAAGCTTGAAAATAACTGCACGCTACACTACAGCATTACCTAGAGAACTATAAGCAAGATTGTTTTGACATACCGAAGCATAGATGTAGAGTCAGTGTTTCTTATGGGCGCTGATTGACTTTGCTTGGCATTCTCTCTGGAATTTTCCTCATGTGTATTCAATTTAACTTTAAGTGAAGTACATACTTACAAATGATACAAATTTCCTCCTTCTATCCTCTTTATGATTCAGATTAATTATCCCCATGGTATTTCGAGCTCTTGACATTATTTCTATTTCAAGAAGTACCCATTTTGCATCAATATGGCCATGTCAAAAAGGAGTTCCTAATGCAGGAGATTAAAGTGCATTCCATGAATATCAATAATCCAATAAGAGTCAAGCCTCCATTGGGTTTGGGAATTTCAAGTCCTAAATTGCTTTATGTGACATTTCAACATCGAAATTTGTCTTTTTTTTTTTTTTTTTTTTTTACCATTTATCATTGATGAAATTATTTTGGGAAGAAGGAACCAGCAGTCAGAGGCTAAGTGACTATGGCATATGTCCTCATTTCATTTCCTGTTGCTGAGGTAAAACACTCTGACAAAAAGAAGTGTCTAGTAGAAAGATCTTATTTTAGCTCCCAGTGATGTTATGAGTTCATCATAGCAAGGAATTCCAGGCCGGAGGAACTTCAGGCAGCTACTCACATAACAGTCAAAAGCAGAGCTATAATGAGTGTGGGCATACCTGCACCCAACTCTCTTTCTCCACTACTATACAGTCCAATGTTGTGGGTCCAGTTTGTGAAATGGTGTTACCCACAATCCAAGTGCCCTTTCCCATCCAAATTTACCCATCTTAAAAAAACCAAAACACAACACTCACAAACATGTCTACAGGCTGACTCAGTCCAGACAATTCTTCATTCAGAATAACTTCCCAGGTAATTGTACATTGTGTCAAGTTGACAAATCACCTGTCACACCAGGGTGGAAGAAAGTTAATCTTATGCCTGTGTATGCATGTGACTAGTGATGGCTGACAGAGAACTTTAATGATGATCTTATTCTTTGATTAAAGATAAAACTAGGGGCTCTTTTCCTGTGTGACTGCTTCCATAATCTGATGCACAATGCAGCCTTGTTGATAGTGTTAATTAGGTATTGTCTACCCTTCATTCCATAAACAGCAGTTATAAGTAAATTATTTTCTAACTTTTGGATGAAAGAAATAATCGTACAGTTTGTCCTGATGAAACATTGAGCAGAAGAACAAACTGTTCTGGGCCATGTTCAAATTTTTCAAAAGCTAATATGAATGTGGAGTATCATGTCTGATTTCTTCAGGCATCCTCCTATTTCTCCATATTGCTACAGTGTGATAAACTACACAAAGGAAACCACTTATCATTTCTCATATTGTTTATCCTTAAAACATGAATAATAATTCCATAACATCCATGAAGATGTTATTAATGTTCTTCTGCCTGTCTTTATACTTTTTGAACTATATTAAATTTAGCTATTTATTTTAAGGTTTTGGTTGTAATTTTTTAAAAATTTCTATTGTCTAATATTGCACAAACACATCTTCGACTTCAGCCAACTTGTGGAAAGGAAATACTAGTGGTTTTGCTGTGCTATTCTCTTCCTGAACCCCTTCATATGAAAAAGTACTGCCAACCTTGTCTTTATCATAGCAAATAGCAAACTGGCTTAACTCTCCTGCTAATAGCACACATATAGGAGTGTACACACATATTCACATATACTCTCACTGTGAAATGAAAAACACTTGTCAATGTAGACAAAACCCTTAGCCTCATAAACCCAAATACAATGGAGAAAATAAATATCTGCACAACACAGGCACTTGTTCTTTGGGAATTCACTGGCCTCAGATAAGAATGGGCATTCGCTTCTGTTTGTTTGTTCTCTAACCTGGAAATAACACAATAAATCAAGATATGAATAAAATTATTATGTGTTACTAAATATACACAATTGAATTTTCAAAATATCCAGGACATTTTAGCCAAATATTCTGTTTTGTTCTTTTTTGTAGCTCACTTGAGTTTTATAATTTTAATCAGATAAGTACTCTCAGAGTTTGAGCTATCAGCATATCTACCAGTGTTTGTAAAAAGGGATTGTTTTTTTTTTAAGTAGCTGGAGTTAAATTATTTCTTTACATGCACAGGATTAAAAGTAGGGTGACTCCTTCCACAATACAGGAAATAGCATTATTTACTTAAGGTACATTTTCAGGTATATTTTAATGGAAGCAAACTTTTCACAGTCAGTAAAGTTAGGCACCCTTTTATGTGTAGTTTCATAGTTAGAAGCCTTAAATGTGTTCCTTTCTCTCTTGATTTCTTTTACCTCTGTGTTTATGCTGATTTTAGGCATGCTAGAAAATAAAAGCCAAGCTTAGCAAAGCTGAGTTGTTTTTTTTCCCCCCTGAGAAGATTCTACTTCAATTCCTTTTTTCTTTTTTCTTTTTTCTTTTTTTTTTTTTTAATCCTTGCAGGTACACCTTTATCATAAGCTGTAGGTGATAGTTTTCCTTATCCGGAAAAAAAAAAAAAACCTGATCATATATTGTGAGGTCATAGAGGAAAACACCTGCATAAAGTTATACTGTGAATGCAATTTCCTGGCACACTAACGAAGGGAAGATTGCCCAGCCCATAGGGTGATGATTACTTTGCAAGGACTAAGACTACAGGGACTAAGATCAATTTCCGGAACACATGTCCAAAATTCTGGCTGTGGTGCTGTGTGCTTGTAGTGTCAGTGTCCCAGCAGCAGAGTAAGGCAAACTCCTGGGATGAACTGGTCAGCCAGCTTACCCTACTTGGAAAGTTCTAGGCCATGGAGAGCTCTCCCCAAGAAAAAGGCAGATGGTGGCTGAGGAGAACACCCAAATATCCAAGATCATCCTACAAGCTATAAACACACACACACACACACACACACACACATCTACTTATACACTGATGTATGTACCAATATGCAGAAGTTATTTAATATTTAGGGAGTGTCTGTCACTTCTGTCATCGGCAGAAATGTTACCTCACTTTGGTACCAGTATCATGAAGCTTCACTACTGCCAAGCAACAAAAAATACCCAGCTAGAACATCACATATTCTGCTTATTTAATTAACTCTGTTTTAGTAATGAAATGCTTTTCAAGCAAGTTAAGTCTGTTTTGATTAGAATGTCTGCAAACGAGGCCACAAAAATGTATGAGTTCATGTCTGAATCAAATATTTAGTTTAGTTTTATTTGCTTATGTTTCACAGAGGACATGAGAATAGAAATCATATTTAAGTGGATGATTCATATCTGGGTTCATAATACTGTAACCTTTCCCTGGGACAATTTAAGTTTCATTTTATAAAGACAGAAACATGAGTCTCCTGTTAAGGCAGAATGCAGGCTTCTTTTCAAAATGACTTTCACTTTGGGGTGAATATTTCAGTGCTTATATGCTTTAAATAGATTCCATATTTTAAAGGGTTGTTAAATAATCTACAACAGCATATTAATGACTTCACACACATATTTTCACATACATGCATAAAGAACACTTATCACACATATTAGCAGTATGTCTTCTGAGGCAGCTATTGCTGGCTTAGCTGAGAGTTTTGTCACATTAAACTTTTAATAGTCTGAATCATTGTTTTTATCCAGAGGGTTTTCTACGTAGTTCTAATCTAGCTGCTTTAAGGGCAAATGCTGTTCCTCATGCTTCAGAGGATGATATTTGATTTAAGTTGTTTTAAATGAATTTTCTTTTTACAACAAATGTAATTCAAGTAAATATCTATATCACCATTACATATATACACATATATATATTATATATATCTTATGCACATATATATATAATGTATATTATATATGCCATACACACATATATCTATATCTCTATCTATGTAGATATAAAACATTATAAAAATTAAACACCAACATTGCTGTACTATCTGAAATAAAATCTTCTTTCAGCATTTTGTTAGAATCAGGACTTTCTAATACAACTTTAAAAACCTTTCTAGAAGAATTTTAGGTAGCACATGTCTATCATTGTCTCTTAGATAATAAAACCTCTTTTTAAAACATATATTTTAAAAGTTTTTTTTCATTTGTTCATTTGCTCTTTCTTCACCTAGAAAGTCATAGCTGGGATATTAACAGTAGTGGCTATCTGAATTAAATCTTTATAAGATCAAATCAGTTAAAAGCTATGCCATGGATAGTAGAGGGCCTATAAAGTCCCTACCACTGTCTAAAAAACTTGGGAACTGATGACTACCATGGGGAGGTTGGACTTTTCCCGGTGTGTGTGTGTGTGTGTGTGTGTGTGTGTGTGTGTTTGTGTGTGCTGGTAGACTGCTCATGTCCCAGTGATCACCTATACTCATTAGATTATGGTCAGAACTTAATAGACTCAGTGAGCTATGTATAAAATATAAGAATGGACAGAGGTTGGGAGGAAGATGTATTAGGTGTGGATAGTGGAAACAAAGAGGTCTGTAGTGCAAATATGATCAAGATATTTTATACATGCATTAAGAGTTTTTTTTCCATAACAATCTAAAAGTACATACCTAGAATTTAAAGTAAGTGTCCTCTAAACACTAAGAAAATAATCAGTGTGGCAAAAGCAGAAAATCAAATATCGTATTAGTTTTTAAGCTGCAATCAGAATGGTTAGGAGAGTGTGAACCAGTGTAAGGCTTTACAATTTTTATGAGTTCTAGTTTAGCTCTCATCATTAATTCACCTTGTGGCTTTAGGCAAGTCTCTAAGTCTCTCTGAAATTTACCTTCCTTGTCGAAAAGTGGTGAGAATAATTTATAACTCACAAAGCTATGATAATTAAAAGAAAGTACACATTTATATATTTTTAAGATCTATAAATTCCAAGTAGTTGTGAGATGTTTATTAACTGGGTTTGGAGAAATAGGGTGTTTTAAATGATCGTGATTTGTCTATACCTTTTCTTAAAGATGGCATAAATATGTTTATGGGAAGCATATTCTTTACTCACTAACAATTATGAAGACAGCATTCAAAATATAGTATGCCAGAAAGAAAGACTCTAGATCCTGTTCTAAAGTTCTATATAATTTCCTAGGCCTGATACTATGAAATACTTATGAGATACAAGGTAAAACATTTGTGAGAACTGGACAGATAAATGCTATTTCTACGTTTGTTTTTTTAAACTCTCAGACCTATTGATATTTAAACTAATTACTTACAACTGTGCAAACCATTCATATATAGCTTTAAGGCTATTTTTACATTATATTAAAAAGTATTATTATATTCTTCTATTTGCATTTTAAACAAAAAAATCACACAAACCAAGAACTTCTAAAAGTGAACAATAAGATTACCTTGCTTCATTTGAATTAGAACCTTTTGTAATTTGTAATAGTTAGAAAATGACAGAAGTATACAATTATTATTAGAGTCAATCTGCATTGTCCATAAAGATCAGCCTAAAAGGTAGAAAATGTTCTGGGTCCTGTCTTGGTCTATAATAAAGAAATCTAAGGTCAAAGCTTTCATTTCATCGTTTATGGTTACTACCTACTCATGCCAAACTTTTGAGTCATTCCTCATCCCTTAGCTCTCTTGACTAGAAGATATTATAAATTTGTTGGCAATGTGGAATGAATGACTATCAAGGGAATATTTGGCACTTCCTCCTCTTCCTCATCTTATTTTGTATTCTAAGATAAGGCTCATTCTACTTTCCAATGTTCTCATGGAGTCTCACTTAGGGATGACCTTTCAAGCCTAATACATGGTTTTGAAGGATCCACATAGCTAATGCTCATTTTCCATTCTTTTGCATGGAGACTTGGAAATCTTGCCTCTCTAAACCTGAATGCATAGAAAAAGAGGGAAACAAATATGGTATTGCTATAGCATTTGGAATTTCCTGACACTTTTTCTTCAGTATTGTCCAAAGTTAGCTTCAGCTGTCAGCACACATACTCAGAATCAAGGCAAATGGCAGAAGAGGGAGTCTATCAATCCTGGTCCAAACAGATCTCATCAGGAAGTAAGAATCAGTGGCATGTATCTTGCATGTATATTTATTTCTTTTTTAGACCCTCAGAGCTATTGGTATTTAAAAGAATTATTTACAAATCTACACACTATTCATTCATAGATTTTTAGTGCCTGTTTACATCTATATATTAAATATATATATTTATATATATATATATATTAAATATATTAAATATATATATATATATAAAATATATATATATGATTGTGTGATGATTAGATTTTGTCAACCTGTCACAAATTAGAATCATTTGGGTAGAATCTTAATGGAGAAGATGTCTCCATCAGACTGGCTTGCAGATAAATTTGCGATATGTTTTTTTTGTTTGATGATTGATGTGGGAGGGCCTAGCTAACCGAAGACAATGACAGCTCAGGCTGGGACTCCCGGCTTGTATAAAAGTCTAGCTATGTAAGCCATTGAGAACAAGCTTGTAAGTGGTGTTTCTCCATGGCCTCGGATTTCTACGTCTGTTCTTGCTTGAATCCCTACCCTGACTTCCCCTCATAAAAGACAGTAATATGAATATTAGCATGATATCTTTGGTACAAACAAGAAAGAGGAGTTTGTGGCTTAATAGATACGAGTTTATGTGCTAAGTTGGTTAAGAGATTACTTTTTTTTTAAAGCTGTAGAGTGAAATAGTTTCCTTCTCAAGTTTCTTTTGATCATGGTATTTATTGCAGCAGTAGGAAGGAAACTAAAACAAAAATTGGTATTGAAGAATGGGCTATTTCTGTGGAAGACTGAAGTTTGTTGTTGTCAGAAGATCATGGAATATCTTTTTTAACTTTGGGCTGGAAAATCCATTAATGCTTAAAGTATAATGTGGTATTCTGCGGGAGTTTTGAAGATAAGAATGCCGTGAAATAGAAATGACAGAGATCTGAATAGATAAGTGCCAGAGTCCTTCAAAGATTCTATTTAGGCCATTCACCTGATATTTCATATTAAGAATCTGTGTTTCTGGTCAGCTGGGTCTGTAGAATTAGTTATGATTAATAAGAAGCCAGCAGTACTAAGATAAAATCTTCTAGGAAGTATTTCTTGGACACAGCACACATATGTGTTGGTCCAGAGATTGGGGCAAGGTTGGATATCAGGCTGATAGCTATACTTTGTAAAGGGTTAGAGTCTCCCACAGGATACTGGTTTGAACAGGTCCTACAGAGGAACTGAGCCTTGGCACTTTGTTACAATGCTGGAGTTCCTGATTGGCATAGACAGGGTACTGTTAAAAGTTCAACCTCAGTTTCAGTGGAAACCCTAGGATTGAAGAGGCAGGGAGACTGGCCAAGGCTTGGCATTATGTGGCAGGTAGGAGCCCCCAAGTGATGCCAGGAGAGGTCAGTTGCTCCAATGACCCAGGCATATTGCTGAAGTCTGGGTTTGGGGATGACCACAAAGGACAGCAGTCTATGTTAAGTGGAACCAGCCTGAGCTGAGAAGTTGTATGTATTAAGGATGACAGAACCGGTGAAGTTGAGCTACTCAAGGCCTTTGTTGCTCAGAAGATTGTGAATGATTCCCAGACATTGGGCACAAAGCTATTTGACTTTTTGAGTTTACTTTTGCTCTGACTGTAACTATGCCCTTATTGTTCTGGCTTGGTATACGAAAGTATGTAACCTATGTTGGACTTTACAAGAGCCCACACTTAAGAGACACTGGATATTTAAGGAGAACTGAGGCTTTTAAACTGATGGGATCTTTAAGGCTGTGGGACTTTTAAAGTTGAAAAACAAAATCAACTGCCATAGCCAGCTCACCCAGAAGCTCAGATATAGCTATGCCCATACAGGCCTTGATATGCTAATGAACTAATCCCAAGGTGGTGTTGTCATGCTAGTGAAACAACCCCAAGATATGATCTCTATTGGCACAAAACTACTACCTAGCGAAATGCTACAAAAATTGGAACACTGGAAATGACCTCTAGATCACAGTGAGAGACAAAGCCTTTGTTCTCTATTGTTTTGTGTTGATATCCTTCTGCCAGAGGACTTGAGATTCAGTATGGCCCTGACTGACTTCAGTGATAGCTGAACTTTGAGCATTGTTGCGAAGTTTGGACTTGTCTGCCAGCCCTGTGTTCTCTAAGACCTCCTTACGGTCATCTTCTCAGTCTGCCACACCTGAAGGACTTCATGGTGGATTTGGGTTGAGCCTGCAAGCTTCTAAATCTCCTTCACTGGAGGGTTAGGCTCTGAAACACCTTCACAGTATTTTCTGCCCAGGCAACTGTTCCCCACAGTTGATTGTGCAATGTCTTTTTAACTTTTATATTAGCAATATAAATAGGTAATATTTGTTTGAATAAACCAAGAATATTTGAAAAAAGTTATATTATGATTAATATTAAGATAGGAACTTGAGATATTAGGGATAAACAAAAAATGAAAAGGTTATGGTTTATCAGAAATCTGATTTCTCTCAAGTTGAAAAGGGTTCAATTGTGTTGGATAGTCTTTGTCAACATGACAGAAACTACAGTCATTTAGTTATAGGGAGAAGGGACTTTAATGAGAAGATGTCCTTAAGATCAGCCTGCAGACGAGTCTGCAGGGAATTTTCTGGATTTATTATTGGTATGGAAGAGTATAAGCCTACTCCGGGTCCTGCCCTTTCTGAGTTCTGGGATGTATGAAAAGTAAACTAAGCCGCCGAAAGAAGCATTTTCTGTGGCGTCTGCCTCAGTCCCTGCTTTCAGGACCCTGTGTGAGCTCTTGCCTTGGCTTTCCTAAAGGAGGAACTGTGGTCAGAGCATTTAAGCCAAATAATGCCTTCTCAATCCCATGTTGCTTTTGGCCATGGTTTATATAATAGCAATAGAAAGCAAATCAAGATGGACAAGAAGGGATTAAAGAACAAAACAAGTGTTTCTTTCCATAGGTACATTTAATACTTCTTTCCAATAAATTGTTTATTAAACCCATTTCTCATTTTTATCCATATTAATAAAAATAAAACTAAAAAGCTTTTATTTAAACCTTTATGAAATTTAAAATGTCTAGAACTGTGACTTATCTTCCCCTAAATACTACCTTCTTCTGTGAACCATATGAACACATATATGGAGTATTTCCTGTTCCCTACAAATAAGAGACAACTTAATAGTTTGTAATTATTCTCAAAACAATGAAATGGTTGATGATGAATGGAAATCTTTTTCTTAGCCCACTCAGTACAATGGGCCAAAAGAAAAAGTGTTTTGAGATCATCAATAACATTTATCTAAGACATAAGTTTCCACAATGCTAAAATTATTTTTTCAGTTATTAATTAATTATTCCGTTGCTATGCAAATCACCAACCATAGAAGTCTCAGATGATTGAAAGTGGCCCAGAAATCTTTTATGGAAGAGCCAGGACAACGGCAATCTACTCTCTACAATCAATGATGAAGTATGCCAGGATGGTTTTCACTAAGTCTCAGTGTGAAAACACAGGGGAACAGCAAGTGTCCATGGGGCTTTGAGGAAAAAAAAAAGACAAAGAGTTTAACAGGTCTCAGGCAATTTCTCGTGGGCTTATTTTCTGCAAAATTCTGTGGAAATCAGCTACTCTGAGTACTTGAGGCAATCAATCCAAATGCGTGCTGAGGTGGCAGCTCAGACTGAGAGTCTGAAGAGACTCAGTTGCAAGTCTCAGACCCTATTCCCCTGATCATTGAAGTGGAAGAGCTCCAGTCCACAAATGCTGAGGCAGCAGAAAAAGAATGGCATATCTGGCATATCTTACCGCTGTTAGGACACTGGGCTTGGCCCCAAGGCCTTCAATGTGGCTGGAGAAAAGCCAGTACTTCTTCAATTAAGTTGCTTAAAACCTACAGAGTCTAAGGGTTAGGATTCTGGTAGCAGTTTCTGATGACAAGTTGTCCTGAACCTTGGTCCCAAGCCTTGGTGGGTTACCGGGTACCTCTAGCCTCAATAAATAACCTGTTGTTGCCATATAGCCACTATCTTTTTTGTGCCCAAAACAGATACAGTTATTTCATTATTCATAAAAATATGATAATGTCAAGTTCAGGTAATTTGGTTTTAGCCTTGAAAGTTATCATAGATATTTTAATTCAGAATTTAACTTCTAAAAGTTTTCCTTATATTTGTGTTTATTCATGAAAATAATTGTATAAAGTATTTATTATATCACCTTTTTTTATTCCAATAAACCAAAAATCTGAGTCCCAGCAAAAAGGGTCTGGTTAAAAATATATGCAGATTCATAAATAAAAGTACTTGAAGCTGTTAAAAAAATAAAATATTAAAGTTCTTTAGAGTAAAATAGCTAAGATATATTCCTCACTGTATCTTTGATAGGAGATAGACTGCATACATTTTAGGAATATTTCAAAAATATTAATCTATTATAAAATAGTAAAACTTTGATAATTGAAAGGATTAAGAGCATATCTCTAAACAAAATATTTTTGAGGTAATTGGCTACAATTATTCAGTAATATCTATGCTTCTTATACTATTCTAAGTTGAGGTTGAAGTTGTGTTTAAGGTTCTCATAGATGAAAACCTCAACTAAATACACTGTGCAAATATTCAGTTTATTGTTTATAGGATGTGTTATAATAAATGCTGATTTATTCATCTATTTAAAAGACTGCTATGAGAAGCCTTTTAAGATTACATTATAGTGATGTACATGATCAGTAAACTGCAGCTTTAAATTTTGCATCTATAGCTATGGAATGCCATCTGGTACTCATAAATGCACCTATTCTCACGGGGCTGGTGCCCCACTATTCCAGATTGCGAGATAAAACATCAGACAGCTAGCAATCAGGCTACCTGATGACTATGACATTTAGGGACTCATATCTTTGTAGAAGAAAAAGACTGAGTCAACATAATTTTCTTTGGTCCAAGCTTTTAAATCCCAAGTAGCGTATTATATAACCAGTATTTCCAGGTGATTTTTCATGAAAAATACTTTTAAAAATATGATATCAAACAAATGAGAATATGGTAAAATATGCCATGACCAAACAATAATAAAAACAAGCTAACAAAAAACACACAGTAGAAGCTTAACTGAGATTATAATGGTAATCAAGCAGCAGTTTTGGTTTGGTTTTAGATCATGGCTATAGTCAAGTATGGCTTTTCAGAGGAACAGAATAGAAGAAGTCCCATCTGCAAAAGAGTGTAGATGTGATATGGTTAGGGACTGAATGGTATCTCCCTCACGTATGTGTCTATCAACTTATTTTGAAAAACAGTCTTTGCAGATATGGTGGTATTAAGATCTTGAGATGACATCATCGTGTTTAACCAGGTGAGGCTTAAAATACAAGACCTCTGTCCTAGTAAGAGAAAAAAGAACATACAGAAACAGAGTGATGGAGAAGAGGGTGTGTGCTTGGTACCTATGAGCTGAATAATGCTAAGTGTTTATGCCAGTGAACATAAGCCAAAGATCAATGTCTGTGGAAAACCTTCATAAAGAGCCAAAATACTACACACTCATACAGTAAATTATTTGCATTGGTCAATACAATGATACAAATGCTAGTGTAAAATCAATACCATGTTGATTAAGAGATGATGAATAGAAAAGAACCTGTAATATTTAGTATAGATACAACCATAGAACTAACTACACTGTACACAATTAAGACACAAGACAATGTTCAGTGAGAGCTGAAGAGAGATGGGTCAGATATGAAATGTTAGAAAACTGTAGCCTAGCATGCATATATCCATTCATTTGTGTGTTTTGATGTAGTCCTTGGAATATGACAAATTCAACTTTCACTTTTGGAAATTTCAGGAACTTTAATGAATATTTGTAATCAATCAATTGTTCAGATTGATGTCTTTGAAAGCTAGTTCAACTACCTTTCACATAAAATGTTTTCCCATGTATGCTCTATTCGTGAATTGTCATTTAAAGGACCACAGTTAGAACTTATTATCTCAATGCCCGAAGTTCACCAGACTTACTTGTGCTGTTCTTGGCTTAAATGGATTACATGTTCACTCCTAAGATTATGGTGAGGAATTCATAGATTAATTACCTTCACTGTGCTCCTGAACATACATCATCATCATATTTTAATTCTGATTTTATTTACAAAATGACTCTGTCTGTGCCTTACAGAATGGTAATACAGATTACAAGAAAATATCAGTGTGAAATGTTTAGAATTGTGTTCAAATCTGTGTAAAATCAATTAGAGTTGGCTATAATTGGCAACCTGTGGAGAGCCGTGCCGTGAGCAATCGCCATTATAAGATGGCCCTGGCTTCCACTGCGCCTAACTAGTAAACAAGCCTTATGGGCAAGTGCAAGAGTGAATTCACGCCTAGTCACTGCCCATCTCGGGGCATAGTAATGGCGTGATGGGTGAGCAACGAATCAGGAGCTGTCACGCCACATCAGGTGCTGAAACGTCACGCTGCGGGCTATATAAGCAGCGCCATTTTCTGGGTTCGGGGTTTTCCTCCTGAGAAGTAAGCAATAAAGCCTTTTGCTGCAGAAGATTCCGGTTGTCCTGAGTGTGTTCTTGCCGGTGGGGACAAAAGCTCTGGCAATAGCAACCAACTATAAAGGAATAAGGGTCCTCTTAAAAAAATCTGTACTGAAACAAATAGGCCTCTAAACAAATCTTGTCTTTAAACAAATTGGTCAAATATTTGTACAGTGGGTGATCTTTTTAGGGATGTCTCAAAGTGATAAAAGACATAAGAAATAAGAGTGTTCTTATATGAGAGAAGGCAGAGTCACTACTTTGTCCTGCTGTGGTCAGCCTCTTGTCAGCAGCATTCAGAACTGGATCCTTCTGACTAAGGCTTCATCAAAGTAGGTTTTAGGACCACACCCACACTCCTGGAGGTGGCTATGTGGAACCTGCTGAGGACTGAGGCCTTAACTATCTCTGCTCTACAGGACCTGCACAAGGAGCTTGAACATCCTACTATTCAAAGAGGCCTTCAAAGGCAAACAAATTAACATTCTGAGGGGGTGCTGCTAGCCTTGCTCTTTCTTCCTTCTGGGGTCTCTTATGATAACTTCCAACATGGAGACCTTGAAGGCTGTGCTGAATGGTGTAGACATGCTGTGGACATAAAAGGTTCAACCTGAGGAGAAAAATGCCCTCAGGTGCTTGACCCAAGGAAAGAGAACAAGCATTCTGGGATAAACAGGAATGGGAGATAGAACTCACTCACTACAGGCTAAGAAGAAAGTAGTGAAGGTTGTTTTTAGATTTTAACTGAGGAGATATTTTATGGTGGTCACTGACTTTTGCCTCAGGTCCTACCTGGTTCAACACCAATTATACTTGTTGCAGTGGGCCCAAGAGAATATGTTCTTTACAGCTATACTGTTCAAAGATGCAGATTTGAACATTGCCCATCAACATAAGCAAGAAGTCTTGAAAGTTTTCAGGCCAGAGTACATTGAAGAGCTATAACTGAATACAGGATGGGATGTGGTCACCCTGGCATGATTTGCTCCTTGCCTCAGACTGATGAGAAATGTTCACAAACTTCATCTAGCAAATGTCTTCAAGAAAACCTCCAAGCCCATAAAAGACCACCACCACCACCACCACCACCACCACCACCACCACCAATGGAGAAGTATGCCATCATGTTTATTGCTCAGGTCTTGAAACTGAACTATATCTCCAGAAATTCTCCATCACTCCAGCATCTCTCAGTGACTGCATTCAATAGTTGTTCAGGTGCCTGAACACTTGGTTTGCTTGTCCATCACTATCTACCAGTTCTCACAGTCAGGCTTTATGTCCTTCTCCCAATTTCCCAGCCTCTGTCAGCTCAAACATTTAGCCTTGAAAGATGCCACTTAGAGTTTCATGCTTCTCGGATTTCTCAGAGCATAATGCAAAA
Source organism: Mus musculus (assembly GCF_000001635.26). Lineage (NCBI taxonomy): Eukaryota > Metazoa > Chordata > Mammalia > Rodentia > Muridae > Mus > Mus musculus. The sequence continues at coordinate 50,760,258 of NC_000084.6, forward strand.
ACTCTACAGGCCCATGCATTTTAACATTATAGGATGAGAGAGTCTCATTTCAGTCTTATTCTGCCTTCCCTGAACCAATGTTCCCATTTCACCATAGTCAATTTGTACTACAATGATGTCTCAGTGGCTGTCCTGAAGGACCTTTTGCAGTATGCTTCCAACCTGAACCAGCTGACTCTAGAAGTATACCCTGACTCCCCCAGAGTGCTATGATGACATGGGTTATGTCCTTGTAGAGATATTTTTCAACTTTCTTCTGAGATCATGAGTACATTGAAGACTATAAGACAGCTGAAGTTGTTCTCCTTTATTGCAGCTTTGTTCCATCAATGTTTTCAATGCTGTTGCTATGACCCAAGACTCAGATGTTGTCTTTGTTGGTAGTAACTAGGGATAGCTTGCTTTTGGGTATAGAGAAATAGAAGCATACATATCCCTTATCATGGGGATCCAGAGCACATGATTTCACACAATGCTCAAGGTGGAGCAAAAAAGATAGTGTGCAGTGGTGTAAGATCACATGAGTTAAGCTTATATGGAGAACAGTGGGATGCTGGGCATAAGTGTTCAGTGAATGCAAAGGAAAACTCTCCATTTCTAAATGTGGTTTCTGTCAGTTCAGGATCAGCAGTGTTTTCCTACTGTCTGATGGTTATAAAGAAATGGTCAGACCCAGGAAAACTGCATGCTCTTGCTTCTGGATGTTCTTCTTTGTCAAGAATTCTCAGTTATTAACATCATTTCAAGGTTCATGGTTTGTGTGTATGTGTGTGTGTGTGTGTGTGTGTGTGTGTGTGTGTGTGTGTATGTGTGTATTGGGGGTCGTCTTCTGACTGTAGGAATGGAAAAACTTGGTGTCCTCTGAGGTCTAAGACTGCTTGAAAATGAAGGCACTGTGACATTTTCATTCTCCTGCTTCCACCTCTTGAGTGCTGAGATTACCAAAATAAACTACATACCCAGCTTACATCCCACATGTCCATGGGGTCGTATTCTTCTGGGCTGAGCCTACATACACAAGTCGTCAATAGACAAAATTCCCTTGCCTGCTCCAAAGCATTTGCTGCAGAAAAAAGTCTGTATTTTTCACTACTCAGTTGTGATCTGTCTTTATTTAGATAAAAATTTCAAAGCTAACCTCTGTACTCCTATCGTAGTTATACTCCAATAGCAATAAAACATTTTGAATAATAGAAAAAAATGTTCTTATACATAGGGAAGTAGATATTCTAAGAATATTTATTGAAAAGAAGTGTTATTCATAGTACAAGGCATCAGTGAATTTTAAATTTATAGTTCTGATTCCCTAAGTTCTAGAAACCCACAGCTCTCCTTACTCACTTGTCATCCTCTTCATTCTCTTCATATGATTAGCATCAGCCATCATCTTTCCCAATCTCTGTATTCTAGCAGGTAAACTGCTTTTGAACCTTTGTACAAAATGTCTTAAAAGTTATGCTGACAGTTCTACGAGTATGCCTAAATATGAACTCAACTTCTCAATTTCTTTCTCAGTAAGGCCTGTTTCTTCCTGAGCGGTCTACTGCAACATGGGCTTCCTCCAAGAGCATCTACTGTTGACTATGCCCTGCTCCTCCCATATCCAGAATCTATGCTATGTCAGTCCAATTTGCCTTTAAATACCCTAGGCACTTGTCCTATACAAAGCCATGAAGCATCAGTATTTAAAACAATGAATGTAGTTCTCCCAGAACTCATAACGTTCTACACACTTATGTTCCCTTCTCAGCACCTCTTACTTCTCAAGCATCGTCTCTTTACTCACTATCCAACAGTTTAAATTTCCAGTTTACTTTCCCTTTAAGCCTTCTCACTAGAATTCCAATGGTCCATCAGGTTAGTGAACTAACTCACTAGAGACCTCCTCCCCGTATGCTAGTCTTCAACTCATCTACCTTCTCAAAAGTCTGTGAAACACACTCATGTTTTCTATCCTTTGGACAGAGATGAGTAGATGTCAGCTTTTCCCAATCAAAACAGAAATAACAAAACTATAGGCTGTTTTTGCATTTTGTTTAAATAATTTTTCCTTATGTGCATGTGTGGGTTCAGAGTCTAGCATCCACATGGTAGTAATAACTGTTGATAATTCCAGATCTGGGGGCAATTGAAGCATTCTTCTGACCTTCAAGGGCATCAAGACAAAATACTCATAAAAATAAATGAGTCTTTAAATATATAAATTACTGCAATTTCCTTTTTTGGGGTGGTTGATTTGAACATGTGTAAACTTTATAGACTGTAGCCTGATTGTGCATTGATTGTTCAACTCAGCAATGTAGACAAACTGATTTCCTCCTAAACATTAAAGGCTAACTAAAAGACTGAGGGTCAAATTGTATGAATAAATAAATCAATGAATCATATTTCCAAAGCTTATGACAATGGTAACAGAAACTTCAAGAGAGAGAATCTGTTTAAAGCTACTAGATGCATGATTAAACATTTGTAGAAGAATGATGGAACGGAATAAAATTTTCTCATCCCTATAATCATGGCTCATAGCTATGTATAAATCACCTACATATGGAATGAGAAGCTAATTACTACAAGATACTCAACTACTTTACAGAATGGCAAGGTAAGGTTCTAAACAGTCCCATCTGTCAAAGTGGAATCTCTGTGTCGACAAAGGAGATAACCTCTCTCTCTCTCTCTCTCTCTCTCTCTCTCTCTCTCCCTCTCTCTCCCTCTCTCTCTCTCTCTCTCTCTCTCTCTCTCTCTCTCTCTCTCTCTCTCTCTCTCTCTCTGTGTATCTGTCTGTCTGAACAAAGTGATAATGCTAGTATGCTGAATTAGATTTCTGATACCTTGACATTGTATTTACTTTACAAGATTACAAAAAGGCCTCCAGAGACTATAACACCTTTTACAAGCACAAAACCAATAGGAACTCTCCCTAGTTCATAAACAGCTGCATGGAAAACAGTTGATTGTGGTCTGATAAAAAAAAATCATGGACCAAAAGAAAAGTTCCCACAGTTAGCAGTATTTGCTATATAATATATGCTCATGTAGGACATATCTTATATATCTCTCATGTTGGACAGTTCTTCATATTTTAATAAGGTTACAGTTTAATGTCTTTATATTTACATATATACGCATATCTTTACACATACACCTATATACCTAATAATACATGTGCATATATGTGTGTATATATGTCTATATATGTCTATTATATATATATATATATGTATGTATATATATATATATATATATATATATATATATATATATATATATATATATATATAAATGTGTGTGTGTGTGTGTGTGTGTGTAAAAGAAAATCAAATCATCTAGTCTTTTAGCTTCAAATTATGTCAAACCAGAAGGCTGATTGCTTCTCTAATGCTCTTTGGCTCAAGCTGCTGTCAGATTTGTATTTGGTTTGTCTGTGAGATGAGACAATGCTTGTCCTTAAAGAGAAAAACTACAGATATGTCTTCTCCTAGATTTTTTTAAAACCTAGAAACATCACAGGACTATTTGAATAAAAACCCATTATTTCCCAACACATTTGATTTTACTTTTGCAACATTTTAATGAATTACAGATAAAATAACAATATACAGCATGCAACTTGCCTAAAACTTTGGCTCATGAAATCTTTAGACAATGACTACATTCTTCTTTTTACTATACAATATTGCTGGACATGGGGACATAGGGGACATAGGCCTTTAGTCCCAGAAGTTGAGAAGCAGAGACAGATGAATCTCTGAGCTTGAAGCCTGCCAGGACTATAGAGTGAGTTGTATGACAAACAGGGCTGGATAGAGAAACCTTGTTTCAAAACAAACAACAAAAATCCAACAACAAAAAATAATACACATTGTGTTCTCAGATGTGTAGTGCTTAAGCACAAACTAAGAAAGCTGAGATTTCAGTACTACACAGATTTTATTTTGATAATAAGGATGGCATTAGTAAACCAGTATGGGTCCTTGAGAGTCTGGAAACCAGATAGATCAGGAGGTCTGCCTGTCGTCAATATTTCATACCCATAATTCATTCATGTCATTTCATACTCATGATCTCATAGTCATTGTCATGAAATTCTCTTTGAAATTAAAAAAAAAAAAAAACTAAACAATGTCTGGGCTTCAAAGGTCAATGAGAATTTTGGTGCATTAGAAATAGAAAAGCAAGCCAAACAAAACAAAGACACTGTCCAGAGGGAAAAGAGAAAAGCTAACCAAAGGAGTTAGGTTCTACTAAGAAACAAGCGCAGACTGAGCCAAGAGACTTGCTGCATTCTAGGCTTTTCTGTGGCTGTCACCTAGGCTTCGCTCTGTCATTTGCAACCTCTGCTTTACATCATCACTGGTCACATATATATGGACATAAATGTTCATAATCACATGCATGTTACAGAAGCAGAACATTTAAACTTTATGTCTCACAGAATAACTTGTCAGAAAAAATTATTTTAATTTTCTGCTGTTACTTTTGGATCTTCAGTAGGTTATCGACATTGTTTTGAATAGCATTTTTTAACAGCAGATTTAATGGATTTTGTAAAAAATATACTTTATAAAATGCACTTCTCAAAATGTAAGGAGAGACTTCCTAATCATTTGTAATGTACTTTTGAGAAAGGGGAGTAGATGATAAACACACAGCCGCTCATTTCATACCTTGTAACAACCATCTCTCTGTTCCTGTTACAGTCTTATTTTTTTGTTGTTTGTTTGTTTGATTGATTTTTTGTTTTTTGCTTTGTTTTTGTTTTGTTTTTGTTTTTGTTTTTGTTTTTGTTTTGTTTTTTTGAGACAGGGTTTCTCTGTATAGCCCTGACTGTCCTGGAACTCACTCTGTAGACCAGGCTGGCCTTGAACTCAGAAATCTGCCTGCTTCTGCCTCCAAGTGCTGGGATTAAAGGTGCGAGCCACCACTGCAAAGCTTCCTGTTATATTCATAATCTCTAGTATAGTACATTTAACTGAAAAAAAAATCCCTGTGATTATTGTCATAAATCCATGATAGCTCTTTTTGTTTGGGATAGTTTCAGTTAAGCTCTCTGAACTTTGACTTTTCAGTTTCTGCTGGAAACCACACAGGGTTCACAGTTGTAAGCATCATCCAGCGCGCGTGCTCGCGCGCACACACACACACACACACACGTTTTCAAACAAGCACCTTTGAAGACAGAACTAAATGTCTAATTAGAGATAATTATTTTCCTGACTCCTTGTAAACAGAAAGTTTAAGCCCCCTTTACATAGGCGCATTTCCCCGTCTCCTCCTGCCTTCCGTCTCTGAGCTGTCTGGTTTCACATCACTCTTCTGGCACATGCTTAATTATAATGGAGATACCATTCCTTACTTTGCTTTAGAGTTGGGAACTATTTTTGGATGCTGGCTTTCACATGCATGTCTTTCTTTTTTTCTAAGTGATTTTTTTTTTCATCTAAAATCAGATATAAAGTTTTAAGCTAAAAATGTAGAGAATACATTGCTTTCTATTACATCACACGAAACAGCAGGAGCAAGGCACCAGCTGGATTGTGACCAAGAACCTAGTTTAAGACTCCAGAGAGAACGTTTCAGATTTTCCAAATGAATCCTGTGTTAGGATAGACTGACCTTCTTTGTGTGTGTATGTGTGGAGGGGGGTGGATGAATGCAGGTTGTGAAGTTCTAGATCAAAATACTGAAGTCCAACTTAGAAACCGAAAATCTCCCTGCGCACACAGCACTTTCACATATCTGGATTCAGAAATTTGTTCCTATAGTTGGGTATTGACTTCACTTATGTCCGCATATTTTGTCTTTTAAGTTTAAAAATTATGCACATGGCTACCGGCTTCAGATTCTCTTGGAATAGGAGTTAAGGCAATGGTTATGCCAGACATGGGTATTAGGTAAAGAATCCAGGTCCTATGTAAGAGCAATGTATGCTCTTACACATTAAGCCTCTTTACAGCCTTAATTAAGGATTATTTAAAATTTGGGTTGTTCTTTAGGTGACCGAGGAAGTCTCTGGGTGGTGTTGCAGGCTCAGCAATCAATGGTAAAGAAGACTCAGCACAGGGGTATATTAAGAGCAAGTGGAAGATGCTTACGACCATCTGCCTTTGATGAAAGAGATTATGACCTAATTAAAATGATCTGCCATCAAGTTGAAACAGGTTGCCACCCACTTGATAGTTGCAATGTGAACCATGGCTTTCTATCTTTTAGTGCACATAATTTACATGAGTCATTCAAGAGCTTAAACAAGGAACCATAACTGGTACAAAGAAATGATCTGAGGGACCCCCAGACTGATTTCCAGAGTGGTTGTACCAGCTTTCAATCCCACCAAAAGGTGGAGAATGATTGAGGAAGGCTCTGGATGTCAGCCTCCGGTCTCCACCTGAACACGGACACAAGCACACCTTTACAAAATTGACTCCCTTTGCTAATTACTATAATGGGGATTAATAGATAATTCTTGGTTAAATTAGTGGACACAAAGTTTTTCTTCAGTTTTTGCCCTGTAAGGAGTTAAGCACTTTCCATTTTCCCCTTTAGCATTGGCAGATAAAGACATGACTTATTCTGATGTCATCATTCTGAACCTAAAATAAATGATGTTTCAGTGAGTGAAAAGCAATAAAGCTTGTGCATAAGTTTAATATAAAAAAGAAAGAAAGAAATGATCTAAACGTAGCCGTTTGTTTAATTTACTGGATGAAATTTCAGAAAGCAATCGAGTTTAACTACATCACTATCAATGATCATTACAAAAGTTTTCCAAGTTCAATATTCAGTATTAGCTTCAATTCATGCCATAAACTAAATATAGGCTATTCTTTTCTTGTTGATTTAAGTAGAGTATGAAACATTTCAGCAGACAATTCTAGTTCATATTCTCAATAAACAAACAGAACCAATTCTTTGGTTAACTTACAGCAAGTGACATTTTTATTGTCATTTGATGCCTGTTTTTTGGTTCCAACATTAAATAATTCCCCATTATTTAATATAAAACAGATACTGGCTCTTTTTTTTTTTTTTGTCTGCAGTGTGGCAATTTAATAGAAAGACAGGTTATCAATTCTCCTGACAGATTTCTCCCTCCTAAGGGGACATTTGATCAATGTTTGTCAAAGTACATAGTTGAAAATTGTTTTTATTGCCTTTGAAAGCACTATCTTCTTAATTTGAGACAATTATTTTAATGACCATTTGTCTGCTCCCTTTGCCTATGGATAACTCAGTGACATTTGCTGGGTCTAAATTCACTGTCCCACATTCTTCCAGCATATGTTTCTCTGACCCCATTCTGTCCTGCCATGGGCCTTCAATGGCTTCCCACCGATGGATGAGAATTGAAAAGACAAGTACACGGTTGATTGGAGCATACGTGTGCTCTAAATCAACCAAATTTGATTTTTTTCCCTTAAAAATGATACTATAATTTTTATTCCATTTATTTTCAAATGAATTTTATGGAAGAAAGAGCCTAACTAATTATGTCATTTAATATTGTAACAGAAAAGCAACATATACCCTTTTATTAAGAAGGGAAAGAAGGTATAATTGGTATAATACAGCAAACTTGTTCATTAAAATCACACAAGTCAGTATTCAAACTATTCTCTATGTAAAACATAATGTCTATGAAATAATGACACCTTATTTATCCTAATGGGATCATCTAAAAATTAAAAACATATGCAAGTGCATGTGCACACGTGCATGTTCACACACACACACACACACACACACACACAGCTTTTGCTAACAGCTCTTTGAACATAATTTATTCATCATGAGAAAATGTTATCATGACAGATTTTCTTCTGTTATTCTTGGTACATTCTGCACAGGTCTATAAATATAAAGTCTGTATTTTAAGCCAATGTATTTTTTTCCTAAATGTTTAGCCTACCTGACTAAGCAAGATGGGGAAAATGTAGGCTGTAGAACTAGCTACTTTCTCACACAGTCACTAACCTTGCTGCAATTCTTCCTTTGGTGGTTCTTCTATTTTCAAGATGCGTTGAACCTAGTCCTAGAATGAGAACTTCTAAGCCATGCCCAGGACAGAGACAGCTACTTTTTATCAATAATATCAGCCTGAATCTTATTCACTTGCTAATACACTAATAAACTTACATACCAACTACTGTTCTATCTTTTTTTTATTAGATATTTTCTTTGTTTACATTTCAAATATTTCCCCTTCCCAGGTCTCCCCTTCAGAAACCCACCTATTCCATCTCCCTTCCCCTGGCTCTATTAGGGTGCTCCCCTAACCACCCATCCACTCCCGTCTTTCCTTCCTGGCATCCCCCTACACTGGGGCATCAAACACCCTCAGGTCCAAGGGCCTTACCTCCCACTGATGTCCAACAAAGCCATCTGCTATATATGCGGTGAGAGCATGGGTTCCTCCATGTGTATTCTTGGTTGGTGGTCCAGTCCATGGGAGATCAGGGAGTGGGGAGGTAGTGGTCTGGCCGGTGGACACTGTTGCTCCCTCCATGGGGCTGCACACCCCTTGTTCTATCTTATATCTACCACATGCCTACTAGCCAATCTCCAGTCACAGAAATGGACAATATCCATCTGAACCATTCTTCTCTTTCAGTCATCATTTCCTTAGAAGCCTCTACTCATGACCTAGTGATTCCTGTCTATAGCTCAGCCCTAGCTCTAAATTTATCTTTCAATTTTCAGGAATATCTGCCTATTCCTAAGCAAATCTACCTGTCATACTGCCATGGGGCTATAGGTCAGTCTTGTAACTTTAATAACACCCCAAACAAAATGATCTATAGCTCTTAGAGAGTCAGGAATTCAAAGTTCTATACCTGATATGCTATGACTTAGATGTACTTTGGTCCTGTTTTAGACATTTCATTATGGGGCTGTCAGTGTTGAGAGGTACACCTCAGGGAAGATGTGTAGGACCCTGGATGAGATCAGTGTTGTCTTCTGGGATTCTAGTTCTGATGTGGCTAGATTAGTATTCACAGGCGTGGGTTGGTGTGAATGATCTTGGCACCTCCTTGAATCTCTCTTCTGTGGATGCTGCTCTCAGCCAGCTCTCACACATGCTCTCACTATGTGGTTCCATCTGCCATGCCTTCTGGTCATCTTGACAGCCAGAAAGAAGACCCTCACTGGAAACCAAACAGATGGAGCTATTCAATCTTGGACTTTCAACTTGGATAACAATGTACCAAATAAACCTCTTGCCTTTTTAAAGAACACAGTTGGAGGTATCTCGTTCTAGCAACACAAAATAGACTAAAATATCATGAGACATAAAAGTCCCCATTGATTTTTATAATCTATAATCTTCACCCAGTTCCAGTGCCAATGAGTTACCAATATTGACAGGAAGAAACTGTAAAGTGGAAGAAGCCAGGGTTAAAGTCTTCTTTGCCTAGGCTTGAGTGCTAGATGCTTTGCAAAATTGCAATGGAATTCTAGAAAATTCATGAATGCTAAATTTTGTGGCTTGTTTTAGTTTGTTAAAGGTAAATAATATACTCTCTAACTTTAAAAATTGGTACTACAGTGGGCAACGTCTAAATTCTTAGAGTTTATCCAGGACGAGCTTGAATGAAGCTATTCATAATTGTCCCTACATCCTAGCACCAGAGTGAAAGGGCCTTGCAACATCCTTTCTAGCATCTTAGATTTGGGACAACAGAAGAGCTCCTGATGCACAGTAATGGATGTAATATGGTGAGAATAAAGGAAAGGGGGGAGCAATGTAAATATTGATAGTTACCAAAGAATACGTGCTCTGATCTATTGCTCTAACCTGCAAAAGTAATGGTCAAGGGCTGGACAGATGACTCAGGTGAATCATCTCTGGCTACTTTTTCAGAGGAACCAGACTCAGTTTCCAGCACTTGCATGGAGGCACACAACCACCGGAAACCTCCGGTCCCAGGAGATTCAGTGATATTTTAGGTCTCTTCAGGCACCAGGCACACATGTGGTATGCAGACATACATATAGGCAAAACGTTCACACACATGAAAAATTAAAATTGAGACTCAAACCTAAGTAGGTTTTTCTGATAATTCAACAAAGAGTTTTACATGACGAAAAAGGCTTCCCATTGAGGGAGGGATGCACGAATTGTCAAATGCACACATGTGTGTTTATGCATGTTTATATATTATGCATATGTATGTATATATGCTTATATATAATATACACATATATTATATATACAGGCGTTTTATATATATATATATACACACACACACACAGTGTGTGAGTATGTGTGTATGTGTGTGTGTGTGTTGTCAAACAATTCATGTATCTAACCTACAAGTTGGAGTTTGTTGCATCAATCACAAAATAAAATAATTGTGTTAAAGCTGGGAAAAGCACTTTATATTGTCATGGGAAGCAACCCTGATATTTTTCTTGGTGATTAGTTGGGAAAGATGATAACTTTTGGAGAATCTTGAAAACTGAAATCCAAGAGCATGCACTTAGATGAATGATTTCATTGTATAGTGCCAGAAATTGTACATTTAAGTGTAAAGAGTGATCGTGAGAGAATGTCTTTTGAGTCATGCTAATAAATGTCTGTATTAGGCTAATTGGAATGGCAGACTTCTTGAAATGGTTTCTCAGAAATGGCTCTCACTAATCCCTGGAACCTGGTACAGACTTACTCTAAACCAGAAATGATCTGCTTGGGCCAAACCTAATCACATCTGACTTAGTAGCAGAGAATTTCCCTGGCGTCATAGAAGAAGGAAAGTCTGTGATTCTGAGCAGAGACATGGCTTAAGAGTGCTGTTAATGATTTGGAATTGGCAGGTGAGCAGGAATGTAGGCAGCCAGGTAGAGCCCCCAGCTGACAGACAGCACAAAGCCTTGGTTCTGAAGCAACAAGTAATGGGATTTGTCAGCAACCTTAGAACTTGAGAGTTCACTCTTCCCATAAGCCTCCAAGTAGAAACCTGGCCAAATCAGCATCTTGATTTGGCCTTAAAACACCATGAGCAGAGAGCTTATCTAATTCCTCTCAGATTTCTAACCTACAACTGTGAGATAAGAAATGGCAGTGTTGTTTGAATTACTATGTTTGTTGTGATTTTTTTTTAGATATCAGTAAATAATATGAATGAGTAGTTTCTAAATCTTGTAAAAAGGAAGATATAAGTTGCAATGTTTTATGTTTTTAGTGGCTATTAGAATACACTTTCTTACTTTATCTATCTATCTATCTATCTATCTATCTATCTATCTATCTATCGATCTATTGTGTGTGTGTGTGTGTGTGTGTGTGTGTGTGTGTGTGTGTGTGTGTGTGTGTGTGTGTATGTGTGTGTGTTTCTAATTTCCTCAGAGGGTGTGGTAGCAAGGCTGTTTTCTCTATCCAGAGTGGTAATCATGAAAAAGTCGAAACAGCCCTTATAAAAGTAGTTGTTTTGCTTTCAATAAAGTAGGATGATGTACACTGTGGATTTAGTTTTCAGTCTCTGTTCTTCAGCTAATGGAATCTGGAGCCCAAACTCCAAGGTCTAAAATCACCTATCTTTACTTGCTAGACTGAAAATAGATTAAATTAGGCATGCGCTGTTGACAATATATATGATATTTTCTTTCTTTAGAAGTCATGAAGTCTCAATGACTTCCAGGTAGAAACAGACTCCAACTTACTAGGGATGAATTGTATCTGAAGCCTCCTTTAGCAGGAACTCTAAGCTATAGGAAAAGATTCAAAGCAAAGAAAACATATGATGCAATGCTAAGAGATGATTCCAATTCCTCTGCACAGAATTATGAGAAATTAAGATTGGAGGTTGGTAAAGACTAAGAAACAGTGTCAGTGATGTAGCAGAGGTCCGATGACATAAGGCCTGAAACCCAAGGGAAATACCAGCTTCTGCTTTTTTAAAAGGGACATTCCTGCCATAGCATGGCTAAAGGACTGTAGAAGGACCAGCACAAGAGAGAGCAATGAGTCTAGACACAGCAGTCTACTCGGATAATGCTGACTTAGCTCTGTGCTTACAGAGGCAGAACTGTAGGATGTATTCAAGATATTAAAGATAGGACAGAAGGCTTTGTCAAAATTAATTCCACATTTCCTCTCCTTCCAACATTCTGGGGGAGGACACACTGCAATGGACAGTCTGGAGGAAGAGAAGACAGGACAAGGCATAATAAAATCTGGAGCTAATGTTATACCATTCCAGTTTTCCAGCCTTTCTAGATCCTTCCATCCTCCCTAGGTAAATGCTGCCATGAAGGGTCACCTTCCTCCTTTCTGTGAGTGACCTAATGAAGACTTGCTCATACGCCCCATTGGCTAGTTTTCAGTGCCAAGATAACAGTTCTTGATCATCTAACAACCAACCAATTCTCATCTCTTGGAAACCCATATGAGAATGTTGTTATCCTGAGATAATGACACTGCTTTCAAGTTGGTATTCTTCAGATAAAATTTGTTTATTCTTCCTACTCCATATCCATGTCTGTGTTATGGCAAAAGTGATTCTGCAGGTGGCCTCCAGGGTGCTCACTCTGTAGGCTTGCAGCATTATTACTGTCTACTGAAATGCTCAGTCATTCCTAGGGCCCAAAATCATTAACCTTAAGCATACTCCTTAGGGACACACTTAAACATATAAACAAAAAACAAAACAAAACAAAAAAACAAAACAAAAAATCCCCAGTTTTCTAAACTACAGCTTTGAAGTTCCAAATGTTTGCTTTGAAGTACTATTCTTTGTGTTCATTTTGTTTAGATGTGATACTTATGAAATATGCTTTCAAGACTATGTGAGACTCAATATTTACATTTTGTTTTGCATGGGGATGCTTTTTCCATTGGAAATGTTTTTGAAGTGAATAACAGCGTAGGCTTGAGAGTGCGGCTTCTCCTTTATTCTGTTATTTATTTACTCATTCATTTTCTTAAAGTACTGAATATCTACCATCTTCACCAAATCTAGTTAGGCCAGTGAGAGAGGAACATGTTGATAAGGATTATGCACTTTCTTAATTCAAAACATTACAAAGTGAGTAGTGTGTTTGGAATCACAATGACTTTGTTGGCATTGCTGACTGCTGTTATAAGCCTTAGAGCTTTCTGTTTTGAGATTCCTACGTGGATGGAAAGGCCGAAGTGAACTAACCGTGGGAACAAACATTACTCACAGCCATGATCTTATTTGATTTATAGCAGTGGTTCTCTACCGTATTAATACTTTTGTTTAGATGTGATACTTATTAAATATGCTTTCAAGCCTATGTGACACTCAATATTTACATTTTGGTTTTGCTTGGGTATGCTTTTTCATAGAAAATATTTTTGAAGTTAATAACTTATGCCTGAGAATTTGGCTTAATACAGTTCCCTATGTTGTGGCTATCCCTAATCATAAAATTATTTTTGATGCTACTTCATAATTGCTACTGTTACGAATCATAATGTGAACATCTGATATGCAGTATATCTGATATGTGACATGCCCTCTGCAGGAGATCATGACTCATAGGTTGAGAAACAGTGCTTTATAGCATTAACTTCTTGAGTTCTATTGTGGCCACTTTGCTTAGAAATCTTAATTGTTGTTATTGGTGAGACTTTTCCGCTCTCTGCATGGCCCATCTTCACCTACGGGGTCAACTCTGTCTCAAAGATTGAATGTACCTTCTACATCTCATGGTCATCCCCCCTCTCCATCTTTCTCTATTTCTCAATGCTCTTCTTCCTCCCTGCCTTCTGTCTCTCTCACTCACTATGAAGCTGCCTTACCAAGATGCTCAATTTTAGCCACAGTCCATCAAGTGTGACATAAATTTCGAGCTCTTCAATTCATACTGCTTCCTAGCCAAACAAACTCTCACGAAAAAGAATATAGGCAACAGTACAATTTTTTTCATATGTTCCCTATTGGTCAGTAAGTGCACATATGTATGAAAATGAATCAAAGTGTTTACTTATAATTAAAAGCAAATTAAACTTTAATTGAATAAAATTAAGCAATGAAAATGAAACTTTCATTTTAATTTTTATTCTGTCTTAATTTTCTATGAAAATTTTGTTTAACATTTTTTGCAGCTCAGTATTTGTCCAATAATGAGATCTTTACAGATTATTTAATCATAGGATGTAAAAGCAGATGATACAAAAAACTTTCTTCATTGTTTATCATTTTCTCCACTCTTCTGAATCTTTGCCTTACTGTCTTTTTACAGTGAAGACACAACATTACCAAGGAAACTCATAAAAGATATCTAAGGAACATTTTATCCTAAAACAAAAGGATATACCTTCTTCTCAGCACCTCATGGTACCTTTTCCAAAATTGACCACATAATTGGTCACAAAACAAGCCTCAACATATACAAACATATTGAAATTGTCCCATGCATCCTATCAGATCACCATGGACTAAGGCTGATCTTCAATAACAAAATAAATAATAGAAAGCCAACATTCATGTGGAAATTGAACAACACTCTTCTCAATGATACCTCGGTCAAGGAAGAAATAAAGAAAGAAATTAAGGACTTTTTGGAGTTTAATGAAAATGAAGCCACAACATACCCAAACTATGGGATACAATGAAAGCATTTCTAAGAGGAAAACTCATAGCTCTGAGTGCCTCCAAAAAGAAACTAGAGAGGGCACACATTAGCAGCTTGACAACACACCTAAAAGCTCTAGAACAAAAGGAAGCAAATTCACCCAAGAGGAGTAGAAGGCAGGAAATAATCAAACTCAGGGGTGAAATCAACCAAGTGGAAACAAGAAGAACTATTCAAAGAATCAACAAAACCAGGAGCTGGTTCTTTGAGAAAATCAACAAGATAGATAAACCATTAGCCAGACTCACTAGAGGGCACAGGGAAAGCATCCTAATTAACAAAATCAGAAATGAAAAGGGAAACATAACAACAGATCCTGAATAAATCCATAACACCATCAGATCCTTCTACAAAAAGGCTATACTCAACAAAACTGGAAAACCTGGATGAAATGGACAAGTTTCTAGACAGATATCAGGTACCAAAGTTAAATCAAGATCAGGTTAATAATCGAAACAGTCCTATATCCCCTAAAGAAATAGAAGCAGTCATTAATAGTCTCCCAACCAAAAAAAGCCCAGGACCAGATGGGTTTAGTGCAGAGTTTTATCAGACCTTCAAAGAAGACCTAATTCCAGTTCTTCACAAACTATTCCACAAAATAGAAACAGAAGGTACTCTACCCAACTCATTCTATGAAGCCACAATTACTCTGATACCTAAACCACAAAAGGACCCAACAAAGATAGAGAACTTCAGACCAATTTCCCTTATGAATATCGATGCAAAAATCCTCAATAAAGTTATTGCTAACCGAATCCAAGAACACATCAAAACAATCATCCATCCTGGCCAAGTAGGTTTCATCCCAGGGATGCAGGGATGGTTCAGTATATGGAAATCCATCAACATAATCCATTATATAAACAAACTCAAAGACAAAAACCACATGATCATCTCGTTAGATGCTGAGAAAGCATTTGACAAAATCCAAAACCCATTTATGATAAAAGTCTTGGAAAGATCAGGAATTCAAGGCCCATACCTAAACATGATAAATGTAATCTACAGAATAGCAAAAACTCTTCTCAAGGATAAAAGAACCTCTGGTGGAATCACCATGCCTGACCTAAAGCTTTACTACAGAGCAATTGTGATAAAAAACTGCATGGTACTGGTATAGTGACAGACAAGTAGACAAATGGAACAGAATTGAAGACCCAGAGATGAACCCACACACCTATGGTCACTTGATCTTTGACAAGGGAGCTAAAACCATCCAGTGGAAAAAGGACAGCATTTTCAACAAATGGTGCTGGCACAACTGGCGGTTATCATGTAGAAAAATGTGAATTGATCCATTTCTATCTCCTTGTACTAAGGTCAAATCTAAGTGGATTAAGGAACTCCACATAAAACCAGAGACACTGAAACTTATAGAGGAGAAAATAGGGAAAAGCCTGGAAGATATGGGTACAGGGGAAAAATTCCTGAATCGAACAGCAATGGCTTATGCTGTAAGATCGAGAATCGATAAATGGGACCTCATAAAATTGCAAAGTTTCTGCAAGGCAAAAGACACCATCAATAAGACAAAAAGACCACCAACAGATTGGGAAAGGATCTTTACCTATCCCAAATCGGATAGGGGACTGATATCCTATATATATAAAGAACTCAAGAAGGTGGACTCCAGAAAATCAAATAACCCCATTAAAAATGGGGGTTAACAAAGAATTCTCACCTGAGGAACCCGAATGTCAGAGAAGCACCTGAAAAAATGTTCAACATCCTTAATCATCAGGGAAATGCAAATCAAAACAACCCTGAGATTCCAACTCACACCAGTCAGAATGGCTAAGATCAAAAATTCAGGTGACAGCAGATGCTGGCGAGGATGAGGAGAAAGAGGAACACTCCTCCATTTTTGGTGGGATTGCAACCTTGTAAAACCACTCTGGAAATCAGTCTGGCAGTTCCTCAGAAAATTGGACATAGTACTACCAGAGGATCCCGCAATACCTCTCCTGAGCATATATCCAGAAGATGTCCCAACTGGTAAGAAGGACACATGCTCCACTATGTTCATAGCAGCCTTATTTATAATAGCCAGAAGCTGGAAAGAACCCAGATGCCCCTCAACAGAGGAATTGATACAGAAAATGTGGTACATTTACACAATGGAGTACTACTCAGCTATTAAAAAAAATGAATTTATGGAATTCCTAGCCAAATGGATGGACCTGGAGGGCATCATCCTGAGTGAGGTAACCCTATCATGAAGGATCTTGCACAATATGTACTCACTGATAAGTGAATATTAGCCCAGAAACTTAGGATACCCAAGATATAAGATACAATTTGCTAAACGCATGAAACTCAAGAAGCACGATGACCGAAGTGTGGACACTTTGCCCCTTCTTAGAAATGGGAACAAAACACCCATGGAAGGAGTTACAGAGACAAAATTTGGAGCTGTGACGAAAGGATGGACCATCTAGTGATTGCCATATGCAGGGATCCATCCCATAATCAGCTTCCCAATGCTGACACCATTGCATACACTAGCAAGATTTTTCTGAAAGGACCCAGATATAACTGTCTCTTGTGAGACTATGCCGGGGCCTAGCAAACACAGAAGTGAATGATCACAGTCAGCTATTGAATGGACCACAGGGCCCCCAATGGAGGAACTAGAGAAAGCACCCAAGGAACTAAAGGGAACTGCAACCCTATAGGTGGAACAATATGAACTAAGCAGTACCCCGGAGCTCTTGTCTCTAGCTGCATATGTATCAAAAGATGGTCTAGTCGGCCATCACTGCAAAGAGAGGCCCTTTGGACTTGAAAACTTTATATGCCCCAGTACAGGGGAATGCCAGGGCCAAAAAGGGGCTGTGGGTGGGTAGGGGATTGGGGGGGTGGGTATGGGGGACTTTTGGGATAGCATTGGAAATGTAAATGAGGAAAATACCTAATAAAAAAAGAGAGAAAAAAAAGAAAACATTATTTGGGGCTTCCTTAGTTTAAAGGCTTTGTCCATTATCATCATTCCTGAAAGCATAGTGCTAGGTAACATGGTGGCAGACAGGTGCAAGTGTTAGAAAAGTAGCTGAGAGCTACAGCTTGATCCACAATCAGTGAGAAGGATGGATGGAAGGAGGGAGTGAGGGGAAAGAGAGAGCAAGGGGAGAGAGATGCTGAGCCTGGTTTGGGCTTTTTGAAACCTCCAAATCACTCCCAGGGACACCCTTCCTTCAACTAGCCACACCTCCTAAGCCTTCTAATCCTTTGCAAATAGTGCCACTCCCTGGTGTCTAAGCATTCAAATATATTAGCCTACAGAGTCCATTCTTATTTAAGTTACCACATACAGTATGACATCACCTGTCTCTTTCAGGTTGCTGGGCATCACACCAGTTCTCTAAAACAGACTCTAGCTATTGGAGACATCAGGTACTTGTGGAATTACTTTGAATTATAGTTCCTTTGCCTCAGTAAGAACTTTGTGTTATCACATTCCTTCCTGAAATTCCAGTGCTATAATTTCCTTCCATAGATAACAGAATAATAAACACTAAGGATCCATTTTTAAAAAAATAATTCCTAAAGATCAAATATAATTCAGTGCAGAGTCTCAGGGTGAGATGTTCTCAAAGGCACTGAGATGGTTAAGTGAAAAATGCCCTGATTCATTAGCAGAAAATTAACTAGAATAGACACCCCATCAATATTAAAAAATAACAGAATTCAGAGAATAACTAGCTACTGTACTTTTTAGACATATTAAAATATAAAGACTCTCTCTCTCTCTCTCTCTCTCTCTCTCTCTCTCTCTCTCTGTGTGTGTGTGTGTGTGTGTGTGTGTGTGTGTGTGTGTGTGTGTGTGTCTTACATAAACCTTTGAGGCAGGAAGTCATATGCCCCAAGGTTAACAATATTTAATTCTACAGACCTTTGGTTGTAAAAGGAAGGATTGCAAATTAAGGTAACAATGGGACATTGATTTCATCAAGAGACTGACACAGGTGGGTAATGACATTGTACAAAATTGGCAAGTGGAGGCAGGGGGAAGTTTTATGAATTATTGGTAGGCCCATAATTAATATACATAGCTTTAGAAAGAAGCAAAGATAAAAACTCAAAGTTGTTCCTACCTTTTAAACTAAGAATTTTGATTCAAAGAAAGAATCATATGGATGTAATATATATATTGAACTTTGTAAGGATTGTTTTTGCAGCAGTTTTGAAACAAAAATCTGTGTAGACCATTTATGATTGCTAAGACAGATGAGGTTATGTAAAGTTAGAAAACAACTTTGAAGGTAAGTATATATTATTAAACAAAATTTTAGTCAGTATGCTTATCACTGAAGCTTTTTATAACGACTCTAAAAGACTCTTTGTAAATCACCTTGATTAGGCAGGAGTGGTCATGTAGAAATCCTTATGGAATGAGAAAGGAAATCTTATATGCCTGTATGGGTCAAAGTGCTCAAAAATTGCCCACATATTTACATATGTATTGTCTTTATTTCAAAGGCATTTAGTTATCTTTCATTTGGTGCAGTTGACATTCAAAGATTGTATAAGAACGTACCCAGGGCTTCGACTAATGATTTGGAGGAAATCTTGCCTCAGATCCTGCGAGAATTACATGAGTTTCCACTGAGCTCAGACTCAAGTATCAAGGTTTATCTATTAAAGTTCCTAGCATGATCTTATATAAAATAGTATAAAATACACAAAGGTGATGGGTCAGTGGGTAAGAGTGCTTGTGATGTCAGTCTTGAATACCCAAATTGTGTCATCAGAATCCATGTCAAAAGTATTGTGTCATCAGAATCCATGTCAAAAGTATTGTGTCATCAGAATCCATGTCAAAAGTATTGTGTCATCAGAATCCATGTCAAAAGTAGATGTGATGGTGTGCATCTGTAATCCCAGTACACATATTGTGAGGGGGCAGGTAGAGATGGAGAATTACAGTAAACCTGGAAGGGAGCAGGGTAGCTCGCAGGCAGAAACAAGAGAGATCTTGCTAAGAAATAAGGTAGAAGAGAACACTATCTCATGGAAGCTGTTCTGACTTCTACATATGCTACATACCTGCATTTAAACTCACTTCATATATATATCACTTACATATGTATATATCATGTACACACATGCACATGTATGCCATACACACACATGCACACATTCATGTATGTGTGTGTACTACAAAATGAGATCAAGCCTAGTATTGCACCCCTAAAGCTATGTGCATTCTCTAATAAAGGTAAAATTAAAAGTACAGAGTATAACAGGTAGCAAGTGCAATTTTGTACTTAGACATATACATAAGAAAAATTTTCTTTGCACAGAGTCAGCTCCCTGAGAATATATAACCCTAGGGGAGAAATATGCTTTATGTTTCTGAATTTATCATATTGTGTTCTCTCCCACTACAGAAAAAGAAGCCATAGCTTTTGAAATCCATGAAAATAGACATTTTCATTTTATTTATATTTTTCAAATCATTCATTCATTTTTAAGTCTGAGTGAAACCTGAACTCTACTTCCTGCAACACTTCTTGCTCATGCCCAGTGTGGGTAATAGCTTGGAGATCTGCATGGGAATTGGTGCCTAGTGTCGTCGTCATCCTCTCCTCCTCCTCCTTCTACTCCTCTTCCTCCTCCTCTTCATCCTCCTCCTCTTCCTCCTCCTCCTCTTCATCCTCTTCCTCCTCAATCTGATCTCCATCTTTACCTCTTTTCACTTCATGCTTCAGTATCTCTCCTTCTGTCAGTGTCAGTGGATGTATGAATGCAGGATGATGACACCAACTCTCCAACAGCATGTAGCCACGCTCTAGGTATAATCTGGAGTGAACAGTGACTTGAACAGTGACTTTTGATGACAAATGCATAATGCATATAACATTCTCTTGTGCCCTACATTTGATCTCTAGTGAACTTCAATTGCTTCTCCAATTGATGCCTCTCAAATTCTCTCATCACTAGAGCCCTCTCATCTCCAGGTGATTCAGGAAGTAGACATTAATCAAGACAGCCCAATATGAATTATAGTCTGTTATATCCATTTGCTTTGTGAAAAACTCATACATCTTCTACAGAAAATAGTGATGAAACAGGTTTTCTCTATTGCTTTTCTCCTGCCTGCCTCCTTCTGCCTTTAGCATGTTCTAGGGAGAACATAGGCTTCTAGTTGTGGCTGTTGCTTATATCCAGGGGAAAAATGACAATATGTTCCATGAATTCCTTAAATTTTGTAATAAGTTCATACCAGGGCAAGTGTTACCAGAAAA
This sequence comes from Mus musculus, assembly GCF_000001635.26. Classification (NCBI taxonomy): domain Eukaryota; kingdom Metazoa; phylum Chordata; class Mammalia; order Rodentia; family Muridae; genus Mus; species Mus musculus. The sequence continues at coordinate 50,781,110 of NC_000084.6, forward strand.
CATTCATTCAGTATGAGGAATGCTGGCCTCCTTTTGGAGACTCCTGCAACAAGGACTAGCGGTCTTCTATAAATGACACAACAGCCAGAGTGCTTCTTTTCTTTTCCCCAATGTATGGAACAGAGAAAAGGGAACATTGCCTTTCTATAGATCTAAATCTGTCAACTACTTTGAAACTTTTCTTTGGTTGCTTGTTGTAGCTGTGACTTCTTTTACATACCCAGAAGTTAATGGAATGCAACAGATACTTGACTAACTGACTGAGAAGAGGTATTTAAGGAATTTCCTTTTCAGAAAGAACATATTTTAATTTCTCAGATTTCATTAAAAATGAAAATTTGTAGGAAAACAATTTAACATACATTTAATTCTCACTTTCAGACTTTATTAAAAACTAAGATCTATAGGAAAACAAGCCAATATTCAAATAAGTGTGTCTGCATCTATGTAGTTAGGCTCTTATAAGAAAATGTTTGGGGAGTGAAATTAGACACTTGTAGAGAGAATATCTTATGTATTTTAAGCCCGCATCACCTGTCAATATATATATATGGCCTATAGGAAAGGGTAGAATAAAAGGTTGGAGATCTGGGAGGCAGAAAGAATTCTGGGATAAAGCCAGGCATGGGAGCTTCACCTGGGATGACATGAGGAGACAGATGTATGGTACCTGAGCACAGGTAACCATTCATGTGGCAGAATGTATATTAAAATGAATAGGTTATCTTACATTATGATATAATAAAAGAAAAGCCAGGCTGTAAGGCTAAGGTATTGTAAATATATTTTGAGTCTGAATTTTATTTCTTGTGGCAAGGAATTGGGAGAAAAAAAACAGTCAGCACTTCTACAGACATTTACCTACTGATTGACACTTGTCATTGGAAACAGTTCTAGACAATCTAAGGCTTTAATTATGCATAGGTGCTGATTTTTTAAAATTTGAAAATACATGATTTTTAAAATAAAAATAGAATTTCACCAAGCTACATATTTAACACACACAGAGACACATATGTGTGTGTGTGTGTGTGTGATATGTACATATGCGTGTGAATGTGTGTAACGTATTGACCACAGGCAGCCAAGTAAATCAAGCATGTGAAAAAACATTGCATGAAATTGTATTAGTGACTGTAAACTACTGCATCTATCTTATGAACCTGTGGAAATCTGCAGAAGAGATCATGAGGATCCTGGCCCTTGGAAATTTGACAGCTGTGCTCTCCATATCTGCCAGAAGCAGTACACAGTTTGGGAATTGCTTATTGTTTTCATTCACTTCTATGAGTGGTGCCAGACCACAGAATAACATAATAAGTGGCTCTAACAACTGTCAGAAATGTAACTACAATTCCCTCATCTGGTGCCAACAAAGATCTCAAACTACACTTTCTGCTGTCAACAATTTTGAATAAACCATTGGACTGAGTTTGCCCAGCCCAAAAATACCCTGTATTTTTCTTTGATGTTTGGGACACAGTATAAATTTCGTGATATAACATGGATTTTATCAACTAACCTAGAAGACACAACTACTTTTAATTTCTTTTATACCCTTGTAACTTTGAGATTTTCTCCTAAAACAAAGTTATATAGGCACATAATTGCATCTGATAGGAATGTATAGGTAGATGGTGGACAGGTAAGATACAGATATGCTAAAAAGTATTCATGTGTATTATTCTAGTGAAAGAATTCCATGGTAGAATATTCACTTCTCAATATTGGAGAATACAATCACCAAATTAAAGTAGTCTGGAAGCCACAGCAGCAGCGGTCGCCATCTTGGTCCGGGACCCGCCGAACTTAGGAAATTAGTCTGAACAGGTGAGAGGGTGCGCCAGAGAACCTGACAGCTTCTGGAACAGGCAGAAGCACAGAGGGGCTGAGGCAGCACCCTGTGTGGGCCGGGGACAGCCGGCCACCTTCCGGACCGGAGGACAGGTGCCCACCCAGCTGGGGAGGCGGCCTAAGCCACAGCAGCAGCGGTCGCCATCTTGGTCCGGGACCCGCCGAACTTAGGAAATTAGTCTGAACAGGTGAGAGGGTGCGCCAGAGAACCTGACAGCCTCTGGAACAGGCAGAAGCACAGAGGGGCTGAGGCAGCACCCTGTGTGGGCCGGGGACAGCCGGCCACCTTCCGGACCGGAGGACAGGTGCCCGCCCGGCTGGGGAGGCGACCTAAGCCACAGCAGCAGCGGTCGCCATCTTGGTCCGGGACCCGCCGAACTTAGGAAATTAGTCTGAACAGGTGAGAGGGTGCGCCAGAGAACCTGACAGCTTCCGGAACAGGCAGAAGCACAGAGGCGCTGAGGCAGCACCCTGTGTGGGCCGGGGACAGCCGGCCACCTTCCGGACCGGAGGACAGGTGCCCACCCGGCTGGGGAGGCGGCCTAAGCCACAGCAGCAGCGGTCGCCATCTTGGTCCCGGGACTCCAAGGAACTTAGGAATTTAGTCTGCTTAGGTGAGAGTCTGTACCACCTGGGAACTGCCAAAGCAACACAGTGTCTGAGAAAGGTCCTGTTTTGGGCCTTCTTCTTCGGCCAGGAGGAGGTCCAAATACAAGATATCTGCGCACCTTCCCTGTAAGAGAGCTTGCCAGCAGAGAGTGCTCTGAGCACTGAAACTCAGAGGAGAGAATCTGTCTCCCAGGTCTGCTGATAGACGGTAACAGAATCACCAGAAGAACAATCTCTAAACAGAGTCAACTATAACTACTAACTCCAGAGATTACCAGATGGCGAAAGGTAAACGGAGGAATCTTACTAACAGGAACCAAGACCACTCACCATCACCAGAACCCAGCACACCCACTTCGCCCAGTCCAGGGAACCCCAACACACCTGAGAACCTAGACCTAGATTTAAAAGCATATCTCATGATGATGGTAGAGGACATCAAGAAGGACTTTAATAAATCACTTAAAGAAATACAGGAGAACACTGCTAAAGAGTTACAAGTCCTTAAAGACAAACAGGAAAACACAATCAAACAGGTAGAAGTCCTTACAGAAAAAGAGGAAAAAACATACAAACAGGTGATGGAAATGAACAAAACCATACTAGACCTAAAAAGGGAAGTAGACACAATAAAGAAAACTCAAAGCGAGGCAACACTAGAGATAGAAACCCTAGGAAAGAAATCTGGAACCATAGATTTGAGCATCAGCAACAGAATACAAGAGATGGAAGAGAGAATCTCAGGTGCAGAAGATTCCATAGAGAACATCGGCACAACAATCAAAGAAAATGGAAAATGCAAAAAGATCCTAACTCAAAATATCCAGGAAATCCAGGACACAATAAGAAGACCAAACGTACGGATAATAGGAGTGGATGAGAATGAAGATTTTCAACTCAAAGGTCCAGCAAACATCTTCAACAAAATTATTGAAGAAAACTTCCCAAATCTAAAGAATGAGATGCATATGAACATACAAGAAGCCTACAGAACTCCAAATAGACTGGACCAGAAAAGAAATTCCTCCCGACACATAATAATCAGAACATCAAATGCACTAAATAAAGATAGAATACTAAAAGCAGTAAGGGAAAAAGGTCAAGTAACATATAAAGGCAAGCCTATCAGAATTACACCAGATTTTTCACCAGAGACTATGAAAGCCAGAAGAGCCTGGACAGATGTTATACAGACACTAAGAGAACACAAACTGCAGCCCAGGCTACTATACCCAGCCAAACTCTCAATTATCATAGAGGGAGAAACCAAAGTATTCCACGACAAAACCAAATTCACGCATTATCTCTCCACGAATCCAGCCCTTCAAAGGATAATAACAGAAAAAAACCAATACAAGAACGGGAACAACGCCCTAGAAAAAACAAGAAGGTAATCCCTCAACAAACCTAAAAGAAGACAGCCACAAGAACAGAATGCCACCTTTAACAACTAAAATAACAGGAAGCAACAATTACTTTTCCTTAATATCTCTTAACATCAATGGTCTCAACTCGCCAATAAAAAGACATAGACTAACAAACTGGCTACACAAACAAGACCCAACATTTTGCTGCTTACAGGAAACTCATCTCAGAGAAAAAGATAGACACTACCTCAGAATGAAAGGCTGGAAAACAATTTTCCAAGCAAATGGTATGAAGAAACAAGCAGGAGTAGCCATCCTAATATCTGATAAGATTGACTTCCAACCCAAAGTCATCAAAAAAGACAAGGAGGGACACTTCATTCTCATCAAAGGTAAAATCCTCCAAGAGGAACTCTCAATTCTGAATATCTATGCTCCAAATACAAGAGCAGCCACATTCACTAAAGAAACTTTAGTAAAGCTCAAAGCACACATTGCGCCTCACACAATAATAGTGGGAGACTTCAACACACCACTTTCACCAATGGACAGATCATGGAAACAGAAACTAAACAGGGACACACTGAAACTAACAGAAGTGATGAAACAAATGGATCTGACAGATATCTACAGAACATTTTATCCTAAAACAAAAGGATATACCTTCTTCTCAGCACCTCATGGTACCTTCTCCAAAATTGACCACATAATAGGTCACAAATCAGGCCTCAACAGATTCAAAAATATTGAAATTGTCCCATGTATCCTATCAGATCACCATGCACTAAGACTGATCTTCAATAACAAAATAAATAACAGAAAGCCAACATTCACATGGAAACTGAACAACACTCTTCTCAATGATACCTTGGTCAAGGAAGGAATAAAGAAAGAAATTAAAGACTTTTTAGAGTTTAATGAAAATGAAGCCACAACGTACCCAAACCTTTGGGACACAATGAAAGCATTTCTAAGAGGGAAACTCATAGCTATGAGTGCCTTCAAGAAAAAACGGGAGAGAGCACATACTAGCAGCTTGACAACACATCTAAAAGCTCTAGAAAAAAAGGAAGCAAATTCACCCAAGAGGAGTAGACGGCAGGAAATAATCAAACTCAGGGGTGAAATCAACCAAGTGGAAACAAGAAGAACTATTCAAAGAATTAACCAAACGAGGAGTTGGTTCTTTGAGAAAATCAACAAGATAGATAAACCCTTAGCTAGACTCACTAAAGGGCACAGGGACAAAATCCTAATTAACAAAATCAGAAATGAAAAGGGAGACATAACAACAGATCCTGAAGAAATCCAAAACACAATCAGATCCTTCTACAAAAGGCTATACTCAACAAAACTGGAAAACCTGGACGAAATGGACAAATTTCTGGACAGATACCAGGTACCAAAGTTGAATCAGGATCAAGTTGACCTTCTAAACAGTCCCATATCCCCTAAAGAAATAGAAGCAGTTATTAATAGTCTCCCAGCCAAAAAAAGCCCAGGACCAGACGGGTTTAGTGCAGAGTTCTATCAGACCTTCAAAGAAGATCTAACTCCAGTTCTGCACAAACTTTTTCACAAGATAGAAGTAGAAGGTATTCTACCCAACTCATTTTATGAAGCCACTATTACTCTGATACCTAAACCACAGAAAGATCCAACAAAGATAGAGAACTTCAGACCAATTTCTCTTATGAACATCGATGCAAAAATTCTTAATAAAATTCTCGCTAACCGAATCCAAGAACACATTAAAGCAATCATCCATCCTGACCAAGTAGGTTTTATTCCAGGGATGCAGGGATGGTTTAATATACGAAAATCCATCAATGTAATCCATTATATAAACAAACTCAAAGACAAAAACCACATGATCATCTCGTTAGATGCAGAAAAAGCATTTGACAAGATCCAACACCCATTCATGATAAAAGTTCTGGAAAGATCAGGAATTCAAGGCCAATACCTAAACATGATAAAAGCAATCTACAGCAAACCAGTAGCCAACATCAAAGTAAATGGAGAGAAGCTGGAAGCAATCCCACTAAAATCAGGGACTAGACAAGGCTGCCCACTTTCTCCCTACCTTTTCAACATAGTACTTGAAGTATTAGCCAGAGCAATTCGACAACAAAAGGAGATCAAGGGGATACAAATTGGAAAAGAGGAAGTCAAAATATCACTTTTTGCAGATGATATGATAGTATATATAAGTGACCCTAAAAATTCCAACAGAGAACTCCTAAACCTGATAAACAGCTTCGGTGAAGTAGCTGGATATAAAATTAACTCAAACAAGTCAATGGCCTTTCTCTACACAAAGAATAAACAGGCTGAGAAAGAAATTAGGGAAACAACACCCTTCTCAATAGCCACAAATAATATAAAATATCTCGGCGTGACTCTAACGAAGGAAGTGAAAGATCTGTATGATAAAAACTTCAAGTCCCTGAAGAAAGAAATTAAAGAAGATCTCAGAAGATGGAAAGATCTCCCATGCTCATGGATTGGCAGGACCAACATTGTAAAAATGGCTATCTTGCCAAAAGCAATCTACAGATTCAATGCAATCCCCATTAAAATTCCAACTCAATTCTTCAACGATTTAGAAGGAGCAATTTGCAAATTCATCTGGAATAACAAAAAACCGAGGATAGCAAAAACTCTTCTCAAGGATAAAAGAACCTCTGGTGGAATCACCATGCCTGACCTAAAGCTTTACTACAGAGCAATTGTGATAAAAACTGCATGGTACTGGTATAGAGACAGACAAGTGGACCAATGGAATAGAATTGAAGACCCAGAAATGAACCCACACACCTATGGTCACTTGATCTTCGACAAGGGAGCCAAAACCATCCAGTGGAAGAAAGACAGCATTTTCAACAATTGGTGCTGGCACAACTGGTTGTTATCATGTAGAAGAATGCGAATCGATCCATACTTATCTCCTTGTACTAAGGTTAAATCTAAGTGGATCAAGGAACTTCACATAAAACCAGAGACACTGAAACTTATAGAGGAGAAAGTGGGGAAAAGCCTTGAAGATATGGGCACAGGGGAAAAATTCCTGAACAGAACAGCAATGGCTTGTGCTGTAAGATCGAGAATTGACAAATGGGACCTAATGAAACTCCAAAGTTTCTGCAAGGCAAAAGACACTGTCTATAAGACAAAAAGACCACCAACAGACTGGGAAAGGATCTTTACCTATCCTAAATCAGATAGGGGACTAATATCCAACATATATAAAGAACTCAAGAAGGTGGACCTCAGAAAATCAAATAACCCCCTTAAAAAATGGGGCTCAGAACTGAACAAAGAATTCTCACCTGAGGAATACCGAATGGCAGAGAAGCACCTGAAAAAATGTTCAACATCCTTAATCATCAGGGAAATGCAAATCAAAACAACCCTGAGATTCCACCTCACACCAGTGAGAATGGCTAAGATCAAAAATTCAGGTGACAGCAGATGCTGGCGAGGATGTGGAGAAAGAGGAACACTCCTCCATTGTTGGTGGGATTGCAGGCTTGTACAACCACTCTGGAAATCAGTCTGGCGGTTCCTCAGAAAATTGGACATAGTACTACCGGAGGATCCAGCAATACCTCTCCTGGGCATATATCCAGAAGAAGCCCCAACTGGTAAGAAGGACACATGCTCCACTATGTTCATAGCAGCCTTATTTATAATAGCCAGAAACTGGAAAGAACCCAGATGCCCCTCAACAGAGGAATGGATACAGAAAATGTGGTACATCTACACAATGGAGTACTACTCAGCTATTAAAAAGAATGAATTTATGAAATTCCTAGCCAAATGGATGGACCTGGAGAGCATCATCCTGAGTGAGGTAACACAATCACAAAGGAACTCACACAATATGTACTCACTGATAAGTGGATACTAGCCCAAAACCTAGGATACCCACGATATAAGATACAATTTCCTAAACACATGAAACTCAAGAAAAATGAAGACTGAAGTGTGGACACTATGCCCCTCCTTAGAAGTGGGAACAAAACACCCATGGAAGGAGTTACAGAAACAAAGTATGGAGCTGAGATGAAAGGATGGACCATGTAGAGACTGCCATATCCAGGGATCCACCCCATAATCAGCTTCCAAATGCTGACACCATTGCATACACTAGCAAGATTTTACTGAAAGGACCCAGATGTAGCTGTCTCTTGTGAGACTATGCCGGGGCCTAGCAAACACAGAAGTGGATGCTCACAGTCAGCTAATGGATGGATCACAGGGCTCCCAATGGAGGAGCTAGAGAAAGTACCCAAGGAGCTAAAGGGATCTTCAACCCTATAGGTGGAACAACATTATGAACTAACCAGTACCCCTGAGCTCTTGACTCTAGCTGCATATGTATCAAAAGATGGCCTAGTCGGCCATCACTGGAAAGAGAGGCCCATTGGACACGCAGACTTTGTGTGCCCCGGTACAGGGGAACGCCAGGGCCAAAGGGGGGGAGTGGGTGGGTAGGGGAGTGGGGGTGGGTGGGTAAGGGGGACTTTTGGTATAGCATTGGAAATGTAAATGAGCTAAATACCTAATAAAAAAAAAATGAAAAAAAAAAAAAATAAAGTCGTCTGGCTGAAGATTCATTTCACCATAATGGGTCAAACCAATGTGCTTGAGTATAAACAATACTATGAATTTTGATCTTTCCCTAGGCTAATGCCTTATGATATGACTCTTATAATGCTGGAGGTATAGGAAGTCACAGCCTCCAGATATCAACTCATTCGTGAGGGTAAAGACCAGTCTTGCACAAATATACTGTGTTAGATAAATTACATGGAAGAGTTAACATTTCTTTACAAAATAGTCTTTGTAAGATAATTTCCCACACACATCCACACAAAGTAATCCTATTGCCTCAGTGTATGATGGTGGCCGTGTTTTTACCTGCATGTGGGATTTTTTTATGAGCAATGCCAAAAGGGTGGAGAAGAAAAACTTCTAAGCAGAAAATTATTTTCAACAATACCAACACTTTCAGGGAAATAAGTATGATTGATAGGGAAGTGGTTGCCTTAATGTACACATATACACAGGTGAATCAAATTAAGAAGCCTGTGGTCACAGACACAATTCATTCCTAACACTAGGCACAGCAAGCTGTTAGCTCAAAAATGGGATCTAAGAGAATTCCAAGAGCCAAGAAACTGGTGGGTTACTTTCAAATATGTAATGCTAACTGTGAGCCTGAATTTGCTAGACTTGGAAAACTCGACTCACTGGCTCTATAATCCTGGTGTGTTTTTTTCTTTACTGTGTTTCATTAGCATGTTGCTAGCAAGATGGGTTCAGGTATCCAGCAAATGATGTTTTAAAATATTTAATAATACTAACAAAGAATACCTTTGTAGTTTGCTGTCATGAGCTGTCATTCTATAGTTTTCTAATGTCATGAGATTAAATTTCTGTGTCCTTCCTCCTCCTTCACACTCCGTATTTTCCCCTCATTTTGAATACAGTACATATTGAATCTAAGACTGAACCCATACTAGGCAATGACTCTGACAAGGAGCTACATTACACCTTGGTTTTGATTTTATTTAAAGGGAAGAATTTTCACTATGATATAAGCAGCACCCTTCTCTCTGATCACAGGTCATAAACTAACTCATATCCACCCTTTAATTTAGCCACATAGCCTGGACAATAATCTTAAAATCTTCAGTCCAAGTTTTTACACCAGAAGAATGTGAAATCAATATTTTCCCATAGGAACCTCACTCTCCATTCTGTCTGTGGAAAAGTTCTATTTATTTATTATTTATTTTTATTTTTCCAATGATCAAATCTTATATGTCTCAATGATTCTCAGACATCTGCTAGTTTAGAAGGTCCCTGGGGCCTTCGAGCTTGCACCTGAGACTCAGACTCTTTGGAGAATTCTAATTAGGACTCACCCTGGAGGTAAGACTTATTGGTAAGAGCGGAAGATTCCTTTATACAAACACTGATCTGATGAAGGTGCATTGCCTTCTTCATCAGGGGGCCCTATCCATTTGATGTCAGCTTTTCTGTGTGCCTGAGTTTGTCACTGCTTCCTTCCGTCACCACTCTAGTTAGTTCAATCCCCTGACGGCATGATGGATGGAGAACATAAATGGAATAGAACACATAGAAAACAAAACACTATCAGGTAAACCCTAACTTCAAGTTTAGAGTGACCTCATAATGACTTCTCACTGCAAGACAGAGAATTAGGTTTTTGTTGAGTGTAATTACTTAGTCTAGGACACTTTATCAGCCAGATCTGACCAAGACAACTAAGTTCATGAGTAATTGACTGTCAGGTGCAACAACTATGGGTACAGAGAGAGGCTTCAATTTATCATCTGATTGCCAGTCATTTCTGAGTCAAATGGAGAAGTTAAGAAGGATAATGTAACAAAACATATGATATAAATTTTTAAAATTTGATAACTTTTTATAGTTTGCACTGAGGAAGCACAAACTAAAGTAAAAATCAACACAAAATACCCCTTATATAAATTCAAACGAATGAGTTAATACATGTAAATTATAATAAAATGAACATAAACTACTATGACATTTTTAAACATCTTACTTCTATTCAAACATTTGTAAAGGTATGTTTATTTTTTAAAAGGAAAATCAATTACAAATATTTTAAATAAGAAAAAAGATGTACATTTTACAGTTTACTCAATGTAAATTACTTTCTAAACCTTTAAGTAAAGAGGGCCAGTTATATAATTTATCACTTATAAATTAGCATAGGATATCTTTAGTTTTTGATTTTCAATAAGGGAAGTCAGCAATGATAAGTTGCTGGCCACACTGTCCTGCAAAGGAAGATTAATATCTCCCTAGTTGTCAACCATTTCTCATACCTATTCTTACTATCTCAAAATTTCTGTGATTTTTTTTAGATACTGTGGTTATTAGAGTATCATCATTAAGGCATATGTTATCACACACAATGTTCCCCTGTAATGCCATATTTGCTTTACTGGCTGGTAAGTACTTGAAATTGACACCTCCTTCTTTTTGTACCCTCTTGAGCCTTTGCCCAGTGGAGGCACATGAAGACTGCCACAGAGTTTGTGACGAGGCACTAACAAAGTCCTGTGCGGATACTTCCTATGCTTGGTTCAGTGCTCTGTGAATACAGTCTGGAAGTTTGAAACAGTTGGAATTTTCATTGTTTTCACTGGCTCCACAGATTATATATTTAGTATTGGGCATACTGCAAATACTTGAATACACTCATATACATACATACATACACACAAACACACATATATATATATACACACACGCACACACACACATGACAATGATTGACCCTCGAGAATTTCACTGATTATTCTCTAAGCTAATATGACTAATATGGAAAGCCACTGAAAAATCTTATAAAAGGAAAATATTGTCTTAATTTCAATAAATTCTATGAACTTCCCCATACTATATATTCTAACAGATTGCATAATGCATTATAAGAGCTTTTGATTTCCTACTATGCCATGAGGAATCTTCATGTAATTTTCTAGCATCTTTTAACTAAATATAATAAACTTTACCAATTTATAAGACAGTTGATTTAATCATTCAACACTGTTTTGTCTTGGTTCAGGTGTTGGCTATTGAATGAAATCATCTGTTTAAAACAGATCAAGTGTTTGGTTCAGACAATTCTTTCACTTTTATAAAGTTCATAAATGAAAGATGAGAGCCAAGAGTTGAGTTGTTACAGGCTAATGCAAAGGCACGGACCTAACGCTGAATCTTACATGACCATTTTTCACAGTGTAAACTCTACCTCTGTTTAGGTTGTAAGCTACTATAAGCAGAGGAACAACTACTGACAAATTTTCATACTAATAAGGATTTGAAGGTATCAGGATTTTCTAATTATAAGAAAACACCTGATTTAATTCAACAATTCTGAAATTTATATTAAATTGACAAGAAGTGTGATCTGCTGCTTGAACAGTGTAGCTCAGCAGATTCTGACATAATTGGTCTGGAATGCAGCCTAGAAATATGTATATTTAAAAACCTCCTGTACATGCTGCAGCTGAGAAAGGAGAGTGAAATGCTACTGAACTTTACACAGAAACGCAGCTTATTCCACAACTGCTCAAACTGTGAGTCTCATTACCTGAGAAACACGTTCAAAATCAACACATAGTCGCTAAGGTTGGATCATGCCAACTCTAGAACGATACCACTCTATCAAATGCATTGTCATAGCTCCAATGCAGTATCAAGGAGTTTGTGAGTAAATTTTGTACATTTATCTGTATTTTTTTTTTTTAGAACATGGCTACTTGCCAAAGTTATGACAGCATTCTTTTAAATGAATAAGGAAAACAAGAAATATAGCTTTATTATTTTGATGTTGTTATTTTGAACCAATGTTAGGAAAGATAAAAATCTAGTCATTGCTATATTAAACTAACTTGCTTCATATAGTATTCGAGAAGAAAATCTCAGATCCTGCTCCAAATGTTGCTTATTCCAAATGTTCTTCTAGGTGGCTTAAAATACTCCCATTGATCGTGGGCACAGTATTAGAGAACTCACTCACTTATCTATTACTCTAAAGATTATTTTGGAAGTGTAAAAAGCTACTTATCAAAACATATAAAATAAATAGTATTAATAGGAAGTATATAGTAGCCTTAATTTTAATAATGGCATTTCACTAAGATGCAATACAGGTCAACGGCATTTAAAATTAAGCCAGTTAACAAATTTACCAAATATTTTGAGTCTGGACAAGACTTGGAATTACTTCATATAAGCAACTCTTATTATCCTTTGTTTGTATTCCTGTCTTAATATTTGCTAAGTAAGATAGGTAGTGAGGCATACAGTTGTAATTCTATCATTAGATATATTGAGACCAGATGATCGCCATTGGTTCCAGGACAGCCTGAGGTATGGGAGAAAGTCCTGTCACGATACACCCAGAACAAACATAAAAAAAAACAAACAAAAAAAAAAAACAAAAAAAAAACAAAACATAAAAGACATTCTCTACAAGTTTGTGTTGCATTGATTCCTCTGACAATTCAGGGCATATTTACCACTTCCTTCAGCAGAGCCTCTAAAACACGGTCAACACTTAGTTAGATGGAACAACAGGAAAGTGAGACAAGAGGGAGGAACTGCAGCAACTTGTCAATAAAATAGAATTCATTTCTCCCAGATGGTCCTCTTCTTAAAAACAAGAAAGGAGGAAAAACCTGTATCTGTCATTAGGTAAGAGACCAAGAATGGGAATCTTTGCCTCCACTCAGTCTTGGGGAATCCTGAATATGAGCTGCCAAAACTTTAGACGGAGAGTATAGACCCAAGGCTCTTAAAGCAATGAAGGATATCCTTGAAAATCTTTTCCTGAACCTTTTGTGAAATCCTAGTTTCTGCATAATCATAGGCCATTTTCTATGACATCACTACCAGATCAAAATATGGTTGCTGAACTACACAAGAGAAAAAGAAAAAAAAAAAAACACGAAGAAAGCATTTACCTTTTTCTAAATTTGCCCTGCTTCACACTGAGGAGACTTTAACTTCACTGTATCACTACTGGCCATTCTTCCAGCTATAATTGTTTCCTTTGATTCTTGTAGGCAGACTCTTAACCATTTAGTCTTAGTCTCCTGGGTAGAGAGTTTGAAGAGCTTTGATATTGCAACCAAAAACCTAGACTCGCCTTCTGTTACAAAGGATTATAAATACACAAAAAAGATTATGAATAGCAAAGTCTCAAGTTTTAATCATTTTTTTTTACCACACAGGGCAAAGACCATTCATTGTTGATTAAAAGGATGATAATGGTTGCATTGGACTGGTTTCCACAGAGAGAAGAAGTAACAAGGTATCACAGGTATTGTGTGCCACTGATATACTTGCCACCTTCAGTCTTTTCTCTTAGACTTTTGAGAGTAACAGCAGTAATCCATCAGTACAACTCTGACTGTGTCTGTCTTCTGTTGTGTGGAGATAGGCAAAGAAAGAGAATTGTGAGTTTTTTATACAGGAAGCAAATTCTACAATCTCCCAGTTGTCACTATGAAAAATAGGTGTGCGTTGCAAGAACTGACCCTTTCAGGCTCCATGAAAAAATACTTGTTCTTCTGTCAAGTCACATAGCTATTAACAAAAGATCCTAATAAATCAGAAAACATCACAGCCAGAAAGAGCTTTAGTCTAGGTGATTCCAAGCCCTATGAGTGAGTGGTAAGAGATGAGGTGTTTCTGCAAAATGACAACTTGTTTTGTTGACTTAAAAGGATGTCTAAATCTCTTCAGCCTCAAAACGACAATCTCTCATCATTTGTTTCTTCTCAATAAAATAGCAAAGCAAGACGCTTAGAAATGGGAACAAAACACCCATGGAAGGAGTTACAGAGACAAAATTTGGAGCTGTGATGAAAGGATGGACCATCTAGTGATTGCCATATGCAGGGATCCATCCCATAATCAGCTTCCCAATGCTGACACCATTGCATACACTAGCAAGATTTTGCTGAAAGGACCCAGATATAGCTCTCTCTTGTGAGACTATGCCGGGGCCTAGCAAACACAGAAGTGGATGATCACAGTCAGCTATTGGATGGGTCACACGGCCCCCAATGGAGGAGCTAGAGAAATTACCCAAGGAGCTAAAGGGAACTGCAACCCTATAGGTGGAACAACAATATGAACTAACCAGTACCCCGGAGCTCTTGTCTCTAGCTGCATATGTATCAAAAGATGGTCTAGTCGGCCATCACTGCAAAGAGAGGCCCATTGGACTTGCACACTTTATATGCCCCAGTACAGGGGAACGCCAGGGCCAAAAAGGGGGAGTGGGTGGGTAGGGGATTGGGGGGGGTGGGTATGGGGGACCTTTGGGATAGCATTGAAAATGTAAACGAGGAAAATACCTAATAAAAAAATTAAAAAAAAAAAAGAATGGTCTGGCAGGGAAGAACAGAAATGGTCAGCATGCGGCTAGCGAACATTACCCATGATCAGATTAGGGTATCATGCTACAAATTATGCTTTTAAGAAGTTCTGTACTTGGTACACTGGAGATGGCTCAGTGGGTAAAGGTGCTTACTCTGAATGCATGAGGACCAATGGAAAAGCCTGGCAATATCTATCCATGCCTATAACTCCCAGGAACAGAGCCAGGAAGATTGCATGCTCTCTAGTTAGCCAGCCAAGCAGAAATAGTCACTTTCTCAAGGTAATAATGAAGTGAGTGCCCGAGGAACTTCATGTCCTGCTTTGCATGGGCTTTGCATCACAGATACAAACACAGACACAAACACAGACACCCACTATACACACCACAACACAACATACAGATATGCATGGGACAGACATGTTGCTTTAAGGATTCTCTTCAGTGGTCTTCTCAATGATGAACTCGTTGTCTTAGGGTTTCTACTGCTGTGAAGAGGCACCACGATCATGGCAACTCTTTAAAAGAAAAACATTTTATTGGGGCTGGCTTATAGTCCAGAGGGTTAGTCACTTTTGTTATGGCATGCTACTGGAGAGATAGTTGAGAGTTCTATATCTGAATCCACAGGCAGCAGTGTAAGACAGTGACCCTGGATAGAGCATGTGAAAGCTCAAAGCCTGGTCCCAGTGACATATGTCCTCCTACAAAGCCACACCTACTCCATCTATGTCACACCTCTTTTTTTTTAGCTTCTGCTTTTTAATTATTTTTATTAGATATTTTCTTTATTCTCAATTCAAGTGTTATCCCCTTTCCTAGTTTCCCCTCTGAAAATCCCCTATCCCTTCTCCCCTTCCCCTGCTCTACAACCCATCCACGCCCATTCCTGGTCCATTTCCCTATATTGGGGCATAGAACCTTCACAGGACCTAGGGTCTTTCTTCCCATGGACGAGGCACAAGTTCCATCATGTGTTTTCTTTGATTGGTGGTTTAGTTCCAAGGATCTCTGGGGGTACTGGTTAGTTCATATTGATGTTCCTCCTATGGGGCTTCAGACCCCTTCAGCTCCTTGGGTACTTTCTCTAGCTGCTTCTTTGGGGACCTTGTGCTCCGTCCAGTGGAAGATTGTGAGCATCCACTTCTATATTTGCCAGGCACTGGCAGAGCCTGTCAGGAGACAGCTATATCCGGCTGCTGTCAGCAGGAGTTGTTTATGGGATGGATCCCAAGTGGAGCAGTCTCTGGATGGCCATTCTTTCAGTCTCTTCTCCGAACTTTGACTCTGTAACTCCTTCCATGGGTATTTTGTTCCCTCTTCTAAGAAGAATTCTGAGCTTCTGGACTAATATCCACTTATCAGTGAGTGCATGTCTTGTGTGTTCTTTTGTGATTGGGTTACCTCACTTAGAATGATATCCTCCACATCCATCCATTTGTCTAAGAATTTCATAGATTCATTGTTTTTAATACCTATGTAGTATTCCATTGTGTAAATGGACCACATTTTCTGTATCCATTCCTCTGTTGAGGGACATCTGGGTTCTTTTCAGCTTCTGGCTATTATAAATAAGGCTGCTATGAACATAATGGAGCATGTGCCCTTATTACATGGTAGAGCATATTCTAGTTATATGCCCAGGAGTGGTATTGCTGGATCTTCCAGTAGAACTATGTTCAATTGTCTGAGGAACCACCAAACTGATTTCCAGTGTGGTTGTACCAGCTTGCAGTCCCACCAGCAATGGAGGACTGTTCCTCTTTCTTGACATCTTTGACAGCATCTGCTGTCACCTGAGTTTTTGATCTTAGCCATTCTGACTGGTGTGAAGTGGACTCTCAGGGTTGTTTTGATTTGCATTTCCCTGATGTTTAAGGATGTTGAATATTTTTTAGGTGCTTCTCAGCCAGTCAGTATTCCTCAGATGAGAATTTTTTGTTTAGCTCTGTACCCCATTTTTAATAGGGTTATTTGTTTTTCTGGATTCTAACTTCTTGAGTTCTTCATATATATTTGATATTAGTCCCCTATCAAATTTAGGATTGGTAAAGATCTTTCCCAATCTATTGGTGGTCTTTTGGTCTTAATGGCAGTGTCCTTTGCCTTACAGAAGCTTTGAAATTTTATGAGGTCCCATTTGTCAGTTCTTGATCTTATAGCACAAGCCATTGCTGTTCTATTCAGGAATCTTTTACCTGTGCCCATATTTTCCAGGCACTTCCCCACTTTCTCCTCTATAAGTTTCAGTGTCTCTGTTTTTATGTGGAGTTATTTTATCGACTTAGACTTGAGCTTTGTACAAGAAGATAAGAATGGATCAATTCACATTCTTCTACATGCCAACTGCCAGTTGAGCCTGTAACATTTGTTGGAGATTCTTTCCACTGATGATTTTAAATCTATTGTCAATGATCAAGTGACCATAGGTGTGTTGGTTCATTCTGGGTCTTCAGTTCTGTTCCATTGATCTACCTGTCTGTTGCTGTACCAGTACCATGCAGCTTTTATCACAATTGCTCTGTAGTACAGCTTGAGGTCAGGTACAGTGATTCTACCAGATGTTCTTTTATTGTTGAGAATAGTTTTTGCTAGCCTAGAATTTTTGTTATTCCAGATGAATTTGAAAGTTGCCCTTTCTAACTCGTTTAAGAATTGAGTTGAAATTTTGATGGGGATTGCACTGAATCTGTAGATTGCTTTCAGCAAGATAGCCATTTTTACTATATTAATCTTGCCAATCCATGAGTATGGGAGATCTTTCCATCTTCTGAGAGTTCTTTCTTCAGAGACTTGAAGTTCTTATCATATAGATCTTTTACTTACTTGGTCACACCAAGGTATTTTATATTATTTATGACTATTGTGAACGGTATTGTTTACCTAATTTCTTTCTCAGCCTGTTTGCCTTTGTGTAGAGAAAAGGCCACTGATTTGTTTGAGTTAATTTTTCTTCCAGGTAGTGCACTGAAGTTGTTTATCCAGTTTAGGAATTCTCTGATGGAATTTTTGGGGTCACTTACATATACTGTTATATTATCTGAAAATCGTGATATTTTGACTTCTTCCTTTCTAATTTGTATTCTTTGATCTCCTTTTGTTGTCTAATTTCTCTGGCTAGGAATTCCAGTACTATATTGAATAGGTAGGGAGAGAGTGGGCAGTCTTGTCTAGTCCCTGATTTTTCCTCACCATTTAGTTTGATGGTGGCTACTGGTTTGCTGTATATTGCTTTTATTATGTTTAGGTATGGACCTTGAATTCCTAATCTTTCCAAGACTTTTATCATGAATGGGTGTTGGACTTTGTCAAATGTTTTCTCAGAATCTAATGAGATGATCATGTGGTTTTGTCTTCGAGTTTGTTTATATAGTGGATTATGTTGATGGATTTCCATATATTGAGCCATCCTTGCATCCCTGGAATGAAGCCTACTTGATCATGATGGATGATCATTTTGATGTGTTCTTGGATTTGGTTTGTGAGGATTTTATTGGGTATTTTTGTATCGATATTCATAAGGGAAATTGATCTGAAGTTCTCTTTGTTGGATCTTTGTGTGGTTTAGGTATCAGAGTAATTGTGGCTTCATAGAATGAATTGGGTAAAGTACCTTCTGTTTCTATTTTGTGGAATAGTTTGAGGAGAGTCGGAATTAGGTCTTCTTTGAAGGTCTGATGGAACTCTGCACTAAACCCATCTGGTCCTGTGCTTTTTTTTGGTTGGACGATTATTAATGACTGCTTCTATTTCTTTAGTGGATATAAGACGGTTTGGATAGTTAATCTGATCCTGATTTAACTTTGGTACCTGGTATCTGTCTAGAAAATTGTCCATTTTTTTCATGTTTTCCATTTTTGTTGAATATAGACTTTTGTAGTAGGGCCTGATAACTTTTTGGATTTTCTCAGATTCTGTTGTTATATCTCCCTTTTCATTTCTGATTTTGTTAATTAGGATACTGTCTCTGTGCCCTTTAGTTAGTCTGACTAAGGATTTATCTATTTTGTTGATTTTCTCAAAGAACCAGCTCCTCGCTTGGTTGATTCTTTGTAAAGTTCTTTTTGTTTTCACTTGGTTGATTTCAGCCTTGTGTTTGATTATTTCCTGCTCTCTACTCCTCATTGGTGAATTTGTTTCCTTTGTTCTAGTGCTTTTAGGTGTGCAAGCAGCTAGTGTATGCTCACTCCAGATTCTTTTTGGAGGCACTCAGAGCTATGAGTTTTTCTCTTAGTACTGCTTACATTGTGTCCCATAAGTTTGGGTAGGTTGTTTCTTAATTTCCGTTAAACTCTAAAAAGTCTTTCTTTGTTTCTTCCTTGATCAAGTTACCATCGAGTAGAGCCTTGTTCAGCTTTCATGTGTATGTGGGATTTCTATCATGTATGTTGTTATTGAAGATCAGCCTTAGTCCACGGTGATCTGACAGGGTGCATGAGATTATTTCAATATTTTTGTATCTGCTGAGGCCTATTTAGTGACTAATTATATAGTCCGTTTTGGAGAAGGTACCATGAGGTGCTGATAAGTTATATCCTTTTGTTTTAGGATGAAATGTTTTAGATATCTGTTAAATCCATTTATTTCATACCTTCTGTTAGTTTTACTGTGTCTCTGTTTAGTTTCTGTTTCCAGAATCTGTCCATTGATGAGAGTGGGGTGTTGAAGTCTCCCACTATTATTGTGTGAGTAATGTGTCTTTTGAATTTTACCAAAGTTTCTTTAAAGAATGCGGTTGCCCTTACATTCGGAGCATAGATGGTCAGAATTGAGATTCATCTTGGTAAATTTTACCTTTGATGTGTTAGAAGTGTCCCTTATTATCTTTTTTTTTTTTTGAGAATTTTAGGTTGAAAGTCAATTTTATTCAATATTAGAATGGCTATTCCAGCTTGTTTCTTCATACCATTTGCTTGGAAAATTGTTTTCTGGCCTTTTACTCTAAGGTAGTCTCTGCCTTTGTCCCTGAGATGTGTTTCCTGTATGCAGTAAAAAGTTGGGTCCTGTTTATGTAATCAGTCTGTCATTCTATGTCTTTTTATTGGGAGAATTGAGTCCATTGTTATTAAGAGATATTAAGGAAAAATCGTTGTTGCTTCCTGTTATTTTTGTTGTTAGAGTTGGAATTCTGTTCATGTGGCTATCTTCTTTAGGTTTATTGAAAGATTACTTTCTTGATTTTTCTTGAGCTTAGTTTCTCTCTTTGTATTGGAGTTTTTCCTTTATTATCCTTTGAAGGGTTGGATTTGTGGAAAGATATTGTGTGAATTTGGTTTTGTCATGGAATACCTTGATTTTTCCATCTATGGTAACTGAGAGTTTTGCTGGGTATAGTAGCTTGGTCTGGCATTTGTGTTCTCTTAGGGTCTGTTTGACAACTACTCAGGATCTTCTGGCTTTCAGAGTCTCTGGTGAGAAGTCACATGTAATTCTTATAGGTCTGCCTTTATATGTTACTTGACCTTTTTTTCCCTTACTGCTTTTAATATTCTTTCTTTGTTTTGTGCATTTCGTGTTTTGATTATTATGTAACGGAAGGAATTTCTTTTCTGGTCCATACTACTTAGCATTCTGTAGGCTTCTTGTATATTCATGAACATCTCTTTCTTTAGGTTTGGGAAGTTTTCTTCTATAATATTGTTGAAGATATTTACTGGCTCTTTAAGTTGGAAATCTTCCTTCTTACCTATACCTATTATCCTTATGTTTGTTCTTCTCATTATGTACTGGCTTTCCTGGATGTTTTGGGTTAGGAACATTTTGCATTTTCTTTGGTTGTTGTTTCAATGTTTTCTATAGTATCTTCTGCACCTGAGATTCTCTCTTCTATCTCTTGCATTCTATTGGTTATGCTTGCATCAATGGCTCCTGACTTCCTTTCTAGGTTTTCTATATCCAGAATGGTCTCCCTTTGTGATTTCTTTATTGTTTCCACTTCCATTTTTAGATTCTGGATGGTTTTGTTCGATTCTTTCACCTGTTTGGAGGTGTTCTCCTGTATTTCTTTAAGGGAGTTATTTATTTCCTTCTTATAGTCCTCCATCATCATCATGAGAAGTGACTTTAGATCTGTATTTTGCTTTTCTGGTGTGATGGTGTATCTAGGATTTGCTATGGTAGGAGAGTTTGGTTCTGATGATGCCAAGTAACCTTAGTTTCTGTTGCTTCTGTTCTTAAACTTGCCTCCTGCCATCTGATTATCTCAAGTGCTCGCTACCCTCAATATATCTGATTGGAGCCTGTCCTTCCTGTAATCCTGGTTGATTTAGAACTTCTCAGAGTCCAGCTTTCTCTGTGATTCTGTGATTCTGGGATCCTGTGAACATGAGATTCTGGGTGTGTCAGAGTTCTTGGCAGTTAAGCTTCCTCTGAGACCCTGAGATTTTGGTGTGACTAAGCTCCTAGTATCCTTGTATCCTGGAATACTAAGATTCTGGGTGTGTTACAGTGTCTGGATTGGTACCTCCTCTGGGTATCATGGGGCTGTATGCTGTGTCTGATACCAAGGTAGACCAGTGCTGACCAAAAGGAATCAGAGCTGCTGGTAGGGCAGGGCTGCTGTGTCCTTGCTCCTGTTGGCATAGGCCCCTCACAATTGTTTTGGAACAGATATTTTGTTCCACTTACCAGTGATCTGTTGGGAACAAAAAAGTGGAGGGAGGCCCGGGGGCCCTGGGGAAGAATGGAAGGAAAAAGATGCCCACACCCTGCCAGAGTTTCCCTATTCTTTGGTCAGTCAGGCATTTGAGGGCTGCCCCCACCCCAGCTACTTTGCTAAAGCCACCAGAGTTGTGGGAGAGAGGGAAGAGGGAAGAAGTTTCCAACACTGACCAGAGTGCACAGTAAAACTTGAAGGAGCAGAGCAGAGACTCTATGGTTTAAGAGCTTTAGTATAGAAATGGAGGGGAAAGAGAGAAGGTAGAAGAGAGAGCGAGAGAAAGAGAGAGGGAGAGGGAGAGGGAGAGGGAGAGGGGGAGGGAGAGGGAGAGGGAGAGAGAGGGAGAGAGAGAGAGAGAGAGAGAGAGAGAGAGAGAGAGAGAAGGCTAAAGAGAAAGAAAGAGGAAGAGAGGAGAGGAAAGAAGACAAAGAGAAAGAGGGGAGAGAAGTGAGAGAGGACAAAGGAATGAGTGCGAGGTGGGGACTGAGCACCCCTTTTTATGGTTTTCACTGTTGCTAGGTAACTGGGGAGGAGTTTAGCCTGATGGTCAGTACCTTGGGCCATTGTTTAAGTGACTACTGACCATGCTTCTCTTGTGGGGGCTGTGGGAGGTGGAACCTTAGGCAGGGGCCGGAGTTCCAGGAGCATGAGGGAACACCTACCATGTCATGTAGGTGAATTATGACCATCGGGGTTCAGACCTCAGCTGAGTGGAGACCAGCCTGCAATTCCTCACAGTGATCCTAAGATCCTGGGCATGCTAGGGCACCTGGAGTGTGAGGGTCCTCTGGGGATTGTGGGGCCATCCACTGTGTTCGCACCCAAGGTGGCCCAGGGCTGGTGTCAACCACCACACCTCTTAATAGTGCCACACCCTGGCGAAAAAGCATCCAAACACACAAGTCTATGGGGGTCATTCCTATCCAAACCACCACACTCATTGACTATTGAGTACAAAAAAGTTACTATTAACTAGAGCTCTCCAATAAACCAAGATTTTAACATGGCTAAGAGCAAGAAATTTGTCTTCAGTATTAAATTTATACTAAAATATTCATATTAAATTAAATAATATAATCTGTATTATGAAAATATGAGTTGTACTGTTGCAGCACCTATATTATACTTACATTACATCCTTTTCCAGTAAGATACAACAGTGCTGTGTTGGGTTATACCTGTGACTTTTACAGATGAAGAATGATACATTGTTTTCTGTATTTCTGTTTATAATAGTCTATAAAGATATATTATATGTGATAATACTTAATAATATGTACATTTATATATCCTTTTCTCTGTATTAATTATTTTGATTTATTATTTTTCCTCAAGCCATTTTTCTTTTCAAGTAGGAATATATATACATATATAACCAATGTATATTTGCATTCGTGTGTTTAGATCACTAAAATCTGCTCAGCCCAGTGGTCAATAATTAGCATTATAGAATTGAGATTGCTTCATAGTTTTTAAATCTTACTTTTCTATTGGTCAAGTGTACCAATGCTTGGTAAGTATACTTTTGTCTTCTGGGAATTCCTATTTTTCATGCATTTCAAAACAATAAAAGAGAGGATCATAAAATCTATAAAAAATTAAGGTGATATAGTCATACACTACTTTAATTTCTTTAAATACTTATTTCCATTCTACATTTTTAATTGTACAAATGACTAAGTATATATTTGATATTAAAATGTTAACATTATTATAAGAGCAAAGCATAGATATTTGTCTACTGTGTAATATACCTAGGCAGTATTTTAAAAATATACTGAAATGTTTTAGTCTTAAATTACAATCAGTTAAATGTTTTATTATTTCCATAATGCACTTTTGTCATTTTTCAATTCACTTTGAAAATTATCAAATGTTTTTATAAACGGATCTATTACATCTATGGACTATATTCTAGAGACAACAAAAATATACAGGTAATTACTATATAAACATAAATGTGTGTTCATACTATGTGGTTAAATATTCAGTGTTATTACTTAATTTAATAACACTTGAAGGTCAGTGATGCTGATCATCTACATGTAGGTATGCTATTTATATTTTAGCTTATGTATCTGTTTTAATTTTCCCATTGGTTCATTTTTTTCTAATTAAAAATTTGGGTTTATTTTAATAAGATTACTGTCTATCAGCTTTACATGGTATTTAGTTTGCTTCTCTAAGACATCAGAAGACAAAAAGACGTCCAATGCTTATGGTTTGGTAGGATTAATAATCTGTTTTAAAAAAAAAAACAATCTACAGATTTCAGTAAAATTCTCATAAAAAATTCTAATTCTTCATAAAAATTGAAAAATTATCTTATAATTCATATGAAAACAAAAAAGACACAGGAGCATCAAAAACATCTTAAACAATTGAATATTGTTGGAGACATTGCCATCCCTGATAAAGAGTTGCCAGGCTACTAAAAAAAAAAAAAAAGCAATTGTCTAATGCCAGATTTATTCTAAAGATATTTTTCAGTTCTGAGAATACAGGAATCTAGTTATTTAGAAACCTTCACAGAAATAGACTCCTCTTAAGAGATCAAGCAACAAGCAGCTATAGGTAGAAATCTCAAGAGGACATGGCTGGGCTAACCCCAAGGTATAAGAATGTCACAGAATAGGAATTCCTCAAACTAAGCAGTAGGCCTTTGAGGGAAGTCAGACTTTTTCTACAATGTTTGAAAATACAGTGTAAATTCAAGAACACTCCAAAGGAATGAGCTTCCCAAATACACCTGTGTCTTATTGACAATCAATAGTAGGTAAAGCATGAGTAGGTGAGGAGCCCAGACTGCTAAAGGCTGTTGCAGCACAATTCCTACTAAGTCTCCAACAGGTGCTGCCATAGTATTTTCCAGGCCAGGAAGGACCACATTGCAGGACCTGATAAATGTCTGAAGGAGATCTAAATATAAACTGCAGATATGGGGGTGGGGTGGTCTCAGGGAGACAGAGGACCCACCGGCAATCTCTCAGTATCAAAATGAAGTTTCAGTACTGGCAATGGGTTATATCTAATTGAGTTGTCAACCAAGGGGCCCCACGGGAGCCCCCAAAGAAGCTGTTGCAAAGGCTATAGGTTGCTCTCCACAAACTGATGTAAAGGTACCGTTGATGAAAAGAATACCTACATGACTCGCTGGACACAGAGAAGTTGAGCAAGGGTCAACCTAGAATCTTCCTTCCTGCTGGCTAGCGTTCTGAGTATCAGAAGGCACTCTGTATAGCACGACAAAAGAAACACAAATACCACCTCTATCTATCCATCCATCTATCTATCTGTCTGTCTGTCTGTGTGTCTATATATCTACCTACCTACCTATCAACTTACCTACCTTTTACCCTACAGATCTTTTGCATTTATATTATGTCCTCGGCTTTATGGTTTTATAAGGTTTCTGAGTGTGCCAACAAATAGGTCTCTGGATCTAACTATATTTCTTATGCCTTTTCTTAGTCTTTCTTCCTTATGTTAGTTTTATCCTATTCTAATGTGTTTGGTTTTGTTTATGTTATGTTATTTTATTTTATTTTATTTTATTATTATCCCTTAGGTGCCTGTTTGTTTCAAACAGGAGACAGAAAGGGAGTGGCTTAGGATGGAAGGGAATGGTAGGGAGGAACTGCAAGGAGTAGAGGGAGGAAAGACAGTAATCAGAATATATTGTATAAAGAAAACTACTTTAATAAAAGAAAAAAGTATAGTCCTATTAAAGGAGTGAGATTTCTTGGTTGTGTTAAAGTAAACCAATAAAATATCAATTAAAATGGGCATACATAAAAACATAAAAAGTAAGAAAATAAAGGGCAAACAAAGAAAAAATATATTTTTAATATCAGCCAATAGAGGCTGTGTTCTATAACCAGAAGAGTTACTTAACATTTAAATATTAATGAACTTTAGCTTGTTAACAGAAAACTAATGAGAAGAATGATATTTCTTTAGATGCATTGTATAAAATTAAGGATCTATTTCATGATAAGAATTTTAATTTGGGAATTGAAGACATTTTCATGTATGTTACAGAGACCTTAAACAGTACATGCTTAGAGAAGTAAGCACCACAGCTATTAATTGGAGATGGAATGTATCTGATTGACAGAGAAAACACAGAATTCCTCGGTCTGTGTTTCACACCTCTAATCCCAATACCTAGAGGCAGAAGCAGAAGAATCACTGTAAGTGCAAGGCCAGCCTGGTCTACAGAGCTGTTTCCTGGGCAGCCACAGCTAGATAGCAAGATTCTGAGTCAAAACCAGAAAGTTAAAAGATAAAAATTAAACAAGAAAACAAAAATACTTGAGTTGTGATTATTTTAATAGTCCCCAACAAGATAAATATACAAATATCATTTTTCTTTTATTCTTCACTCATATAATTTGTCCCAACCACAGTCTCACCTCCCCTACTCCTCCCAGTTCCTCACACCAAATAACATTTTCAAACCCCAATAAAAATTATATACAAATAAAAACCTTAATGTTATTTTATTTGCAAAGGATAAAGGACATGACACACAAAATACAACATCAGAAAGGATGCAAAACTGCTATTCTGGCAGCAATCATGCAGAAAGCATTAGTCAGGAATGAAGATTGCATAGATTCAGAGTTGGATTCTATGAAAATTCTAAAAGGTTTATTTATGAAATTCAATGAGCTAACTTCACAATTTCCATGGAAATATAAATTAACAAGAATCTATGCAGTGAACTCGACATAAACTAAAAGACTTCCATTAGATGATGTCAAAATCCATCTTTAACCCATACTAATTTATTAAGTATGGTATTGGCCTAACCAACTGACCTGTAGGACAGAATAAATATTAGAAATGGCCTCAGAGCAATATGTTCTCTGACTTACTTTAAAGGTGTCTTTTGGTACAAGTGATAGAACTCAATTGAATATTCATAGGGTTAAAAACTGTATTTCTGACAGCACAGCATTTCAGGCCCACATTGATCCCAGAGGAGTTAGATTAAAAAATCAAAAGATCAAAAGGTTAAAAAGTATAGCTTTTTTTTTTTTTTTTTAAGTAGCAACAATTAAAGAGAAAGAAGCCACAAATGTGTAAGGGACTCTGTCAGGCAGAGGTCTATGGAAGGGTTTGGAAGGAGGAAAGGGAAAAGTATGATTTAATTATATTGTAATCTCAAAAAACAAAAAGTTAATTACTTTTGAAAGAACGAAAACAGGGCCATCCATTGGAGCCTGGGAATACTGCCAGTAGCCATATACTCCAAAAAATTTTTTTTTCCTTTCCCAATCAACTAGCATTAGAAGATGGAGTGAAATATATAAAAAGAGATATGAAGAGTTACAAATTCAGTAAGAAAAAGTGGTGAGGGAGAAACACGGGCCGTTGGAGGGGGAAATGGGAGGGAAATATGCAAATATGATCAAAATTGATTATATCACATTCTCAGAAATAAAAAAAAAACCTTAAAAATAAGAGTCTGCTTTAATGAATTAAAGGTTCAAAAATTCTTCTTAATCTTATGTAGAATATGAAAATGACAAAGAATAACATTTGATATCAAAGTAATATCCTAAGAAAAATCTCCACAAAGACATTAAGAAAGCAGAGTAAATGTTTCCTACAGGTACAGTTGCCTATCTTAATGGTTACTCAAATTCTAGATATATTAAAAAAACATCCTCCATAATTTAATAATTTATATCCCATAATCTCACTAATATTATCAATAAGTGATTTTAAGGTAATACTAAAGTAATAACAGTTTTGAATGCCACTCAGAAAAGAAAATGTCATAGAGGGAAACATACAGAGAAAGACAATCCTGGGAGCTAAAGAGACACAAAATAAAATTGCACCTGGCTCTCCTCGTGTTCCCCAGAGTATTTAAAGCACAAATTGACCAAACCCAAGTGTAGCCTAGGATTCAGGGCAGTGAGAATATTTGTGCTTTGCTTGTTGGAACATAAATTGTCACAAAGTATTTGAAAAGAATACCTGGCAGTCTGTGCAAACAAACAAACAAGCACCCAGCACCCTGGGATATGAATCAGCAGGTAAGGGCAAGTACTCCCAACCTAGTAGACTGAGTTTGATTTCTGACACAGAAGTGGTTGAAGGGGAGAACTGACTCTTGCAATTTTCTCTGAGATCTGAACCTGGTCTATGGACATGGAAGTACTCTCTCCCCCCTGTCTGTCTCTGTCTCTCTCTCTCATATTCACACAAAATCAATCAGACAATACTGTAATAAAATGTTGTTTTAAGAAGTACATTATGGCATTGTGGCTAGTGTTGCTGGCCCATGCTGTGATACTTTAGCCAAATAAACTATTGTTTTTACAACTTAATTACTTTTCTTGAGATATTTCCTCTAGCTTACTTATAAAATTGGAATATAATTTAAGTTTTGATAGATTTCTATGGAATGTTGGTAAGAATTTAGGAGAATATGTCTCCACAGAATTTGTGGCCATCTGATATTCACTTTTATCCTTGTATGTATACATCATCTCCATATTTGGCACTTTGAACTATGCAGTGATTTTGTATAATATTCAGTACTTTCTTTAAAACAAATAACTATACTAAAACCAACTCTTTATTTTGAAAGTGTATGCCATAAATTCACCACTTGACAACATATTTTTCCATTAACCAAAACTTATAAGTGACTATTGTATTCCAAATCCAGTTGATACAAGTTTATTTAGACCTTAGCATACAAAAAACTCAGCTTTATTAGCCCACAGTTGCCCTTTACCTTTGAGCATGATGCTTTAGGAAACTTTCATCTTGAACAGCCAGAAATGCATTATTTTTAGTTTCGTAATCTATTAAAAATGTTAGGGAACAGCTTTCTGTCTTCACCAGGAGGTGATGCTGTGCCACAGTGCCCGGAGCTAATCCTATGCCACAGTGCTCCATACCTGCATACTACCAGGAGACAGCTTGTCTCCTAGGGTTGTGGACACACCTGTTAGCACAGGTAAGACCTCCACTTCTGCTCAGAGGGACTTGACTGGAACCCTTAGGACACAAGGACCAAGGAGCAGCATGGGACAGGATAGTTATGGTTTCTGTCTGCATCTGGAACTGACCCTGTACCACAGTTCTCCAAACCCTCCCAGAGAGAATTGGCTTCCTGCTAGTACTGACACACAAGCATGCAGGAGGGACAAGCAACAGTCAGAGACAGCAAGACCAGCTAATACCAGAGATAACCAGTTGGTGAGAGGCAAGAGCAAGAATGTAAGCAACAGAAACCAAGGGTATTTGGCATCATCAAAACCCAGTTCTTTCACCATGGTGAGTCTTGGATACCAGAACACACCAGAAAAGCAAGACTTTGATTTAAAATCACATTTCACGATGATGATAGAGCACTTTAAGAAGGTCATAAATAACTCCCTTAAAGAAATACAGAAGAACACAGGTAAACAGCTAGAAGCCCTTAAAAAGGAAACACAAAAGTCCCTTACAGAAGTACAAGAAAACACAACCGAACAGGTGAAGGAATTGAACAAAACCATCCAGGACCTAAAAATGGAAATAGAAATAATAAAGAAATCACAAAGGGAAACAACTCTGGAGATAGTAAACCTTGGAGAGAAATCAAGAGTCATAGATGCAAGCATCACCAACAGAATACAAGAGATAGAAGAGAGATTCTCAGATGTAGAAGATACCATAGAAGACATTGACACAATAGTCAAAGAAAATGTAAAATGCAGAAAACTCCTAACCCCCCAAAATACAGGAAATCAAGGATACAATGAGAAGACCAAACTTAAGGATAGTAGGTATAGAAGAGAGTGAGGATTCCTAATGTAAAGGGCTAGTAAATATCTTCAAAAAAATTATAGAAAAAAACTTCCCTAACCTAAAAAAAGAGATGCACATAAATATACAAGAAGCCTACAGAACTCCAAATATATTGGACTAGAAAAGAAATTCCTCCCATCATATGATAATCAAAACACCAAATGCACAAAACAAAGAAAGAATATTAAAAGCAGTAAGGGAAAAAGGTCAAGTAACATATAAAGGCAGACCTATCAGAATCACACCAGACTTCTCACCAGAGACTATGAAAGCTAGAAGTTCCTGGGGAGATGTCATACAGACCCTAAGAGAACACAAATGCCAACCCAGACTACTATACTCAACAAAACTCTCAATTATTATAGATGAAGAAATCAAGATATTCCACGACAAAACCAAATTTACACAATATATTTCCACAAATCCAGCCCTACAAAGGATATAATACATGGAAAACGCCAATACAAGGAGGCCTTAGAAAAAGCAAGAAAGTAATCTTTCAACAAATATAAAAGAAGATAGCTACATAAATATAAAAATAACATCAAAAATAACAGGAAACACCAATCACTATTCATTAATATATCTTAACATCAATGGACTCAATTCCCCAATAAAAAGACAATGATTAACAGACCGGATATGTAAACAGAACCCTCTGTTTTGCTGTATGCAAGAAACACACCTCAAAGTATCAAAGATAGACACTAACTCAGAGTAAAGGTATAGAAAGCAATTTTCCAGGCAAATGGTCCCAAGTAACAAACTGGAGTAGCCATTCAAATATCAAATAAAATCAATATTCAACCAAAAGTTATTAAAAAGAATAAGGAAGGATACTTTATACTCATCAAAGGAAGAAACTACCAAGAAGAACTCTCAATTTTAAACATCTGTGCTCTAAATGCAATAGCACCCACAGTTATAAAAGAAACTTTACTAAAGCTCAAAGCACAAATTACACTTCACACAATAATACTGGGAGACTTCAATATCCCAATCTCATCAATGGACAGATTATGTTACAAGAAACTAAATAAAAACACAGGGAAACTAACAGAAGTTATGGAGCACATGAATTTAACAGATATCTATAGAACATTTCATCCTAAAACAAAAGAATATATTTTATTTTCTGCACTTCCTGGTACTTTTTCCAAAACTGACCATATATTCAGTCACAAAACAGGCATCAACAGATAGAATATTGAAATAATACCATGCATGCTATCACTAGCATAATAATAATAATGATTCCACATACACATAGAAGCTAAACAAAGCCCTACTCAATGATAACTTGGTCAAGGAAGAAAGAAAAAAGAAACTAAAGACTTTTTATAATTTAATGAAAATGAATGCACAACATACCCAAACTATGGGACACAATGAAAGCAGCCTTAAGAGGAAAACCCATAGCCCCAGTGCCTCCAAAAAGAAACTGAAGGGAGCATACACTAGCAGCTTAACACCAAACCTGAAAACTCTAGAACAAAAAGAAGCAAATACACCGAAGAGGAGTAGACAGCAGGAAAATGTAACCTCCCCCAACCTGAAACAGGCTGATCCAGAGTTTGACCTTGCTGCCACTAGGGAGATTACCTAGGGTCGAGCCTTCCTGCCTAGATGGCTCTATTGTTCTGCCACATGCCACTACTCCTCCAAGACACTGCTACCTGCTGAGAGGCCGCTGAGATATTCTGGAGGAAAATCCTATCCTGTACAAGCTCCAGACCCCAAGAATGGACTGGTGGGGGATGGGCTTTCCCCCTTATAAGCATACTCTCTTAGTAAACTGGTGGACCTTGAACAGAATCATGTCTTGGTCTCCATTAATTTCTCTTGCAGTCTAGTCTCTTTCAGCCCCAGCCTGCCTCCCAGGTGTACCCGGTTCAAGTAGGCTGTGGGCTGGTATACAACAGGAAATAATCAAACTCAGGGCTGAAATCAACCAAGTAGAAATAAAAAGGACTTTATACAAAGAATCAACAAAATCAGAAACAAGTTCTTTGAGAAAATCAACAAGATAGGTAAACCCTTAGTCAGACTAAATAGAGGGCACAGTGATACTTCCAAATTAACAAAATCAGAAATGAAACGGGAGCTATAACAACAGAAAATGAAGAAATTCAAAACACCATCAAACAAAACTGGAAAGTCTGGATGAAATGGGCAATTTTATAGATAGATAGCAAATACCAAAGTAAAATCAGGATCAGATGAACCATCTAAACAATCCAATAACCCCCAAAGAAATACAAGTAGTCATTAGATTTTACCCACATACACACAAAAAAGGCCACAACCAGATGTGTTTAGTGCAGAATTCTAACAGACCTTCAAAGAAAACCTAATACCAATACTCTTCAAACTATTCCATAAAAGAGAAACTGAAGGAACACTAGGCAACTCATTCTATGATGACACAATTACACTGATACCAAAACCACACAAAGACCAAAGAAAGAGAACTTCAGG
This sequence comes from Mus musculus, assembly GCF_000001635.26. Classification (NCBI taxonomy): domain Eukaryota; kingdom Metazoa; phylum Chordata; class Mammalia; order Rodentia; family Muridae; genus Mus; species Mus musculus. The sequence continues at coordinate 50,812,851 of NC_000084.6, forward strand.
CCAATTTCCCTTGTGAACATTGATACATAAATACTCAATAAAATTCTCACCAACGGAATCCAAGAACACATCAAAATGACTATTCACCATGATCAAGTAGGCTTCATTGCAAGGATGCATGGATGGTTCAATATATGAAAACCAATCAACATAACCCACAAGACAAACTCAACAAAAGACCCACATGATCATTTCATTAGATAGCGAAAAAGCATTTAACAAAATTCAACTTCCCTTCATGATAAAAGTCTTGGAAAGATCACAAATTAAAGGCTCTAAATATAGTAAAAGCAATATACAGCAAGCCAGTAACCAATATCAAACTAAATGGAGAGAAACTTGAAGCAATTCCACTAAACTCAAGGACTAGAAAAGGCTATCCTTTCTCTCCCTATCTTTTCAATATAGTACTCAAAATTCTAGCTAGAGCAATTATATAACAAAAGGAGGACAAAGGGATACAAATTGGAAAGGAAGAAGTCAAATGTCACTATTTGCAGGTGATATTATAGTGTACTTAAGTGATCCCCAAAATTCCACCAGAGAACTCCTACAACTGATAAACAACTTCAACAAAGTGGCCAGATATAAAACTAACTCAAACAAACCAGTAGCCTTCCTATACTAAACGGACTGAGAAAGAAATTAGGGAAATGATACCCTTCACAAGAGACAAACAATGCAACATATCTTGGTGTGACTCTAACCAAACATGTGAAAGATCTGGATGACAAGAACTTCAAGTCTCTGAAAAAGGAAATCAAAGAAGATCTCAGAATGATATCCTATGCTTATGGATTGGCAGGATTAATATAGTAAAAAGACACCATGCAGAAAGCAATCTACAGGCTCAATGCAATCCCCATCAAAATTACAATTCAATTATTCATAGACTTAAAACAATTTGAAAACTCATTTGGAATAACAAAAAACTAAGGATAGAGAAAACTATTCTCAACAACAAAAGAACTTCTGGGGTAATCACCATCCCTGACCTCAAACTATTCTACAGAGCAATAATGATAAAAACTGCATGGTATTGGTACAGAGATAGGCAGGAAGATCAATGGAACAGAATTTAAGACCCAGAAACGAACCCACACACCTATGGTCACTTGATCTTTGACAAAGGAGCTAAAAAGATCCAGTGGAAAAAAGACAGCATTTGAAAGAAATGTTGCTGGTTCAACTGGTGCTCAACATGCAGAAGAATGCAAATCGATCCATTCTCATCTCCCTGTACAAAGCTCAAGTCCAAGTGAATCAAGGACCTCCACATAAAACCAGATACACTGAAACTAATAGAAGAGAAAGTGGGGAAGAGCCTTGAGTTCATGGGCATAGGGGAAAATTTCCTGAGCAGAACACCAATGGCTTATGCTCTAAGATTAACCATCAACAAATGGAACCTTATAAAATTGCAAAGCTTGTGTAAGGCAAAGGACACTGTCAAAAACATAAAATGGCAACCAACAGATTGGGGAAATAACTTTACCAATCTTACATCTGATAGAGGGCTAATATCCAATATATATGAAGAACTCAAGAAGTTAGATTCTACTGGGCATGGTGGCACATGCCTTTAATTCCAACACTCAGGAGCCAGAGGCAGAGGCAGGCAGATTTGTGAGTTCGAGGCCAGCCTGGTCTACAAAGTGAGTTCCAGGATAGCTGGGACTACACAAAGAAATCCTGTCTTGAGCCCCCCACCCCCCAAAACAGAAGTTAGATTCCAGAAAATCAAATAACCCTATTATAAATGGGGTACAAAGCTAAACAAAAAATTTACAACTAAGGAATACTGAATGGATGAGAAACACCTAAAGAAATGTACAGCATCCTTAATCATCAGGGAAATGCAAACCAAAACAAATCTGAAATTCTACCTCACACTAGTCAGAATGGCTAAGATTAAAAACTCAGGTGACAGCAGATACTGGTGAGGAAGTGGAGAAAGAGGGACACTCCTCCATTGTTAGTGGGATTATAAGCTGGTACAACCACTCTGGAAATCAGTCTGGCAGTTCCTCAGAAAATTGGGCATAGTACTACCTGAGGACCAAGTTATACCTCTCCTGGGCATATACTCAGAAGATGCTCCACTATGTTCATAGCTGCCTTATTTATAATAGCCAGAAGCTGGAAAGATCCCAGATGTCCCTCAACAGAGAAATGGATACAGAAAATGTGGTACATTTACACAATGGAATACTACCCAACTATTAAAAACAATGACTTCATGAAATTCACAGGCAAATGGATGGAACTTGAAAATATCATCCCGAGTGAAGTAACTCAGTCATAAAAGAACACACATGGTATGCACTCACTGATAAGTGGATATTAGCCCCAACGTTTGGAATACCCAAGCTTCAATTCACAGACCATATGAAGACCAAGAAGAAGGAAGACCAAAGTATGGATGCTTTAGTGCTTCTTAGAAGGGAGAACAAATACTCACAGGAGGAAATATGTAGACAAAAGTATAGAGCAGAGACTGAAGGAAAGGTTGTCCAGAGACAGTCCCACCTGAAGATCCATCCCATATACAGTCACCAAACCTGGACACAATTGTAGATGCCAGTAAGTGCCTGCTGATAGGAGCTTGATATAGCTGTTCCCTGAGAGGCTCTGCCAGAGCCTGACAAATACAGAGGTAGATGCTCACACCCAACCATTGGACTGAGAGCAGGGTTCCTGACGAAGGAGTTGGAGAAGACAGTGAAGGAGCTGAGGGGATTTGTAGCCCCTTGCTGGGAGCAACAGTGTCTACTGGCCAGACCTTCCCCGGAGCTATAGGGACTGGACTCTCCAAAGTTTACACATGAAGAGACCCATGGCTCCAGCTGCATGTGTGGCAAAGGATGGCCTTGTTGGATGTCAGTGGAAGGAGAGTCCCTTAGGCCTGAGGGTGCTTGATGCCCCAGTGTAGGGGAATGCCAGGGCAAGAAACAGGGAGTGAGGGGGAGCACCCTCATAGAGGCAGGGGGAGGGGGATGCCATAGGGGGTTTTTGAAGGGGAGATCTGGAAAGAGGAAAACATTTGAAACGTCAATAAAGAAAATACCCAACTAAAAAATGAAAAGAAAAAAATGTTATGGAGTAGCACCATATTTCTGGACTTTTAGAATTTAAAGGTGCAATATATCTTAGTAGAGTCTAGAGGTGAGGATGGAAGAGTGTTTGGGGCCAGAGCCTGTGATACCTAATATAACAACCATCCAACCCATTGTCTCAGCAAGGTAATATTCTTAGGCAATCTGTATGAAAGCAGTGCAGTGATGATACACTTAACTGCTCAGGAACACTGGGCTGGATCTTACTTAATATATCTGCCTTTGCTTCCAACCTGCAGGAGGAGGACAAAGCAAGCCCAGAAAAAGCACAAACAGTATTAAGTAACTAGATCACCCTTAAAGTAAACAATCAATGAAATTCTCACTTGTTTGAAAAGATCCTGTCCTTTAGTTCTAGCTTATGCCAGGGTGTCTGGTAAAATTTATATGTCGTGAATGGAAAAAAGAAGGCGAGAGAAATGAACATTGCTGTTCTAATCAAGCGAATTTTTTAAGAAATAAATTTTCATTATAGATGGCAGGGGAACTTGATGTCCATACACTATATTGGAAGATAGTCCTCATGGTGAGAAAATGGAAAACAGGCAAAAAATCTATGTCGTCACTTAATGGCTACATTGTAAAACATGTTTCATTTTGTTTTGAATGTTCCATTCCTGGATATAATTATTTAACTCCTTCAGAATTGCACTTCATTTTCTTCTGACCAGCTTGCTTTCTGATTGGCAGAATGCTGGTCTATTCTTTTCTCTGGGTATGTGTATCTTTTTTTCTCTGCTTGCTTTCCAGATATTCTCTGTATTTTAGATCTTTCAACAGTTTGAATATGACACGACCAGGGGTGGACAGGCATGTTTTTATAGAAAAGGATGAATTCTAAGCTGCAGCACTTTTGAAATAAATAGAAATTCAGGAGAAGATTTAAATTGCACGCCGAAATAGAAAGCATCTCTGTCAACGCTTCCCTCTTATGAGGCGACCATGAGTCTTAAATTGAATAGCGCTGCATCCCATCACAATGCTCTGTGTTTTGACTTGGGTGTGTGGTGTCATGTCATTACCCTCTGCTTCTTGCTATCACTGTTATTTCTGGGACTTTTGTGTCCTCTGATCTACCTCAAGAAGTCTGCTTTGGAGAAATTCTTTATTTGGTAGATTCATTCCCCTTCCCCCTAAACAAATTAAGTGAATATTCTACACAGGATGACAGTTTTAACATTTTGATACACATTCTACAATTCTGAAAGAGTGGGATGGCCTGGTGAGTGAATTATGCTGCAGTGTATGTTTCTCTACATATTTATACTTGCCATTATCATGAACTAACTTAAATTATGTTATAAAATAGCTTAGTAAGACTGCGCATATCAGAAATCTTAAAACTGAGTTTAGAGTAAACACCCCTAAAGATATACTCAATAGAAGCATTATGTCTTAATAAAAGACTATTTAAGAGAATTGTAAGCAAGCTCCAAGTCATGATTCTTCATGCTCCCACAGAGAGTGCAGGGGACATTGCTATGCATTCAATGCTAAGGAAACATCATTCAATGACCCCATCTTCTCTCTGTGGAACCAAGGACTTCTCAGATGACATAACATCCCTGACTTCACTGCATTTACTACACAAGTACTTATCAACTTGTTTACTGATAAATATGATGTAGACACTGAGCCAACTGATCCATAATAAGCAGTGAGCCTCCAAGCAAGCACAGGGCTCTGCTCTTACAGATCTTTACGTCTAATAGTGGTTTTAAAAACATATATTTTATAAAGCAAATACATAGACACATAGATTAAATGAATCTACTTTCTTATTCCTACAGTTTAAAGAAATAACTTACACCTAATTATGTTTATTCTCATTTTTCCCTTTTGAAAGAATGCAGTCTTTACTCATTACGTCTCGCTGGTCATTTTATATATGGCAGTCCATATACTACAGCATTCAAGTAAGCAACAGAGTAGGGCAGTACTGACAAATTTTTTTTGGCATTTATTTTGTGTACAACCTGGGACTGTATGTTTATTAACTAGAATCTAAGAGGTCCAGGTGTCGGTTAAAGAATTATTCTTAAGTGTGCCTTAAAACCTAGTGTTAATGCAGAAGCTAAAAGGGAACCATTTAGACTTACCACATAACATACAAATTCAAGTATTTCTCTAGACTTAAAAGTATAAACAAGTAAAAAATATTCTGTTCTCTAAGGACTGCCAAATTTAAAGAATCAAACTAAAAAGAGATCTTTCCAACGTACCTTTGCTGTTAGTGTCTAAAGTTATATTTTGTAGTTATTCCTATGGCTTGACTCACCGGGGTTTGAAGGCTTTGTCCTCTGAATAATTTTTCTCAGAAGGGCTACATGTACAGATGATAAAATACCAGAGTAGAAAAATATCTCAATTATACATTTGCAATCAATACTTTAGATGGCCTTTGTCTAGTATGTTTAAAAAATTATTTTACACATATTATTGGCATATTAAATAAAAGTAATAGTCCTGTTAGCCTCTTGTAACTTGTATTATAACTAATAGATGACCTCTAATAATTCAGATATGCTCCCAGGTTTATGTGTCTAGAACTTAGATTAAATAAGGTTTGTCCTCATGTTGCTATTGTAACTAGGATTCTGGATTTATTATGTCATATATAACTTGTTATTTATGCTGTAGAGATGAATATCAAAAATGTTATTCTCAGTAATAATTTATATTTTAATTCCTATAGAGTATAGCTCAGTAGTAAAAAGAAATATAACTCAGACTATAAAGAATGGGGTGGTTAATGAAAATCTGAAATTAAGTGGAATTGTGGCTTAAGGAAAAACCCGAGGAAGGGGGTTAACCATAGGATAGACAGTGGCTTTCTTTGACCCTCAGGTCCTAATCACTAAAATCAGATTTCTAGTTTACTCAGCAACAGACTTTACAGACACGGTTAATATGAGGATATGGATATGGAGAGATAAACCTAGACTATTGGTATAGACAATAAATGGGGTCCCAAGTATCCTTAAAGAAATGTTTGGCTTACAGCGAAGACAATTTAACAAGGCAGAGGGAGATCAGAAGCTACGATGCTGCTGACATTAAAGACCAAGACAGAGGCCACAAGCTAAGAAAGAAATCCATCCCTTGTAAAAGGTTAAACAGTAGGGCAGATTTGGGTGCAAACATAAATAGAGAATTCATTACCATATGTCAATAAAATAACCTCTAGGAACAAACAGTCAAATGATAAAAAGAAACTGCCTCACATATTATAGAAGACTAAAGATTATTGGTATACTATGAGCATAACTAAAGGGAGTAATAATGTCCTAACAAATATTTTTATTTTAAGACAATTACATAAAATGGTAAAGAAAGAGGCATAGTAAATGAACTTTCCCAAAGCCACCTACAGTTTTGTATATATAAAATGTATGCTAATCTCAGAAATATTTTCCTAAGTTCATAGTCATTCACAGTGTGAAAAGTAGCTAACAGTACAAAAATGCAGATCGCCTCCCATTCTTTGCTGTAGAATTGTTCCAGAAAACCTAAGAAATCCATGACAAATTTAATATACTCAAACCCCAAGAAAGCCAAGAATAGGTTAAGTGGGAAATGAAAGAAATTTAAAAGATTATCTAATCTGAAAGTATTTTAAATATGGCATCAAAATAATACCATTTTCTTATTCCTGGCTATTTATAGACTTTATGTTGCAAAGGTGGAACATGCAGATGAAAAAGCAAATTAACCATGGATGGCTCTGTTATCTTCAGAACTCACTCAGAAAATAATCTGATGCCTAATATTGACTCCATCCTGAGACAGTCACTATGGTTCCGTAGCATCTGTGGTCTGCTTTCAAACAGGTGACAAGTGGAGCTACTGAAGCCAGTAAGTTATAATCTTAACACCACACACGAACCCAAATTTATACTACAAAGAATATAAACAGCTTCTGGCCATAATTCTGTGAGTGAGAATACAGAAAATCACCATAATCTGGAGTTGGTTTGCATAATTTGCAAACATAATGAATAGGTTCTAATGGCCAGGTGGCAAACTCCAGGGAATGATGATGCCAAAGCTTCATTTCTACTCTGGTTGGGATTTCAAGCATGTTAAACCTGCTGTATTACTGGCCACTCCCCTTGCAGATGGAAACCATTCTGAATGTCCGGAACCGGGCATCAGAATGGCAGTAGAGGGTGGAGGTTTAGAAAAAGTTGAGACTGGATTGGAAGTGCCTTGTGCACTCGCCTTTACACAAGCATGCACAACTTAGCTGGAATGTTTGAGCGAGAGAGTCAGAGGTAATAGGGATATGGTAAAATGTCACAGAGTACACAGACTCAGACGACTTTATAAAGAAGGAACAACACAGCACTTAGCCCTGTATCTCTAGTATCTCTAGTCAAGATCAGAATGCAAATAACATGGGATAATGATATGGAATGGGTAATCAGCGAACATCTAACATTTGCCATTAATAATTATTTGCTACAGATGAAGCTCTGACATCCTCACAGATCCTTTTTCAGGAATTGATTGAAATTTCTGTATAGCTAAGAAAGACCCCGAGTAATGAATGATATGACATCTGGAACCAAGGCTAATCCTACATGAGATCCTATCTATTTGCAGTTTTGCACAACAGTCAGGCAGCTTGCCTCTATTTTCTCAGGTGCAGCTACTCTAAGAAACATCAGAATGATCCTACCAACCTACCACAACCTCTCAAAACAGCTAGCCAGCCTACTACATCCAGTCACTCACAGCCTAAAAACAAAGCTACCTACTCACCTACAGATCCAGACACTTCATGTGCTCATGGTGAAAGCAGGGGTTGCTAGTAGCCATCTGTTCCCCACCATGAGAAGTCCTTTAGGTACACTTGACCCCAAGGAGAAGATGAGCTGGAACACTGTGTGTACTTGATTCTTTTCTTTATAAGACCATCCTGAACCTTTCCTTCTCATCTATCAACTCACCCTGGTTGCCAACACTCACACTTAGCAATGTGAAAATCCTACTATGGTCAGAGATAGCAACATTTAGTAGTTGAAAGATTTCTTATATAAACATTGCTCAAAATGGTAATTTTTGAGATAGTGTCAGTAGTTAAAGAGAGAAGTCTAAATCATGCGCCCTAAAGGAGTTGATTACAGCTGATAAAAACAGATTAAATACAGTTACTTGCTTTCATGGGAGGAAAAGCCAAATTGGAGGCCTATAATTTATTTATAGGAAAAAGTTCCATATAATGAAAGTCACTGTGTAAAAATAGAAGACAACTAATAGACCCAAGATGGGAAGATAATGAACACACAGTCATAACAAATATAAAAAGGCATACTAACTGAACTCTTCCTAATGCACACAACCATTCCATAGCAGGAAAATCTGAAGTCAAGCTATAAAATGTCATTAAGAGGATTTCAAAATGATGATCTTAAGAAAATTTAATAAGATATTACAATTCATAAAGAGATCTCAACAATGTCATGGAAAATAAGGCTAACAATGAAAAATTTGACAAGTAGTTATGAAAAGGAACCAAATAGAAATCTTGGAACTGGAAGACTTTAATTAATGAAACACAAAATGAAATTGAGAGCCTAAACAATAGAGTTTCTAAATATGAAGAGAGATCTTTTAAAGAACACAGTCAAGAAAAAGAGAGAGGAGAAAAACGAATAAAGAGCAATGAATCAATGCAAATATGGGCATGATAAGTTAACTGCATATTAAAGAACTTCTCAAGAGATGAAAAATGTGAAGAGGTATACAAAATATGTATATATTTTTCATAATTGAAAATTTCCTGTACCCTTGGTATACTTGAACGTTCCAGATCTGTTTCTGAAATTTGTTGTGCCTTAAATACTTTAAATAATTTTTATGTATAAGGTAAAAAAAAATTCCTAGTATGGTCAGAGGTAGCAACATTCAGTGGTTGAAAGATTTCTCATATAAACATCACTCAAAATGGTAATTTTTTGAGATAGTGTCAGTAGTTAAAAAGAGAAGTCTAAAGGCAGCAAGACAAAAATACAAAGTAGCAAATTTCACATAAACTAAGAGAAAATTTCTCAAAAACTCATGATAAAGAGAAAATGGGATGAGATTTCCAAGATGCTGCAAATAAAAATAGTCATGAATATTATACCCAAAAATGCTAGTTTTCAGAAATAAAAGGAAAATCTATCTTTCCTAGAAGAACAAAAATTGAAGGAATGTAAATTTAATGAGTCATACTTATCCGTTGTTTAATGGAGTCCAACACTTGGAAGGAAAAGATAAAAGTTTCCATGTAAAGGCTCAAACCTGCTGGAGGTATAGACATCCAGTTGAAAAAGAAATCCCCCCTTCTGTCTTAGTTACAGTTTCTATTGCTGCAAAAAACAACCATGACCAAAAAGCAGGTTGTGGAGGAAAGGGTTTGTTGGGCTTCCACTTCCACATTCTAATCCATTACTGAAGGAAGTCAAGTGAGTAACTCAAACAGGACACAAAGCTGGAGGCAGGAAGACCATGGTGGAGTGCTGTTCACTGACTTACTCCCCATGGCTTGATCGGCCTGCTTTCTTATAGAACCCAAGATTACCAGCTTAGGTATAACAGCACCCACAATAGGCTGAGGCCTCCCCTATTGATCACTATTTAAGAAAATCCTCTACACCTGGATCTTACAGAGGCATTTTCTCAATTGAATTTCCCTCTTTCAGGTAACTCTAGCTTGTGTCAAGATTAAGATATAAGATATAAGATTAGCCAGCACACTTTCTAATTGTAGTCTGTCAAACAGAAAAACAAAACAAAACAACAAAACACAAAACCTTCTCTAGCTCTGCTCTCTTATCTTCTAGGCTTAGGCTGGCCCCACTCTATTAATGCTGCCCGTGTTGATGTTTGTTCTATGGTGATGGCATCTCCAAAAGTACTTGGGTCTTCTGCTGCAACTGAGCTGCACTTTCACCAATAACTTTTCCTAAGCTCTATCCAGTGACTTCAAACACACCATACAGTTGAAGCCTCAGCTGCTTTCTATGATGTCTTCATGCCTTCAAAACCAGTAATACCTGGGTACTTACACTACCAATTTCAGCTACAGGCATCACATACAACCTTGGCTGTGTCTGGAACACAGCTTCTGTTTGCTGACTCTGAGGACACACTTCCCAGAAGATTTCATATCCACGATATTATTCTCTTCTTGATCATTACTCGTTTCTCAGATCCATCTGACCCCCATCAAATGTCCAAGCCAAGCAAAGGTGTCACTATGTTGTTCTACTATCTTGTTAATCACAGCTGACTCTTCATCGCTAGCTAACAAAAACCAAGGAATCTTAATTCACAGTGGCAAATGGCACTAATAAGAGTCAGTAAGGGACTCTAAGCCTTCTCTCTGCAGCCACGTAAGCCAGGCCTGTATAGTCTTAAGTGCTCTCGGGATTCTTATTTTCTGAGCTGCCACAGCAGAACAGCTCACCAAAACCTTGAAAATTCAATGTTTTTTTTCCATTGTTCCAAAGCCCTTCCACAATCCTTCCCCAAACACATAGTTAGATCTGCCACAGCAATTCCTCACAATCCTAACATCAATTTATGCCTTAGTTACTATTGCTGTGATGAAACACCATGACCGAAAGCAACTTGGGAAGAACAGGGCTTATTTTACTCACAGGTCCTTGGTACAGTTTATCATTAAAAGCAGTGAGGGAAGGAACTTAAAAGCAGGGCAGGAATCTAAAGCAAGAGCTGTTGCAGAGGCCATGGAGGGTTTCTGCTTACTGGCTTGCTCCTCATGGCTTGTTCAGCCTGCTTTCTTACAGAACCGAGGCTCAGCATCACATAGAGTTTGCAGGCACACCACCCCCATCAAACACCAATTAAGAAAAAGCCTTACAGGCTTGCCTATTGCCCAATCTTTTAGAGGCATTTTCTCAATTGAGGCCCTTTTCTCTCAGATGACCCTAACTTGTATCAAGTTGACATAAAACTATGCAGCATAGTATCTAAGCAAAAATAGAGTCATTATATAATGACAAAAGTATCAATTTAATAGTAATCTATGACATATTACACACACACACACACACACACACACACACACACCATAGATAGATGGTCCAGAAATAAAATCCACAATGAAAGCAAAACTGGTACACTACTAACCCAAAGCTTGCATAGATAAGGAAATACTACTATTTAAAAAATAATTATTTTCTGTGTATAGGTGCATTGCCTGCATATATGTCTTTGCACCACCTTTGTGATTGATGTCCATGAAGGCCAGCTGAGGGTATTAGATTCTATGAAACTGAAGTTACAGAGCATTGTAAATTGTCTTCTAGGTGTGGGAACTGGACCTGGTTCTGCTGAAATATAGCCAGTGTTCTTAATTTCTGAGCAATCTCTCCATCTCCTATTCATAATTTTTAATCTTTTTCTTCCCGGTTCACACACAGATAGCTTGTTCTCCCATGTGGTGAAGCTTGGGGATGGTGAATTGATTTAATATGGGGCCACTGGTTAAGTCTCTGAAGGTAATATCTGAGAATGGAAACCTACAGCTCCCCTACACCTTTAGGTCCTAGAATGATCTCACTCTTTGATGAGAAGAAATGAGAAATACATCCAGAGTATCCATTACACCTCATAAATCAGCTTTGGAAGTGTATGTCACAGTGACTATAGTTTAAAATGCACTCTTATATTACCTCACTGAAATATGTTGTCTGTCAATCCCTGGTGTTCTTAGTACAAAAATAATAACCATGTGAGGGGCCCAACTGGTCAACTAACTTGACTATGCCAAATATGTCCAGGATGTTACTTTATATACCTTAAATATACACAATTTTCATCAAGTACATAACACCAATATAGAGGGAAACAACTCCTTAATTTCCCTACCACAACAGTCACTGCAAAGATGGTAAGCAGCCTTCTACTATTCTTGCCTCTGGTCCTGCCCTGCTGACACACTTCAGAACAGGAATCTTCTGAAATGTAAATTAGATCACATCTTTCCCCTGCTTTAAAAATTCACAATCAATGCCTGGTAGCCTAGAGGAGCAAGTTCTCTGTTCTTTATAACATCTGAGGTTTGGAAACCAGGACTTTGTTTGGATCTGTGATGGTGAACACAGGAAGAACAAATAATGGAGCAGAATAGTTGGACAGGAAAGGGAAGTAAGTCTAGAAATGGGTGCCCTTAAAAATTAATTACCAATGCGGGCAGCTGAGGCTTCATCTCCCTGCAGACTGGTTATGCCTAGAATATGCTTAGTTACGGTGTAAGACACTTACTCATATTCTCCAAAGCCTACATGTTGAAGGATCTCTCGTGAACCTTAACACTGCCTCCAAACTGTGCTTCTGGAAAGAACACCATGTGCCTTGGTGATAGCAAAATATATCAGGCAGAAAAGATGGAAACATGTGCCTTAGAACTGGAAACTCATGTTTTATAAAATGTCTTAATTTGTAGCTTCAGGTTAACTAAGATAGGAAAATGATGACAGCAGGAACTTGGAAACATTGTATATGGCATAGAATACTCATGGTCTAAAGCCTGGCTCTGTGTGTATGTGTGTGTGTGTGTGTGTGTGTGTGTGTGTGTGTGTGTGTGTATGTATGTGTGTGTATGTGTGTGTGTGTGTGTGTGTGTGTGTGTGTGTGTGTGTGTGTGTAAATGACAGTGAATGTATGTATGGATGTCAGAGGTTAATGCTGTGTATCTTCCTCTATATCTCTCTATTTTATTTTATTGTTTATTTGAGAGAGTCTTTCATTGAGCCCAAAACTCATCAATTTTACTGGATTGGGTGGATTCAGAAACTGTGGAATCCTCCTGATCTGCTTCCCCAAATTCTGGGCTTATAGACTCACACAGCCATGCCCAGAAATTACATGGATGCTAAAACTCTGAACTCAGGTCTTTGTGTTTATAGAGCAAGGACTTTCCCCACTGAGCCACCATGGACCTCCTATCTTTCCAAAATTATAAATTTACTATAAAGTGCTTGTGCTCATTTCCCTCTGCTTTTATAGAAACTTTCATATTTCACCAGTTTATTTACTTATCATTAAGAACCTGTGGTAGCCTACAGAAACTTGGACACCAACCCAGCCACAAAACCCTTGACCCACAATCCTTGTCCTGTCTGTAAGATGGGCTGGGGCAATGATGGCACAGAACTTGTGAGAATGGCCAACCAATGCCTGGATTAATTTGAGGCCCATACCACGCAGGAGAAGGAGCCCATGTCCTACACTGCCTCAATGGCCAGGAATCAGAGACTAGGCAGCCCGAAGAACTAGGATAAAAACCGCACACAACTGAAAAAAACAAAAGAAAGAAACAGACAACAATGAAATTATTTTTTTAATAATATTCTTCTGTATTCACAGATTTGTGTCTTGATCCTAGTCACCAGAAAGGCTTCCTCAGGCAGAGTTTGGAGATGGTGCAGAGACCCACAGCCATTATGCAGAAAGAGAGTCTACATTGGAGGTTTTCATCACTTCCCTCCCCTTGGAGCTTGGGTAACCCCAAAGAAGAGCGGTGAAGAAAAACTGTAGCAGTCAGAGGGGATGGAGAACACCAAGAGAACATGAACTGTTGAATCATCTCAGGCAGGACTCATATAGGCTTACAGAGACTGAGGCAGCAACCACGGGGCCTGCAAAGGTCTGTACCAGGTCCTCTACATCTATGTTATGGCTGCTTGCTTGGTTTATATGGGACTCCTGACAGTGGAAACAGATGTATCCCTGACTCTTTTGCCTGCTCTTGGGACTCTTTTTCTCCTATTAGGTTGCATTGTTCAGCCTCCATATGAGGGCTTTGAGCTTGTTGCATTGTGCTTTGTTTTGTTCAGTTTGGTTGTGATCTCTTGGAGACCTATTCTTTTCTGATAGGAAACTGAGAGGGAGTTCATCTGGGATAAGGGGGGATGGGGAGATTCTACAAGGAGGGGAGGGACTAGAAACTGTCATTTGGATATAGTTATGAAAGAAGAATCTATTTTCAATAAAACAAGAACCAATGGTAATCTATATACCAAATAAAACCCAGAGATTTCATAGAACACGTCGGTGTTTGAAGAATGAGTACCAAACAGAAGAGAACCATTCCTTGGCTGGCAGTGAGATTGTTGAGAAAATACTAGAATTATCATCTGATGGACTGACTTGGATTATTATTGACAAGGAAAGTAGAAGAGACTTGTTAGTGTGTTAGAACACAGCAAACACCCACTGGATGACACTGAAGAAAAGTTCAACCGTATAGATAGTTAAGCAAATTGTTTGCCCTTTTAGCTTGAGTTTGTAATCTGTACACAGTTTATGGATCCTAGAAAAGGAGCAGATAAATATCAGTTCACATAAATATCGGCTTTGGTATCAAACTGTATCCTTTGGTTCTAACAGATGTTTTAAGAGATGCTCTATCAGCTTGTAGGTGTGTATAGAGTTCCTGGGACCTGTGTTTGGTATTGTTATTTTCAAAAAAAAATATTGTTTAACTGCAATCATCTTTTTCCCTACAAACATATACTTAGTTAGGAAAAAAATCAATTAAAGTAAAAGAAGAAATACCAAGGTTCATTAAAGTGCTACAGACCCAGGGTGCTGTGTGAGAACCAAAGCTAGCTTACAATGCTACTCCCCTGTTTTAGATGCTAAAAGCAAATACATGTGTCTTTGTTTGCACCTGTCTGCATCTTGCTATCTATCTCTAACCATTAGATTTAACAGGAAATTTCTCTGCATATCAGACTTCATAGGAGTTTTCTATTTTCCTTCTGCCTATTCAAGGAATTATGTAAAGTTGTAGGAATATAATTTATAAATATTGAAGCTTATGGTGGTAAATGCAGAAGATATAGAAACTAGTGGATCTAAAATACATCTTAGTCAGAAGTGAAAGTGATTTCTCTAAGCCAAGCTCCACAGTCAATGACCTGGAATTACTTTTATGTCATACATTTCGGTAAAAGGTTATATTGCTACATCAGCACAGCACCCACACAAATCTGTTAGATATCAAGGTCTTGTGTTATGTACATAAGAGAAGTAAATATTCAAGGCTTCTATGAACTAACAAAAATACAGCACGAGAGCTCTTTGCAACGATGCATTTCAAACAAGAGCTGCACAAGATGCTATGTGATAACAGCGCTAAAAATGTAAACTCCCTCAGAGAGGCACAAACAAACCACAACAGATAATGGAGACATGAGAATTCACTGGCTGACACTGGAGAGGAAGGCCTAGGCCTTCAACACAGTCACATATGTTATTTAGACATGCTGTGGAGGCAAAGAGAAGAGGAGCACAAGACCTGATGTTTGTGCTCAACAAATTAGCACAGAATGAAATCAACTCAAGCGACTATGTTCCCAACTCTGGAACGTTTGGGAGTTATAGAACAAAAGGCCAACACAGAAAACTGTTTTACCAATATGCCTCTTAGTGTTCAAATGAATGTTAATCATCTGCATTTATAGAGTCTCATAAATGTATATGGCCAAAAGAGAACAGAATGTGTTAGTGACTAAACTCTGAATCATCTCTTTCACTCTGTACATGGAGTCTGTTGCCAGAGCTTAACCACTTCGCTCTTCAAAATGTCTCCTATAATTATACCTCCTTTCTCTACTACCTATTGTTGTACACAACACATATGCCAGTTCAGTAGTTCCCAACAGCAACAAAATACTTTACAGGCTAATAAATCTGATAGCTATTGGAATTAGGATGCCCATCCAAAACTTAGCAAACACTAAGCAATCCTCTAAAGCTGTGGGTTACCAACCACTCATGCTCCTTCCTGGTCACCTTTTAAGACTTGCCCATCTTTCTCCTCTAGGAAACTCTGCTTGCAGCTATGCTCTGTTTCCTCATTGAAATCTCTCAGGTATCTTTCCTCAGCTCCTTCCAGTCTGACTCTCTAATTGACAGCAATGCATTTCTTTGCTCCTGTGATCACAGCCAAGGGCTTCAGTCTCTTTCTGGTATATTATTGGCTCTTTTATATAATCCGCAGTCCCAATCCCAGCTTCTTCCTACCCCCGAGGTGTCTCAAAGTTGTCTTGTGTGGAAACATTCTTTTTATCTAACCCTACTTAGCTGCCTCTAGCATTGTCTTATCATTTCCGTTTAAACAATTAAGTTCATCCCCCCCAAAGCTGCTTTCAAAGTCCTGATTTTATGTGGCCTAGTCCTGTGTGCCAATACAAATGGAATGTGAATGATATTTGTTGCCAACAGCCAGCCCCTGCAGGGCAACAACAGAGTATAATTACCAATGCTGTGTGGAACACAGAAAATCACACCAGATCTGTGTTAAATCAAGTTAAAAGAAACTAAACCCAGGGTCTCATCTTGCAAAGCAAGCATTTTAACAACTAAGCTCCACTCAGCCCTGTTACGTGATGTCTTGCTACATCTTGTTTCAGCTTCATTTTGTGCAACACAAGCAGAAAACAATCTTAGATTTGTTAGAAAAAGTTGCCCTAAAAACTGTACTATTCTTGGGAGTAAGCTTTGATTCATGTTTTTGTGTGTGCATGTTCATTTGTATGTGAGTATACTTGTGTGCCAGAGGACAACTTCCAACTTCACTCTCAGGAATGCAGTCCACCTGAGACAGGGTCTTCGTTGACCTAGAACTAACAATGAATGTTACGCTGGTTGGCCAGTAAGTCCCACAGATCATCATCTCGCTGCCTTCCCAGTACTAGGATACACAGTCATGAGAAGCACTTATTACATAGGTCCTGCCTATGGAATTCAGGTTCTCACGCCTGCAAGACTTTCTACTGACTGAGCCATCCTTCCAGAGCTATGCAATTCTTGTGCATACTTTAAAGTCCCTGTGTGTTTTATTCTCTTGGCTTGTCTTTTGAAAGAAATCTATACATAAGGATGTGTTTGCAATAGCCACCTCTACTTTAAGGGTTTATAAAAGAACAGTAAAAGAAAATTTTTATATTTGTTATCTTCAGATGCTTTACTGTGTTGCCTTGTTTATGTCTCAATATCACAAATTACAAGTACAAAAAAAAAACTTGTAGAATTAATGCCAACACTCAGGAGGTAATGGCAGTCACAGTTCTATGAATTCTATGCCAGACTGACTTACATAATGGGATTTGGATCAGCCAGTGATACATAGTGAGACTTTGTCTCAAAACAAATAAATAGGTTAGTAATACAAAACAAAAATATAGAAAACAGTGGCCTTTTTTGGTTTTTGTACTGAGTTGACATTGAAGAAAACTTCAGCAAATATTTATAATATAAAATTCTTATTTCTTTGTTCACAAACTATGAAGAATCAATGAAGTTTTCACCATGCAATGGCAGTTACATCCTAGAAAGCATTTTGGAAGTGACTGCTGACAAGAAGCTATGCAAAGGTTCTGGTTTTCCTGAACTTCACAGATGGTGACACTTGCTCTAAGAATATTCTTTGATTGCATTTGTGTGCATATTTCCTCATTTCAAACCAATCCCCACAATATAGAATTTTCTTCCCATACAGTAGCTAAAAATTCTATGTGTATGTGTGTTTGTGTATTCTGAGTGCCTTTATAAGCCAAAACAGAGCTTGGAAGAGGGACAGAGTTATTTCCTGGTACCCAACAACCATGCAGAACACTACTGCCTGCAAGTTCAACTCTAGGAAACCCAAGGTTTAAGTCTTCAGTCTGTCCCAAAATCTTTCCTTTAAACTGTGCCTCATGACTGCAGGCAAGACCCTCAACTTCTTATCTATCAGTCAGTGCAACAGATTCTTTATAAACTTTCTTGATTATAATAGTTTAGCATTCTGTAGCATCATTCGAGGTGCTGTCCAACTCATTGCTCTTACCCAAGTGCATTCTGCTGTTATACTGCCCAAATTACTCTTATGTGCTGTACTGATTAACAGGAATCTTCTGTATCTCACTTTTAGAACGTTCTGAAATTCAGGCACCTTGCTCAGGTCTAGTTGAGGTAGACCTGACATCAATTGCCATGCTAATATCAAGGTAGAAAATCTCATAGGGTGTCAACCACAGATGAAAATTAATTCAGGCACTCTCCTTAACTTCTACCTTTCTATGACCATCCCTGCCCTTTGAGTTTAACCTGTGATCAGTATTGTATGTCTTAACTGTAACTCTCAAATACAAATCTCAATGCCAGGCCATCCTTCACAGAATGTAGAAAGCTTATGTTGTTTCTTGGGTTTTGCTTATAAGACAATGCAGTGATTAAGGGCACAGATTGCTTCAGTTCAAAGCTTAGCCTTGCCAGTTATTAACTGAATAAACCTAGCATAAATAACAAACCTCTTAGGACCTTCCTACTTCCATTTCTGAGCTAGGGAACAATACCAGTCTCTACTTCATTGGTATGTTCCAAAAATTAGATGAGTTGGCAGAGATGCCCAGTGCTAGGTGGTACAGAATAAGTGTTACAGAGGTGAGAGCTGAATAGCAATGGCAACAACAAAGGGTGGCTCTCAATTTATTGCAAGCAGGAGAAACAAAATAATCCTTTCAAGTATGTAATATTTTGATTGTATTTGTTTAAAATTTACAGAGACTTCTCTTTCATTATACTGGGGACAAGATTCCAAAATCTCTTAGATACTTTGTTGTTGTTGTTATTGTTTGGTTTTGGTTTTGTTTTGAGACAGTCTGGCCTCAAACTCACAGAGATCTCCCTGTGTCTGCTTCCCAAGTGCTTGGCTAAAATCTGAGTTCCTTATTTGTCAGTTTCTGATTTGCCTTCTTCAAATGTGACCATTGCATTTCGAGATATCCATTCCCTTTCTTGTTTTGTTTCATGCACTCAACTTCCATTTCTTCAAGGAATCTATTGTTACCTGTTTCAACCAACACTAGTTGTCTGGTTACTCACTGTCTTTCAGTCTGTGCCTGAGATGACTTCATTAACTGCCCTGCTAGCCAAAAAGAAGCTCCAAATACCCACAATTCAACTCACAGACTGTATGAAACTCTAGAAGAAAGTAGATCACAACAATGTGTGGATGCTACAGTCCTACTCAATAGGGGGAAGAGAATAATCTCTTGGAAGTAAGGAGAGAGAGAGAGAGAGAGAGAGAGAGAGAGAGAGAGAGAGAGAGAGAGAGAGAGAGAGAGAGAGAGAGAGATCTGGGAGGGAGGGAGAGAAGAGGTGGGGAAAGGGGGGACAGTTCAGATATGGGAGGAGATGGAGGGGAAGTACAGAGGGCCAGGAATTTGAAGGTAGGTGTGTATCAGTGGAGGAGGGGGAACTGTGAGTAGCCACTAGAAAGTCCCAGATGCCAGGGACACAAGAGGTTCCCAGGACCCAACAAGGAGGACATTAGTCAAAATACCCAATAAAAGGGAGATAGAACCTGTAGAGAACATATCCAGTGGATAGACATGGCCTCCAGTTGAGGAATGGGGCCACCCACCTACTTTAAAAAATATTAGTCCAAATTTCCTCTTGTCAAAAAGAAATGCAAGGACAAAGAGTGGAGCAGAAACTGAAGGAAAGGCCATCCAGAGACTGTACCACCTAGGGATCCATCCCAGATGCAGTGTAGCTGTCACCTGAGAGACTCTGCCAGAGCTAGACCAATACAAATGCAGGGATGTACAGGCCAAACATTGGACTGGGCGCGGGGAACTCAATGGAGAAGTTAGGGCAAGGACTGTAGGAGCTGAAGGGGTCTCCAACCTCATAGGAAGAACAATATCAACCAACCAGAGCTCCCAAGGACTAAACCAACAAACAAAGAGTATGCAGGGGGTACCCATGGCTCCAGCTGGATATATAGCAGAGGATAGCCTTATCTGGCATCACTGGGAGGGGTGCCCCTTGGTCCCGTGGAGGCTTGATGACCCAGAAGATGGGAACGCTTAGGGCGCTGAGGCAGGAGTGGGTGGGCAGGTGATGGAGCACCTTCATTTAAGTAGGGGGAGGGAGTAGGGGATAGGGGGCTTGAGGAGGGGAAACTGGGAAGGGGGATAACATTTGAAATGTAAATAAATAAAATAACCAATAAAAAAGAAAATTTTATCTCCAACACTCATAGCTGTAGAATGTGCTTGTTTCTGTTGTGATTATTATCATCAGCTACCACATGCTTGCTTCAATCATTTTTTCATTTATTATTTTATTTGTTGCATCCCATTAGTGCAAGCCATAAGAGCAAAGGTTCATGTGCATCATGTCTGCCCCTAAATTACCAGCATTGACAGCTCAGAACATGAACTGTACAGAATATCAATGATACTTTTTCTTTATTGATAATCTGCCAATAGGTTTACTTTCTTTTAAGTGTAATAGTTACCTACATTCCCAAATATTGACCTGGTACTGTGTTCAGGACACTTTCATCAGCAAAAATGTTACCCTAGTTTCATTTAACTTACTTCTCTTGACACAAATACTCAGTCACCACAACATTTTTTTCAAGACAGGGTTTTTCTGTGTAGCCCTGGCTGTCCTGGAACTCACTCTGTAGACCAGGCTGGCCTTGAACTCAGAAATCTGCCTGCCTCTGCCTCCCAAGTGCTGGGACTAAAGGCATGCGCCACCACTGCCCGGCTCACCACAACATTCTTATGACTACCTTTTTATTTCTACAAAAACTCTTGTTTCCATTGAACCTTTTCATCATAGAATTTATATGGGACTTGATGTTTCTTCCTCTAAAATTATAATCCTTATAAATACAATATTCTTGTTCCTCATGATGCAGTGCTATCATCTTAATTAAAATCTAGATATTCATTTAAATATATTCTATATTTATCAATACTCCTGGAGTGTTAGATGAGATCATTAATAATCATCTCTAATTAGATGGTTTTATGTTTGAAGAATTTAAGGCATACATATTTATGCAAGCCAAACTTGAATCTTTGCACCATAATATCTATTTAAAATTTCATTCCCTTATCCAAGAGAATTCTTTTGTGAGTTTTGTAAGACTTTGTGAGCCTTTGGTTTTGCTTGGGTGATAATGACACTTAACTTTCTAAAGTATTCCAGACTCTAAAAATTGCAGGAACAAAACCTACTGGAGACCATATGGAGACAAGCTCCGCAAGACATTTGTGTGGTTGGCATCTGCTCCTATCAGAACTGGCACAGAAACTGACATCTTTGGGTCTCTGATTCTTTCAGACCAGGGCTTATAGGATGGTTTAATCATGGGAGTTTATTGAAAATGACTTGCCAAGATCTGAATTGATGATTTAATTTTTTCAAAGAATATTAAGTGACAACTCACACTTTGGTTTCATCACATTGCAGCTGGTTCATGTCTTTTTCAGGGGCAAAAGTTTCAGGACAAGCACCTGCAATGTTGAATATCTCTCCTGATTCATTTCTTCTTGTCTAACATGAGCTCAAAAATGGGGAATAAATATAGCCTTTAGAGATATCTTAACCCTTCAAGAGCCAGAGGGAAAGTTACATTTCTGACCAGACCTATTCCTTTACATCATCAACATGAAGGGATAGATAGCTCCATCCAGCCTCTCCTATATACTATGCCTGAGAAAAATTTGAGTGAAATGCATGTACAATACTCACTCATAAGCAGTAAAAAAATAATGGACCACCAGATCTTTGTCAGGCATAATTCTAAATTCTAGGAATTTGATAGAAAGGCAAACTTCATTACATTGCTCTGATAATCTTGGCTTATTCATCTCTGATGGAAACAAATATAAAGGTTGATCTTTTTTTTTTACAGTTTGCATCACCTTTAAAAATTTAGTATCCTTTTAATTTAATAATGAAATTAATATCAAACAATATCAACCTAAGGTGTTATCAATGGAAAAAATAGGACAGTCTTATTGTATGTATCTTTGAAGTATAAAAATGCCAAGTGAAACATGTAATTCTTTTCATAATTTGTAGCTTTATTTATATTATTAAAGAACTGACTTACAATTCCATTTTATACACTACTGTTAAATAAATATATCCTATGAACAAAATAAGGTTGTAAATATTTTAAAATTTCTTTGCATTTAGATTCCATGATGAGTGAGAGTTATTATCCAATTTAAAACTATCTTCCATGCTACCAAAACCTTTCTTTAATAACTGTAATTTACTATTTGGTTTTGGCATTCCTTTGTAAATTATAAAAGATTTGTGTATGTTTGTATGTGTGTGTGCATGCGGTTGTGGGGGTACAAAGTTCCTATACCCAAACATTATCAGGAAACTGCACCATATTTACTTAAATCTCAGCAACTATATAACACATTCTAATATAAATATGTTGAAATACTTAACACATAAAAGCACCTATGATTCTTATAAAGAAATATGATATGTATATTTTGTATGACATATAAGCCTAAGAAGTTTAGGGATGTAGCTCACTTAGAAGGGTGCTTACCTAGCTAGAGTCCAATTACTAGAACATAAAGCACGCCATGGTGGCACAGGGCTGTAGTCAGGAGATAGAGGCATGAGGATTAATGTTCAATGTTACCCTCTGTCACATAGCAAGTTTGAGTCTAGGGTAGCATACACAATATACTGTAGATGGTCTTTACTATTTTGTGGGTTCTTCTTTCTTCCACTTTTCTCCGCCCCTTTTTCTTCTACCCTTTCAACCCCTTAACAGTAGATAGGCAAGAATAAAAAATAGCAGTGAAAGGAAAGACATCTCTGAATACAGTCAGTGGTCAGAAAGGTGCCAACGTTGTCATTAGACTACTTCCTAATGAATAGGTAACATCAAGTTCTTTGGGACAAGTTTGATCTTCACTATCAGGACATCTAATTATTTCCTCCGCCTCTTCCTCCTCCTCCTCCTTCTTTCTTTGTGCATGAGTACTTAACAAACTCAACCAACAACAACCAATAACAACCAAAACCCCACCAAAAACTAGCCAATAACCAACCAACAGCTCACTTTGTCTCTTTAGGCCCTAGCCTTTATATACATCCTAAAAGTTCCCAGAATTCCAAATGTCACACAATTGCAGAAACTATCTGCAGCTGGCAAATTCAATGACATTCACAAAACAAATCAGAGTCAACTGTTCTTGACAATCCAAGGATCCCTATATCCCATACCTGGGATCAAAACAAAACAAAACATATTCTTATAACATTTCCATGTTTTGTTTTAAATAAGAAACCAAAACTTAAAAATTGTGACAATGTAGTCTAAAAAAAATAAACACAAGGTAATTTCTGTGGAACATGAGTTAGAATTGCTCATAATTCCTGTGGGTTTACAACGATTCTCAAAGGAAATGTTAGTCAAAGATGGGAAAGAAAAGGGTATATGATGAACTCTTAAAAGATGGGCTTAAAAGAAGGTAGCAAAAAAAAAATGCCATCACTTCTGTCAGTACCAAAGCTAGGAACAAGAAATAGTATCACCATCAAAACTTTCGATATTTGCTGTTCGTTGAAGAAAAGTGGCTCAGAAGGGAAATAGTATGAGACTGCCTACAGATCCAGCTTTCCTGGGAGCATAAATTTAGCAACATAAAATCCTTGATGCTATAAAAACTTTTTGGAACATTTACTCTTAGTAGAGGAAACCTATGACTATGTTGATAGAGATAGACCCCAGAACGTGAGCCTCAAGATTCCTGTGCAATTGGTCTTTGGGCCACATACCACAAGCATTTGAGGAGTCAACTCTGCACTCACAGAACAGAAACACCTTCCTTTTTACATGAAGTCCTACTTGACACTGAAGTGTCACTTAGATACATAAGGCTCTTGTGGATTGGGCCAGAATAGAAACAGTCAGAAAATTCCTTTTTGGAAGGTACTTTGTAGGCTACCAGAAGAAAACTCCAACCCACTCACAAAAATCTTTGCTCTTCAATTGTTCCTGCCTGCACAATATGCTAGGGCAATTGAGGAAGTAGCCAACCATTGTCTGATTTGACTTAAGGCCCACTCCATGAGAAGGAGCCCATACTGTCATCACAGCCAACTACCTGTGACTGCTGAGGCCATGATCATTAAAAGAAAACTTACCATTGCCAATTTTATAAACCAGTATAATCTCTAATTTTATTCTATATACTTATCTTTGTACCTACAGCAAGGGTATCTCTCATTCCCCTTAGATAATCTTCCTTTTTTTGTTTTGTTTTGTTTTGTTTTGTTTTGTTTTGTTTTGTTTTTGTTTTTGAGACAGGGTTTCTCTGTGTAGCCCTGGCTGTCCTGAAACTCACTTTGTAGACCAGGCTGGCCTCGAATTTAGAAATTCACCTGCCTCTGCCTCCCAAGTGCTGGGATTAAAGGCGTGTGCGACCACCGCCCAGTGGATAATCTTCCTTTTACAACAAACAAAAACAATTACAGAAACCCACAATCGGTCAAAATATAGAACATAACATATCCACACACCCACCAAATCATTTTCACATGGATTCAGATAAAAGGCAGTATGTTTTATTGTTTTATTCTATTTCCTGACACTATGACACTGTAAGAAATGATAATTTCATTTTATTAGATATCAAGAGTGCTCCTGTTCTATTCATGTTTTATTTTTAAACTTTAGTATCTGGGTCTGGTGGTTGGTGGTGGTGGTGCTGGGGCTGGTGGTGGTGGTGGTGGTGGTGGTAGTGTGTATTATGAGTAAGAAAAGAAACTTGTGACATATATTTAAGTCAGTGAGGGAAGCAGTTCTTGCTTGCTCTTTACCTTGTACTATAAGGTCTTTTGCTGTTCACTAATGTATCCCATACTAACTGGACCACAAGCTCCAAGGAATGCTTATCATCACCTTCCATCGCACCAGAAAAGCACTTGGATTCCATATGCATGCTAATCTCTCCAGCTTTTATGTGGGTTCTGAGTCTAAACTCTGGTCCAAGCTAGTTTCGCAAGTACTCCCTCCTAGGCTCTTTATATTTTCTTCATCTTTTGTTGGGAACATTTGGGCTTGTACTTCAAAATTTCATCATCTTCATCATTATAGAATTCTTACCTTATAGACATTGACACTTTATTAGCACATCTTGCAAAGAGAAACTTTCCACGAACCCAAGTAGGACTGCATAAGTTCTAATAATAAGTAGTAGTAAAAATTAAAATACTGTTTTTATTTTTATACCAAACTAATGAATATGCATAATCTTTTAAAAATATATGATCTGATAGCTATGAGGAGCTGAAACCTCACTTAGTGTAAAAATATCTCCTATTCTAAGCAAATAAGGGCTTGCCTTGATGGTGAAGCTCAGCAGGACTCTTTAAAACATCATTTTGAATAAATCAAGAATTTAGCACACAAAGAACAACTGAATTTATTTATAAACTGATTGAAACAGGGATTTCAGATTTTTGGGACAGAAATTTTTCTGTAGAAAATTTTGGAGCCCTTATGAGAGTAGGGTTTGGATATTATATACCACCAAGATTAATATGCTATTCTGTTAGATGAAAAATATTGTCGTAAATGGATGATGGCTCTCAAACCTAAAATCTTCTATGGCCTTAACATGCTACCTGCTAATATATAGGCAATTCCTCCAGGAATAAAAACATCCTGAAATTCAATTCACTAAATGAGTCCCTCAACTGTGCTCTTAAAAAATATTCTGAACTCTAATTGATTCTGTAAATGTTCCAGCAGAAAGCTTTCTGCATGTTAAATAGGATGTTGGCCAGCCAGGATCCCCAACAATTTTGCCAGGGTAAGTAAACCTAAGAGAGATGTTGGCAGCCATCCCCAGTGAGGTTTTCCTAAGCCTACAAGAATGCCTTTAAATCCCGCAACTGGTGAAAATAGCTCTTCAGATATTCACACTTTCCAATACCTCATTTTCCTCCCAACTTGATTTATAACATCTCAGTTCATTTGCTTTCAACCCCAAATAAACTTACTGAGGATTCTAAGGAAAATGTAAAGACAACCTAGGGATTCTGAGAAGAGAAACGGATAAACAAAAGTAACTTTGAGACATTGGGAAAACCTGCAGTAGAATTGCAGGAGAAACAATGCAGATTTCCTTGAATAAGGAAATGCTGGATTCAATTAATAAAGAGGCGGCTGGAGAAGAGGGGGGCTTGGATGGAGTGTGATAGGGCAGGCAGGACATAGACCAAAACAAGCAAATACAATGGCCATCTGGAAGCAGAACTGCTCAGCCTATGAACATCGGATGATTTAACAATATCCTTAGAGGAGTTTTAAAATGTTTTGTTCCTGGAAATGTTTATACTCAAGCTAGGTAAATCGACAAAGTTGAGTGATTTAGGCGACGTTCCGAGGTGCTCTTCCAACTCTGACTTTTTTGACTTGGTAACTTAGGAATGACAAAGGTGATGCCAAGAAATAAAAGTGAAAGATCCACATATGTGGAGCACACACAAGATTTATGCTGTGCCTCAAGACTTAGCCCTGTAGCAGCAATGATTGACTTGAAAATGCATCACACTGTGGGAATCCATTCCTGTCAGTGCTAAGGAGTGACTTACTACAATTCCCTGACAATATTCCATCGATAAAATAAACAAAATTGCCACTCTCACTTCCTCTGTATTCCAGCATCACTTTTCCTATGGTCTCAAGCAAACTTGCTTCTCGTCTGCTCTATTGCGGGGACCTTTAATGCTGATTTTTGTAATCTCCCCTAGGTCGTTTCCAGATTCTTAATGAGATTACTAGCACACATTAAATAAAACATGATTTCCCCCCAAATTCTATAAATTACAGATTCCATTGTAAAGAAATTTTATTCCATATAATGAGGTGTACTTTCTTGAAAAGAATCATTCTTATTCTTTCATCTTGATGTACTGCTAAGTTAGGTTTGTGGGGATGAGAGAATAGTCTGGTGTATATATATATACTGAATTCAACACTACATGGCTCTACTCTCCTTAGAGCCCTTTAGACATTAAACAACCACATGTTTTATTTTACTATCATGAAATTGATAACAAATTTCTAACAATTAGTCAAGCTTTGTGGTAATAGAATTCTTCCTCTGTTAATCTCTAATTTATAGGGCACTTTGTTAGTAGCAACATTGTATTATAAAGTCACATGTTCAATTAGATATGCATTAAAAGCTTTGCAGTATTCCTACCTGCCTGAAATTTCTATCATGACTCTATTAGGTTGATTTTTTTCTTGTTATAATTTTAAGTGGGCCTTAAAAACAAACAAACATCAAACAAACAAAAATCTTCTGACACCATGTCACCTATTCATTAATATTTTGTTCAATCTTTGCTGTTTTTATTAATTACTTTATAAACATTTTATCCAAAATGTTGCCTCCCTCCCAGTTCCCCCACAGAGTTCTTCACCCTATCTCTCCTCCCTAAGTCCCTTCTTCCTGGGGCATCAAGTCTTTACAGAATTAAGCACATACTTTCCCACTGAGGCCAGACAGGGCAGTCTTCTGTCACTTAAGTGATGGGGACCTCTGACCAGCCCATGGATGCTTTGGTTGGTGGCTTAGTCTCTGGGAATCCCCAGGGTTTGGGTTAGTTGGCACTGCTAGTCATCCTTTGGGGTTGCCATCCCCTTCTGTTCCTTCAATCCTCCCCTTATCTCTTCCATAGCGGTCCCCGACCTCTGTCCAATGCTTGGTGGGAGTATCTTCATCTGTCTCAATGAGCTTCTGGGTAGAACCTCTCGGAATACAGTCATACTGGGCTACTGTCTGTAAGCATAACATAGGATCAGTAATAGTGTCAGGGTTTGGTTCCTGCCCAGGGGATTGATCCCAAGTTGGGCCTGTCACTCGTCAGCCACTCCTTCAGTTTCTGCTCCATTTTGTTCTTGCATTTCTTTTAGACAGGAGCAATTTTGATTGAAAGATTTGGTGCTAATTATTTTCCTGTGAAACATTCTGGAAGTATTAATGAGTCCACAGGAAAACTGATGATTTAAAAGTTTTAAAGTCAGTAACCAATTTAGGTATTACTTCTGAAAAACAGTACACATCAGAGGGAAATGTATTTTTCTTTATATCTTTGGGGTAAAAAAAAAAAACCTGTTTTGTCTGTGTTGTTTAGAAGTTTTACGCAAGATATTCACATCCATTAGGCTGCTGTTGTGCCATTGCCAAATTTCTTATTATTAAATGTGAGTATCATGTGAAAATGCAATTGTTTTTTTGTATGTTGATCTTGCTTCCTGTAACCTCAGAAAACTGCTAACTGAAGCTGCTCTATGCATGTCCTACATGCCAGTGACGAGTAAAGACAATTTAATCTCTTTCTAAAGAAGAAGAAGAAGAAGAAGAAGAAGAAGAAGAAGAAGAAGAAGAAGAAGAAGAAGAAGAAGAAGAAGAAGAAGAAGAAGGAGAGGGGAGAGGGGAGAGGGGAGAGGGGAGAGGGGAGAGGGGAGAGGGGAGAGGGGAGAGGGGAGAGGGGAGAGGGGAGAGGGGAGAGGGGAGAGGGGAGAGGGGAGAGGGAAGAAGAAGAAGAAGAAGAAGAAGAAGAAGAAGAAGAAGAAGAAGAAGAAGAAGAAGAAGAAGAAGAAGAAGAAATAGAAGAAGAAGAAGTTTTATGCAAGATTTGAAACCTGTCTTGGAGAGAAACCTCTCAAGACAGGATTTTTTTTTTTTAAATTAGATATTTTCTTCAGTTATATTTTAAATGCTATCCTCGTGGCCCTGGCATTCCCCTGTACTGGGGCATATAATCTTTGCAAGACCAAGGGCCTCTCCTTCCAATGATGGCCGACTAGGCCATCCTCTGCTACATATGCAGCTAGAGACACGAGCTCCGGGGGTACTGGTTAGTTCATATTGATATTCCTCCTATAGGGTTGCAGATCCCTTTAGCTCTTTGGGTACTTTCTTTAGCTCCTCCATTGGGGTCCCTGTGTTCCATCCATTAGCTGACTGTGAGCATCCACTTCTCTATTTGCCAGGCACTGGCATAGCCTCACAAGAGACAGCTAAATCAGGGTCCTGTCAGCAAAATTTTTTAGGCAAATGGATGGATCTGGAGGATATCATCCTGAGTGAGGTAACCCAATCACAAAAGAACTCACATGACATGCACTCACTGATAAGTGGTTATAGCCCAGAAACTTAGAAAACCCAAGATACAATCTGCAAAACACATGACACTCAAGAAGAAGGAAGACCAAAGTGCGGATACTTTGTTCCTCCTTAGAATGGGGAACAAAATACCCATGGAAGGAGTTACAAAGTTTGGAGCTGACACAGAACAAAGGACCATCCAGAGACTGACTCACCGGGGGATCCATCCCATAAACAGCCACTAAACCCAGACACTATTGCATATGCCAGCAAGATTTTGCTGACAAGACAGAACTTTTATAGGGAAGTGAAACATCAAGAACTTTTAAGGGAAGGTGAAATACTATTGGAAAGCTCATTAAAGGAGGAAGTGAGCAATTCAAATTAGCTTTAGGAAGTACCTGTAACTGGCCACATTCACTAGAACTTTCCCTCTCTAAAGAATATATAAACAGTAAAGACAACTGAAAGCATTCTCAGACAAGCTGCAAAGAAGGTTCACAGAAAATTCCAACCACATGGAAGAAGCAGGTACCCACTGAACAGCTTACAAGAAGCAGAAACAAGCTGAGCTGCAGAGGAAGGCTCCGAAACATCTGGAAACATCTGGAAACATCTGGAAAGGATTCTCTCCAAGGTGTTGAGCTGCCTGTGTATTGCACAGCAGGTCCCCAGCTTTTGTTAGTTGTCCCTCAGATTGGGGTAGGCTTTGCATCTTTGAGTTATTTACATTCCCCACCCTTACCTGTAAGTAACTCCAAAAGAAGTCATTAATTCACCAAACTGGACATTTGTGGTATTGGTACTTTGATCTGTTGTGGGATTTCTATTTGGGGTCAGAAGATATTTGGGTTTTTGTGTGTTTGTTTGTTTGTGGTGGTGGTGGTAGTAGTGGTAGTGGTGTGTATATGTGTGTGTTCTTCCCAGGAAAATGTCTGTCACTATAGCATAACTGTACATAACAGGCTCATTAAAATGAGACAAATTTAGAAGATACATAAGAATAATTTTAAGAACAATTATTAGTTACTGGCCTGTTATTTACAGTGTTGTTCCTGTGAACAGGATGATTTCACTTATCAAAGTAAACACAGGGAAGGTGAGAACTTAAAGGGTAAAAGAACAATAAACCAAGCTCTTTTCCTTAGGTAAACAGTGCCAGCAAGGAGCCAAAGGTGACAGTCACACAGACACAATCTCATTGTTTTGTAAGGTGCTGAAAAGCAGGGCAAGTTCTGCAGAGCAGTGGGGCCTCTGGCATATTCCTCTTGTGAGAGTGTCTATGTTCTTCCTAATTTGGCCAAGTGAAGTTGGCCACTGGGCTCTGATTCCCTCTGACAGGGAGTGACATCAGCTACTTGATGTTACTCAGGGACAATAGCTTTAGCTTAGGGCTAAGGAATGGAAAGGTTGACTGTGAAGCTGGGGAACAAGCTTAAGGTTCCCAACCAGAGGAACAGAGCTGCCACTCAACACAACTTCAAATCCATTTGCATATCTAATTGCCTATTATTTAAGCATCACAATTTGTTGCAGCCTCCCACTGGATGAGAAAACACTGAGTTTTGTAAGATGTAAATAGCAAACAATAAAGAGAAGTAAAACAATAACAACAAAACAAACAAAAACAAAACCCACTAATTGGTTAGTATCAGTTTACTTCAAATTGCTTGTTAGCAAGGGTTAAAGCAGAGGAAACTTATATGTGTCTTCTTGTATTGATTCAGCTAGACCAGAATCTCCTGTTTTCAAACAAGAAGCACTGGTTAGGGATCTTTCAGCTTTAAACTAAAGCCTTAGTTTGATCATATGGTATTTAGCAAAGGAGATGATATTTTTGTCCCTCTTGCCAAATGTAGGAGCACATGCACAAACAATGGTCTTCTATAACATTTGCTTATAATGTATGTTTTAACTAATTGTAATATATGTGCCTTGTGAGTTTGCCTTCTTTTATCTATGTATCACTTAGCTATATCTATTTACCTATGTTCTATGTTTCTATCTATCTATCTGTCTGTCTGTCTGTCTGTCTCTCTCTCTTTCTCTCACCCATCTATCATCTACTCCAGCATATTTTCCCAGGTATTTTGCTTATTCTATTACTTTTCTGAATTAAGATGTCCTCAGAGAACAGGAAGGGCCCCTGAGATGTTTCCTGTTCACTGTCTTCTATGCTCATTACTTCCTATGCTCATCTGCAGCAGTAATCAATGTTCTATGCTCATTACTTCCTATGCTCACCTGCAGCAGTAATCAATGTGTTAGGGTATTTTCCCGACACCCTTTGTTATTTTTAACATATCTGCCTTCATTTCACACTACCTGTAATTCTACCCTGTTTCAGATTAGCAGCAATGTCCTATAAACTGAAAAAGGCAGTTTCCCTGCTTTGATCTGTATACAGAGGTGGGAGCCGTCCTCAGCTCAGTGTACCCTTAAGTACCTACACTTCCCTGAACATACAGGACATCCCTATCTATTCATTTGTGTTACTACCAAAGTCAGGAACATTTTTTTTTAAATTACTTCATCAATCTATTTAATTCCTGTTTGTAAACAAAATTAATTTTGCTTTTTCAAAGCATAAAATGGAGAAGTGAAATATTCTGAGTTGTATGAATACAAAAATAATGATTTAATGGCTTACTGAAAAAATTTATAGTTAAAAATCACAGAAATTATTACTTTCCCTATATTTAAATGTTACAAAAAATGCTAGAAGGCAGATTTACTGATCCGGTGAGAATGTAATAAAACATTTTAAATGACATACAGAATTTAATCAATCTGGCAGGAAAAATGACATACTGAAGGTAGACATTTGCTTTCTCTCCCATAGCCTGTTAGACCATTGGGACAGTGCGCCCCAGTGGAAATGGAATTTCCTCAG
This sequence comes from Mus musculus, assembly GCF_000001635.26. Taxonomy (NCBI): domain Eukaryota; kingdom Metazoa; phylum Chordata; class Mammalia; order Rodentia; family Muridae; genus Mus; species Mus musculus. The sequence continues at coordinate 50,844,839 of NC_000084.6, forward strand.
ATATCTCATACACAGGGAACAGAAAACGCCGAAGCCATGGTGCCTTTCTCCCCAAGAAACTTTACAGGTTCCTGAAAATGTGTCAGACCACCTAGGAAGGCAGAGTGGAGACAATGCTGGGTCAGCTTTGTACAGTCCCACATTTGGATGAGGTCTACCTAATTGTTGGGAGCCAAAACTAAATTCTTTATAATAATCCAAGTGAACTACCAAGTCTTAAGACATAAAGTTGGACCTCCTCCCCAAGGTGAATAAGTCCAGACAAAGGTCACCAACGGACTGTTCCCAGATGGAACCCCTCCTCAAGCTAAGTCCAGATGAAGGTCACCAACAATTACCACAAGATGATGCCAGACCTGACTGATGCAAACAGCAGACGTCATAACCACAAGATGAACTTTTAGATACCATGACTCCCCTTGTAGTCACCAAGGAAAATTACCACTGCCCCTTCCCCTGCCCATCTGCGTAAGGGTTATTTCCCCTTTGATCTTTGTTTATAAAAACTGTAAGTTTTGCTGAACACAATGAGACCTTGACAAGATTCAGATTTGGCTCCGTGTCATTTCTGTGTTTGGTCTCCTTTCTCTCTCACCCACCATTTGGTTTTAGGAGGAGTCCCCTCGAGACCCACAAATAACTGGACATGCTGGGTGGGTCACCTAATGATGAATGACTCTTGTCCTCTTGTTATTTCTAAATTCTATGACCAAGCACTGACGTTCACTGGACTCTATTTGTTGTAACATGGCCATACTGAATGTATAACCTTTCTCTGCTTTTCAGTATTATCAGTTTAACTGGCACACTGTAGATGAATGGGTGCAACTAGCCTAGTAGAGTTATCAGGACCTGGTTTTGTTCCTAAAATCTTCAGTAATATGAAAGTGACATGTTTGAATGCAATAAAATATATTTGGTACATCATAAGATTGCTTAGGGCTATAAGCTGCAAGTGTGTTTATTTGTTCCAAGTCTCTGTATTTTAAAACTGGAATGGCAATAGTTCTATGAAGGACAAAAATTTCACTTCGTAATTTGTTTGAGTAAAATCTGTTTAAATACAATGGGTGAAATTTTATTAAGATATTGAGAGTTTTAAATGAGACAGTGACAAATTACATATTTTCTAAATATTAGTGAGAAAAAATTGGTGAAAACAATCTTGGAGTCACTACTATATTGTAGCGAGAACTTATATTTCAGAAGAGGAAAATAGATAAAGTATACCACAGCACACTTTTTATGGATATAATTAATAGTATAATTAATAGTTATAAAACTATATTTTAGCTATTGAGAGGTCCTCTAATAAATAAAAACCTTGAGAATGGAACAGTTTTGGTTTCTCAGGGAAGCAAATTTGGCTCCTTAAAAGGAGCTACTTGCATTCGGCTGTTAATCATCAATGGCTCTGACAAAGAAAGAATAAACTCAGAGCTGAGACAGTTCCTGGAATTTCCTCAAAGCCTCACCTAATATGATGAAACTAAAATAATAGCCAATCAGAAACCAACCCCTGTAACTTCTCTGATACCCACCAATAAAGTTTTAGATTACTAATCCTTTGGTTAAATTCCCCTAGTTTCCTACAAGAGACTTAAACCCCTTTGTCTGGGGTTGTGATTTTTTTTGTTTTTGTTTGTTTGTTTGTTTGTTTTGTTTTTTGTTTTTCGAGACAAGGTTTCTCTGTGTAGCCTTGGCTGTCCTGGAACTCACTCTGTAGACCAGGCTGGCCTCGAACTCAGAAATCTGCCTGCTTCTGCCTCCCGAGTGCTGGGATTAAAGGCGTGCGCCAAGTGGCCAACCCATACAGGCAGACATTTTGATTTCATGAAATAAAAACACTTTGCCTATTGTCTATATGAGTGGTGATATTTGTGCAGCACTCTTGGACCCTGCACACATATATACATGAATATATATGCATATATATGAATATATAATATATTATATATTTACATTTAGACAGTATTGGCACACATATGTTCACTGAAGTACTCTTCACACTAGTCAGGGAAAAGCAACCTAAATGCCAAACACTTTATGTTAGCAGCATTGTGGTAAATGCCTGCAAGTTAGCAAAGTAAGATTTTGTTGCTTATGACAACTCTGGAGCAGGAGATCAAATGAAACAAGCCATGCATGGGAAGACAAATACCACATAGGTTCACTACATGCACAATCTGAAATTTTAATCCTATAGAAGTTAAGAGGGAAAAAATGACTAACAAAGATGATAATAATAATGGAAGACAGGGTAGGGGAAATAGGAAAGGGTCAATGAATGGATGCTAAGTTACAGTCAGATGCATGTTGAGGTCAGAGCACAACTGTACAGGGTTGGTTCTATCTCTCCACCTTTAGTTGGGTTCTAAATCCAGAAGTCAGTCTTTTCCTGGTAAATGTCTGTGTCTTTTCCTGGTAAATGTCTGTATCCCTGTTGAGCTATCACACTGCCTTCTTGTTTTATTCTGAGACAAGGTCTCAGGAAAGTTGTCTAAGATGGCCTTGACCTCACTGTACAGTTCAAGTAAGTCCTAAAATTTTAATCCTCTTACCATGATATCATATGCTGCTGAAGTCAGTCTTACACCACAAAGCCTGGCTTAGAACTTCTTCTAACCTATTATTTCCTAAACCGAAATTTATAACATTTTAAGAATATTGCCATAAACACTAATAAATTTAATAATACTAAATGCATTATTTCAAATAAATCCCATGCCTTTATTCCTTAATGATGTACTAGTATTTGATTTAAAGGTTCGTATACAACTTAATCTTATAGAATGTTCCTCTGTATTTAGAATTGTTTTTTTCCTACTGAACTTACCCTTTAAAATTATACAATGACCTTCTTGTCTGATGTTACTCCTTTTGATTCAAAGTCTACTTAACCTAATTTAAATATTGCTTTTCATGTTTTGCATTTCATTTGCACAAATATCAGATAATATATCTTTATTTGTAGTCTATTTGTGGTTCTTGGACATAATAAGCAAGATAAAATTGGGTCTTCTGTTTAATATCCATTCAGTTACTGCGGATCTTTTGAATGGAGAATATAATCAATTTATACACAAAGTAACTATTTCATAAAAGAATTTTCTAAAGCATCTTCAAACCTTGTTTTCTTAGTTTTATTAAAGTTATTTTGTATTCTCCAGTATCTTCTATGACGCTCCCTGCCCTCAGGTATCATCAGCCTATATTGATCCATAAGGGCAAATGGAGATGAGATAATAGATAGAGTTTCAGATGCCCTAAGGAAAAAGGAAAATGATGGGAAATGATGACACCAGGTCCAGGGACAGGGGTCAAAATATCCAGGATGGAGAGGTCATTGGCTGAAGGCTTAGGTACCAAGATGCCTTATGTCTTAGTTAGGGTTTTACAGCTGTGAACAGATACCATGACCAAGGCAAGTCTTATAAAAAAACAACATTTAATTGGAGCTAGCTTACAGGTTCAGAGGTTCAGTCCATTATCATCAAGGTGGGAGCATGGCAGTATCCAGGCAGGCATGGCACAGGAGGAGCTGAGATTTCTATGTCTTCATCCAAAGACTGCTAGTGGAAGACTGACTTCCAGGCAACTAGGGTGAGGATCTTATACCCACACCCACAGTGACACACCCATTCCAACCAGGTCACACCTATTCCAACAAGGCCACACCTTCAGATGGTGCCACTCCTTGGTCCAAGGATATACAAACCATCACACCTTATTATCATAGAGAAGCAATACAGGAATCTCATGTGCTAGCTGAGTAGGTTCCTATTGGGAGAAGGGAAGTTAAACCTGTAATCTTTCCTTCTTTCTTTCTTTTTTTTATTCACTTTACATCCTGCTCACTGCTGCCTCATGCTTACCCCCTCCCACAATCCTTCCCCCATCCCTTTTCTTCCCATTCTGAGTGGGTGGGGGCCTCACAGGCACCCCTTAACCCTGGCATATCAAGTCTCTGCTGGTTAGGCACATCCTCTCCCACTGAGGCCAGACAAGGCATTTCAGCTAGAACATCATTTTGGATGAACAGGCAACAGCTTTGGAGACATCCTCTGCTCCAGGTGTTCAGGACCCACATGAAGACCAAGTTGCACATTTGCTACATATTTGTTGGGGGGCCTAGGTCCAGCCTGTGTATGCTCTTTGGTTGGTGTAATTTTAAGCAAGGCTACATGACAAACACAGGTAGGGGTGTGTGAGTGTTAAAAACAGGGAAGGGGAAGCCCTGCTAGTGAAGGGAGTCCTCCATTGTGTGAAGAGCCCAAAAAGTTATTGGACAATGATAGATATCAACCTTAATTAGCACTGCAACACTCTTCCACTATCTTCTTTAGTACCTACATGATTACTCTAACAGTAGTGTTTTCATTATTATTTGGTCACTTATTGTATATTTTTGATTTGTGATTACAATTAGGCTTACAAAACTATCTTTTATATTATGTAACAAGCTATTTTAAAATGATAATGTGAAATGGTTTTAAAGATCTACACAGACTCAAAGAAATATGAGAAAAATATTTTTAAGAAAATTTCATTTGCATTTCATTTCTCCTAGCATTTTTAATTTTCAACATCAGTTTGATGTCTTAAAATTTTATGTAGTTATTACTTTTAATTGCTTTGATTTTATATTCCATAATAAAGGTCTAAATGTCTCATATACCATGGCTTAGATTATAAAAGCATTATGAATTTATTTGTATAATTACTATTACCAGTGCTCTTTGTATCTCCCCATGTTTTCTTCCTGTTAATTCCTTTTATTTGTTTTAAAAAAAAATATTCTTCTGTGCTTATTAGAGGGCAGATGCAGTATATATTCTTTTAGCTTTTTTTTTTCCCCCAAAACTGTCTCTATTACTCCTTTATGCCTGAAGAATAGCTCTCCTGGGTGCAATGCCTAGTGGACATTCTTCATTTCTCTTCTTCATTGCACAAATCTGAGGCCATTGTCTCTGGGTCCATACTAAGAAATTGTTATCTGGAGAGATGGAACTTCCCTGTCATTTAAAAAAACTTTTCCCCTACAGGCAGTTTTAAGAATTTTGTCTCCATCTTTCACCTTGAAAGACTTGGCTCAGTTAAATTTGTCTGAATGCCTTTAATTTTCTTAATGTAACTCCTTCTATGTCTGGGAACATTGCTGATGTTTCCTTAGAATGAAATGTCTATCTGGTTGATATTCTCTTGTCCTCCTTGAATAGGAGAAACCTGAGTGTTGCTCTTAATGTTGTCCTAAAATTCTGGGAATCTGTTCTCACTCCTCATTAATTTTTCTTTTCCAACTGTGCGTTTTTAAACAACCTGTTTGAGCTCACTTATCCTTGCTTCCATTTGGTCCCGTCCTGTAACTTACAGCCTTCTGTTGTTTTTAAGATTATATTCAATGTTTATTTCAGCTCCAGAATCTCGGTTATTAAAGTTGTTTTCATTTCTTTGCATTTGACTGTTAGAGTTTTTGAAAAGGCGGTGTTTTCTCCAGGCTTATGGTGATTTTCCTAAGACAGTCATTTTAATGTCCCTCTGATTAAACTGATTCATGCCTGCTTAGATACTGGCACTTGATATTTTACACCTAGTGAAGACTTGCATACTTAGGAGATTTTGCTTATTGCTATGTGGTATCATTTGGGCACTGAAGAATTAGGTATTTGTTCCAGTCTTTCAGGGCTGGCTTTATGTCTATTTGTGTTTTCATATATTCTAACGAAGTACAGTGATTTTCTCTGAGCCTCTGAGGTTAACACCTATGTCCCAATTTGGTAGGAGTCATCTATTAGAGTGTTATCAGTATTTTAGTGTAGGAGGGTAATTTAGTCCCAGGTTTGGTGCATCATTCAGAACAAAACAGCAAACACATTGAAATAATGGCATTACCTTATAAGTTTCTCTATGGGGCAGTGATGAATCAAGATCCTTCATCCATAGTTACATAGCTACAGAAATCTGCCCTGCATGAATAGGATCATGGTGGATAGAACATTACCATCTATTATGTCACATTTGTGTTTAACACTGTTGCCATCTTGCAACAAACCCTGAGGATACAGCCCACCAAGGCCAGGACATGAGTAGGGAAAGAGTAAGACTCACACCACTATGGCCTATCTATTGCTGAGGTGAATTCAGGATGTTAAAGAGGCTCCATCCACAGAAGGCATTGGGATGGCGACATTAGAATTTTCTCAGTGTTAGGCTACAGTACCAAGATTCAGGGATCAGTTTTGTGTTTACTGACTGAGTTCTACACTAACAAAAAATGATTGAAATGAACCAGGTGTATTCTTTAGCGTTAAAGGATCACAGAGTATTATGAAGCATGAGCCTTGCATAAGACACAAAACATCTTTTGCTTTATCCTTCTCAAGCATGTGCATTAAAATCCGTTTTAAAATTCATATGTCTGTGTGTGTGTGTGTAAAGAGAGAGCTCCCACAAATATACATTTAATCCAAAGAGATTATCATCAGTAATAAATATTTCATAATTCATAATCTATAAAATGCATTATTTTTATTCTTTTCTGTTATAAATAGAAATTTTTATTTTTTCTTGAAAATCCAGAGAGAAAAATATTATTTTATGCTTACAATATATATATATATATATATATATATATATATATATATATAACATGAATGTCTATATAAATTAATAAATATTTTAAATTGATGTTATGCCACTTGGGATAATAATATTCCCTCCAAGAGCCACAGAGTCTCTCTCATTTGTAGAAAAGCAAATGTTATTTACATAGTTCACAGAACAAACATGTAGACAAGTGACCATTTGAGGGCATGGGATATAATAAAAAATGAAACTGACAGTCATTTTTTTATGACACGCTCTAGTTGAAGGAGCTATGGTGATTAGTAACATTAAAGAAAATAAGCAAGTTAATAATATCACAAGAGGCACTGACATGGGGGTTGGAATTTAGCTATCAATAAAGTACGTCCCACCCAATCATGAAGACCAGATTGGATCCCTACAACTTACGTAAGAACCAGATAAAGTGGCATCTTTCTGTAAACCCAGGGTTGGAGACCCAGAGACAGGAAGTTCCTGGGACTCACTAGTCAGCTAAGCCATGTGATTCTTTGAGCTTGAGGTTCAGTGAGAAGCTCTGTTTTAAAAACAAGGTGGGGAGTTTCTGAGGAAGGAACCTGACATGGGCCTTGGCCTTCATAATCATGTGATCACATAGGTATCCCCCAAATAACACCACACCCAAAAAGGAAGCAGGAAGGATTCTCCAGAGAGTACAATTTCCCTTCCCCACAGAAGTAGACAGGGATCACGTGATATTTGAGCAGTGGCTTTAAGACAATGGAAGGAAGAACAACAGGTGAGACACTTTTCCTTTTTGAGTTGTGTTTTTTCTCTATAATTCAATGAGATGAAAAAACTGTATAATTAAACATAAACAACACAAATGAAGCTCATATTATTATTTTTATTACATATTTTCTTTATTTACATTTAAAATGTTATCCCCTTTCCTAGTTTACCCTCCAAAAACCCCCTATCCCCTCCTGCCACCCTGTTCCCCAACCCATCCACTCCAGCTTCCTGGGCCTGGCATTCCCCTATACTGGGGCATATAACTGAAGCACATATTATTAAACTGTTAACATAACTGGAGAAGGTAAGAATTTAATTCAACTAACAGAAAATAACCTTTGTGCAGAGTACTTCAAGGGCAGAGGTCAATGAATACTGCATTTAAATCAGTAGCTGCATTACAGATGTTTGTACTAGTGTCTTAATGTTGACACCATCTTCAACATAAATTAAAGAAAATGATGTTTGAGGAGCCAGACCTTGCTCTGTGGAAAAAGACAGTGTTCAAGTATGAAGTGGTAGAACATGATGGGGAATTCTGTTGGTGGGTAGGGCCTCCAGAGACAGAGACCTCTCTGAAACTTGAGTCCTATATAATTTGTGAGCTGTCTAAGGAAAAAGAAAAGTACAAGGTCAGACATAGAAACTTAGAGGGGCATACTGCCTTCACTTCTCTGACCTGGTGTTTGCATTTGACTTGAAAGCCTGTTTGGGAACTGAGATGAAGGAGTGGATGAAGGAGGTGGAGTCACGAACCAAGGACACAGACTTGAGACTAACAGCAAGGTACAGATCTACTGTACTGTGAGGGAACAAGCACATTTTATACAGCGTTTGGACTAGTGGGGAATGACATAAACTCTGGAGTAGCCAAATTGTCATAATGAGGATGTGTCAGGCTGCCAGCACCTGAGGGAACTTTTGTAAAGATAGGGGAAGCAGCCATCTCCCCAGTTCCAGGCTCATTCTGAGATCCCACTAATTTGCTATGATCCTCTATTATGTGTCACATGGTATGTCAACAGATATGGGCACTCATACTATTAGAGTGGTATCAAAGCCCCTTTACAATCCACTGGGCCCCACTCAGGAGTCTCAGCACTCACAATCCTAGTTGTAGTGTCTTTCCTGTACAATGAGGATGCTCAGGAAGAGTCATACCCTAACAGTGATATATAGAGATCTAGGTCACAGAATTTACTTCCTATATATATTTCCTATAGGAATGGAATGTGTCCTCTAAAGAAATGACTAATTCCATGTTGGGCATTGAGCTAGGAAAGTAAGAAGCAATCTTGAAACTGTGTCAGACTTCAGGACATGCTCAGACTAAACCAGTGGCATTAAAATGCACAAGATTCGGAAAACCAGTGTTCTAATGACTGAGTTTATAACTTCTGGAGCACCCAAAGTAACTCTGTCAATAGTGGGTAGCATATAACAGATTTTTTCAAATGTTCAAACTTGTAATGGCCTGAGTGATAGAAACAAGGAGAAACAAGCAATTGCAGTATGGCAGGGAGAAGGAAGCAGTAACCAAACAGAGTTAATCAGACAGAGCAAAGGATGCTGTGTGAGAACTTGGCTTAGATCTGGGCTTGCTTGGCTCGCCTCAAGACTCAGCTACAAAAGTATTTTGGAATAATTCAGTTAATTTAAATATGAATGGGGTCTTATCTGATACTATGAACCATCATGAATGTGTTCGTGATCTCTTTGGAAAGAGAAAGAAGAAAACACTGGTAGGAGACAGATTTAAATTAGGCAATTCTATAATGTGCAATGTTTAAAGGATCTGAGAAACAGTACATATGTGTACATGCACATACTCACATTGTACATAACTGTCTGAAGCATCAAGATTAATCTGAACAATAATAGACAACAGGAAACAACCCTACACAAACCACTACAGGTAACAAAGGAACTCTGAGAGTGGGAGAAATAATATTCCCTCAGGAGGAGCACATTAATCATTTATTAAGTACCAAATAGTCAGCACTGAGAACATACTTACAAGTAACATTATACAGACTGAAAAGGATGTATTTATATATTTAGGAATATATGTGCATATCTATTCATGTATATGACAACAATTAATGAAAAGAGGCCATGAATTTTGAAAAGGAGCAAGGAGGCTCATATGGGAAGGTTTAGAAAAATGAAAAAGAAGGGGACATTAATGTAATTAATTATAATACAAAAAACATTCAAAATGAACAATATGAGCTAACCAGTACCCCCAGAGCCCCCAGGAACTAAACCACCAACCAAAGAATACACATGGCTCTAGCTGCATATGTAGCAGAAGATGGCCTAGGCGGTCATCAATGGGAGAAGAAGCCCTTGTTCCTGTGAAGGCTCTAAACCCCAGTGTAGGGGACTGCCAGGGCCAGGAAGCTGGAGTGGGTTGGGGAGCAGGAAGTTTTCAGAGGGGAAACCAGGAAAGAGGATAACATTTGAAATGTAAATAAAGAAAATACCTAATAAAAAAAGTTAAAAAAAAAGAAAGAAAGAAAGAGATAATTTTTTAAAAAGAGTCCAAAGTGACACCTAGAGAAAACACACATACAAACAAACACACACACAAACACAACACAAACACTGGGAGGGTGGGGAGAGAGCATACACATACAAACATGGGGGAGAGAGAGAGAGAGAGAGAGAGAGAGAGAGAGAGAGAGAGAGAGAGAGAGAGAGAGAGAGAAAGAGAGAAAGAGAGAGGGGGGAACACAGAGGAAAATGATCAGGAGAAAGTATTCTGATATCCTTTGAGATTTTAAAAACTAAAAACAAAGACAAAACATAATAAAAAGGAGTCTGGTAGCAAAGAATAGGTACTTGGTGACAGAAATCTCTCTCCATGTACTTGTCTGCTGCTGTTTCTTTGTTGCTATGTCCACACAAAACAAGTCTATTACCTTCTCTGACAAAGGCAAATGTAGCACCATGTACACTGGAATATGAAGAGAAAATTCTAAAATACTACTTTATAATACAATATGATCCATATCTATTTATCTATTCATCATTCCTTCTATCTTTCTAGTATCAGACATGAACTCTTCTCAAGAAATTATATATATATATATTTCCTATTTTATGTTTTATATATTTTATATATCATCAATATATAATTTCTTGAGAATAGTACACATCTGAGACTAATTCAAAGATAAACATGATTACACAAAAATGGAATGTTTTAAATGTCTGTGTGATGGGAAAATTGAGATATGATCCTAATTCTCTAGAAACGCATACTTATAACAAAGTAGTCATTGTTTTAACAAGTTGTTCACATTTTCTCCAAAATCCAGGCTAGTGTCCACTAAATGAAGTGGAGCTGGCCTCAGGCTCAAGTGTACCAGAAACAAGATTATTCTTCACGAGGTTTCTCATCTCTCTGTAGGTATCCCCTCACTTTGTGGGTTGCAAAATAAAGCATGTGGCTTTATTTCTTTTTATTCAATTGATGCCTTAGTTACATTTATATTGTTATGCTACAATACCAAGACCAAAGCAACTAAGAGAAGGAAGGGTTTGTTTGAGGCTAATGGTACTAGAGGAACAGGAGTTCCTCCTGGCCATGGTTGAGAGTAGAGCAGGAAGCAGGCAGGCTTGGTGCTGGAACAGCAGGGAGAACTCATATTCTGGGCTGCAACAGGAGGCAGACAGAGCTGATGCAAAACTGGTGAGTCTTTTGAAACTCTGAAGCCTGGCCCCCGTGACATACTTATCCAAGCAAGGTCACATCTAGTCATCACCAGTCACTAACTGTACACCAACAATTTAAATGCCTGAGCATCGAGGGGGACATATCATTCTAACACAGTTTGTTTTTCTTCTGCCCCCAAAGTTTCTATCTTCCATGCCTGGACTTACTCAACCCCCACCCCTTGATGGATGCCTGGTACAACGAAAGCATTCATCTCCTGTATCCTTTTCCTTCATGGTCCACAGACTTCCCTAGCTAGCATCATAAATTATTCCTGCTCAGCACACTAATTTGGGGAATTGGGTGACCACTCCGTGTGCATACTAAATGCCCTCTTCTGAAGATAATACCATGGTTTGTTATTTAAGACATCAATTTCATCATTTTTCCTCAATGTCCTTTGCGAACCTATAGCCCTATGCATGATTATACACATTAAGTAATAGTATAAGTATTTCTCTGGACTTTTGTTATTTCCAGTGAGATTTACTTCCTTTAATGATAATACCACATTTTAAACACGTTTTTCTCTCTCTACCTTGTATCTGAATATCTAGTGTAGTGGTTCTAAACCTGTGGGTTGTTACCGTTTTGGAGATGAGCAGACCCTTTCACAGGGACTGCCTGAGACCACTGGAAAACACAGATAGCTACATTACATTTTTGTAATAGTGGCAAAATTAGAGTTATGGAGTAGCAAAGAAAATGATTGTATGGTTGGGGGTCACTATAACACGAAGAACTGTATTAAAGGGTCACAGTGTTAGGAAGGTTGAGAGCTACTCTGCCAGCACACTACAAAAGCTCAATAAAGAATTCAGGCTTGCATGTAAGTGCTAAATTCAAAACAGGTTATTTCTGGAAGCACTTCACCCCAGTAGCAGAAATTGTGTTCCAGAGAAGATTGTTCCAGCATACACCACATTGATGAGGGGGATAACATCTGGAGAAACTGAAGGCCTGAAGTCTTCTGCTGCTGCTAAAAACTATCACTATGGAGAAAGCAGTTATATTAAAGATGGTCTTTTTCTTCAAACAAGCTTAGCCTTTTGAGACAAGGAAATGCCAAAAGGAATTTGCTTAGTATGTACCCTAGAGATAGTTCAAAAATAAACCAGGTTTTTAAAAGCTAGGACTTGAGCCACTTGCAATATATTATTTACTATAACTTACTTGACTTTCACAGGTAAGTGTAAATATCCAAAGGAAACTATCCCAGAGTATTTTTACCAAATAATTATAGCAATGCAAACAAACAGAGAGAGAGAAAGAGAGGGAGAGGAGAGAGGGGAGAGAGGGGAGAGGGGGATGGAAAGGGAGAGGGAGAGAGCCTTTTGTGTTCCTATGGATTTGGTTCTAGTATTCCATATCTACTAAAGCTTAGCTCCCTTATAAAATACTATATTTGCACAGAACAAACCCACAACCTCTCAATTACTTCAAATCACCTCTAGATCACTCTAAATTGCAAACATAATGTAAATGCTTTCAGTCAGCATTCCAATTAGTTGTTATTCAATACTATTTAGGCAATAAGTACAAGGAAAATGTCTGTAAACATTTAACATAGGTGTAATTTTTTTTTCTGATCATTTTATACAGTTGATGAAATCTCAAGATCTCCCAGGTACGTCGAATTAGTTGTACCCACTAAATTTATAGCCAGAATATACAATCTTGATATTTTTAATATTTTGATTTTATTTAGAATAAAAAACATTGAAATTGTCTGTGAAGATAAACCAGAGAGCTGGAGCTAGCATCTACAGCATGTTGCACCGAGGACTAGAGTCTAAAATATTTAATTGTGAGAAAGAATTTTATAAGAAATTCTCTGGTTCATACCAGATTTGCAGAGGGAGCACACACTGGGTACCATTAGAGGCTCCCGCCTTAGAGCCAACCTCGGCTACTGCTCTCATGTCGAATATCAGCAGCACAGACCTCTGCAGGGGCAAGGTATGAGGCTGAACACTTTCCATCTGGAAACCAGTTATGTTAAAGTTCATGTGATTTTAAGTTTTCTTGAAGGCATATGATCCTCTGAATTACGTATTTCATTTGTACTTTATTAGAAATAACAGCATGTTTCAGAACAGGAGCATGAACTGTGCTTGCACAAAAAAATTAGTAGGGCACCTGTCCACTGATCAGATATTGTGTTTACTTCTTAAGGTTGGTGTGTTAACTGTGGATCCCCCACAGTCGAGTGCCTCTTATGGAGTTATCCTCATGTTCAAAGAGATGACTTATAATGCTGTTCCCATAGCTGTTCCCACAGAGCTGCTTATCTCCAGCTGCTGATCAATGTAGAGATACAACAGCTCAATTTGGAAGGGTAATGGAAGACCAGCCCTGGTACTGAGAATCACAAAGCTTCAGTTGGTATCTGTTGATACAACTGTGGGACTTCAATTCCTTTAAACCCCAACTGGGTATTTTACAACATCCTCCTGTCAGTACTTCTCAGACCTAGGTCATTTTCTATGGTATATAACTTCACACATAGAGCATTAGAAGGAGTCCTTGGAAGAAAATTACAGAGGAGAATATTGGGTGGATGATAACAAGGATTATTTTATGTGTGGTGGCTGGAGTACTGAACAATCCTAGCACACAGTGGTGCTAAATTAATTAAAAAATTACTTGTGAAACAAGATATCTGTATATTAGAAGAAACCACCAAAAGCAGTATCTTAAGTATTTGGGTACATGTATGATAACTGTAAGAACTGTAAAATCATACAACTATTGCGATTGCATGCATTCTATAGAGTTTAATTGACATTGGAGGTGTATGTTTCAAATTTAAGGCCAAGGATAAGTATCAGAGAGTGTCTGTGTTAGTCATATTTCTGTCATTGTGATGTACATCCAAGAAAACAACTTAATAGAGGAAATGTCAGTTTTACTCACCATTTTAGAGTTTGGGTCATCACTGAAGAACATCCAGGAAGCAGGGAAAAGATGTACTCTCTGGACTCTTCCTTTATATGTTTTTCTCCACCTGGGCCTCTTCCTTATGCTGGGACCTCACTAATCTCAGGCAGATCTTTCCTCTTCAGCAACTCAGAGGTCACTTTCAGGAAATACCTTCTCAGCCACACCTAGAGTTAGCTTCTCTAATCTTCTAGGTGCAAAACCATCCCTCTGTTTACAACCAAGGCTATTTATAGCCGCCTTAAATGCATATAAATAGAATCACATCAGCTGAAGCCAGAGTACCTAAATCCATCCTGATTTGGCCCAGCATAAACTAATGAAGAAAACAAGGTTCAAAGAAAAGAAATTGAATTCTCAACTCCAGCTGGAATGGCACTGAAGTTAGGACAGTGAGACTTAGAGCAAATACAGCAGAAAGGAGACTTGATAATTTTAAACTTCACATCCAATGCTCTATTTAGCTCTACACAAGGGCTGACTATCCTCTATCCTCCCTAAGGCATAGCATTCTTCTGGTACTGAAAGACCCACAATGTGAGGACTCCCCCACGTTCTGACTCAGGAGAGGCGACACCCCAAAATCACCAACGAGAAAACGGTCTTGTTGCAAATTGCAAGAGGATTTTTATTCAAGAGCGCTCTAGGGCCCACGGTCATACACCACGCAGGGGTAGAGGACTGTGGCGCCCCGAGTAGCTGAGAAAGGGGGTATTTAAAGGAAAAAAAACACAACTCAAGGAGGTGGGAAGGGCGTTGTTGGAAAATACCAGATAAGAGTCACAAGGAAGTACAAAGTCACAGGTGTCACAAGGAATACCTGGTAATTGTTAACTCTCAAGACAGTTTCTAAGAGCCCCTAACAATAGCACATTTGCATTGCAGCTTCCGGTAATGGTCAGGGTGACTTTCTTTGAATGAATACTCCTTGAACTCAGGAAGTGGGTGGGTGGAGGAATGTCACTATCTGTTTTATGATTAGCATACCTTGGAGCACTGAGTTTACTACTCTTTCAGTACATGAAGACTTCAAAATCTAATTAGTGGAAGTATATCCTTATTAAGTTATATTCAATCTCTACTACTGGCTACAAGGTAAACCAGGGTCAAATCCAAGCATAGCTCAGACAGATGTGTGTTAAAGAGGTATGCAGCCCATTGAATAGAGGACTTGATAAAGGACTCTGGTTCATACAGTTGGAAAATAAAGTTTTTATTTTGATGATGACATCTTCCTGTGACAAAAGATGTAACAAACTAGCAAAGACTCTGGGAAGTGATGTTCACACTGGTAGGGATGCTCTTGGAAGTCTTGAGAAAGCAATGGCCCATATTAAAACAAGTAAAATATTAGTATGTTCAAGGTGGTAGAGGAAGGCACCCAATGGGTAGATATGTGAAAATCTTAGAGAGGACTTTCTAATATAAAGGAAAATAAATGACTCGATGGTGGAGGTATTATTGTGCTTGCCTGTTATGTTTGTGGCCCTATGGTCCACAAAGAACACTGCAGCAAACAAGAAAGCAACTGGCACTTACAAGCCAACTGTGTTCCAGAGACAGGCATATGATGTAACTTCTGGCTACTGAGTTGGGGAGGGATTAAGATAGTTCAAGAAGCAGCAGGGATAAGGACAGCATAGATAGTTCTATCTTCTCCAATAGAAATATATGCCGAAGATATTGTACAGCCTGTGCCTTGCAGTAGAGATTTTAACATCTTAAAATAATAAATAATGTAGTATTTCGAGAACAAGGAAGATGGCGTTATCATGGTGAGAGGCAAGGCACAGTCTTGGACTTACTGGGAGCTGAGTATTTTCATACCTTAGAAATAGTAGGAACCGCTGCTCTGGGAAAGATTTGTCAGATTTTAAAACAGGTTAATCTTGGGGAGACTTTATTCTAGATCTTTTTGAGAATGCATTCTAAGATCTTTTAGGAGAGACCACAGCAAACTTAGCTGGTCTAATGTCTTAGTAGTGGGGCAATCAATGCTAGTGTTCTAGCACTCTAGTATTGAAGTTCCAATGCTCATGTGTGTGGTCAGAGGAATGTTTAAGCTTCTCCTTTTGGTGATGCTTTCCCCAGCCATGAACAGGGGACCTTAAGGTGCTTTTGCAGCTCTCCTCCTCCCCTCCCTCCCTCCTTCCCTCCATTTCTCTCCCCCTCTTTCCCTTCCTCTCTCCTTCCCTCTCTCTTCCTCATTACTCTTCCATGAGAACCCTAATGAAAGCCCTAAACTCCCAACCTCAACACCTACCAACACTCCTTGAACCCAAATATGTACCAATGTGAGAACAATGCATTTTAAAATGCAGCAAGATGGTCCTGTTGGCTTAGGCTATGCGTCAATCTGCAGCTGTGTATGAGTATCCTCAAATAATACTTGCTGGTGTGTTCGTTTCCAAGATTCCAGACACAGGAAGTGCAAGACAGGTCTATTTCCCAAGGAAACTATTTAGATCTTTAACTATTAGCTGAAAGTACTACACAGCAAACATATAAGCAAATTATCAGGTATATCTACCTACTTAGATACTTTTAACCTTCAGTCTACAGAGTGGGATACATATTACACTCTAGATAAATGGTTACCACCTGATTGACATTTTCACTATACTCCTGCATTCACAAGTTCCCCCCCCCACCCTTGGCCTGCAGAGAACCTGTTGCTCATCCACTGTGAATCCCTAGATTCACTTTGGAATCACGCAAACTTGCATCCACCAGATGCAGGCATAAAAGTCCTGGCTGGTCCAGACGTTTCCTTGTCAAACCATAATTTGCAATGGACCTAAAGACATTAATCTCTATGGCGCTAGAACTGAAAGGACTCATGTGGTCCCTGCTCATGTCACAAGGGAAAGCTCATCTGGAGGAAGGACAGAGTGATTAAAACAGAGATGCAAAGACAAACACAATTCATGAAAGTAATTGAGGTGAGGTGTGGTGTTTTAGTCATGCTGATTGCTCTGGGGGATCTACATCTAAAATTCCAGACCCTTGGTCTCAATAAGAAACAGTTTCTGCAAACTCTCCTTTTCAATCTGAAGTACTTGAAAATTGGCCCAGCATGTTTGTACAATGTAATCAAACTACAACTTTTTTGTGTGTGTTCGTTTCTTATTCTCCCTCTACAATTTATTCAGTGAAGGGAAAACATTTCTCTTACCCTTGGATAAAATTCTGTTGAGTAAGCCCATATGTTTTCTATCCTCAATCAAAGTATAAAATGTCCTCCAGGCGGCTTAAAACCCACAAACTGTCTTGGTTCCCTAATTAAAATTATCCAGCCCTAGATAATAGTCTCAACTCAACTTTCCTCTAAGGCAGCTACTTAAGGTTAACCTCTGACAAATAGAGAATGGGAAAAAAAAAAAAAAAGAACAGGCATAACATTCTTTTCTTGTTTCTTAGCTTGTCTATTCTACTGACTGTGGCTTCTGGCCTCGCCATGGTTATATTCAGGAGGGAAATGGGGATGGTTCCAAGAGGGCATAAATAGCAGGTGTTTGTGTCATCCAGCAATTGGCCCTTCTAAGTAACAGATGTCCATTTCATCTCATTAGAATCCTTGTGACCTTTCAGGATCTATGAGATTTCTCACCAAGTGGCACTAAACACAAATGCTGTCATATGACAGTTATGAATATTCTGGGAGTCCACTACTCCAGCTGGTTTACCTTACCATCTCTGAGTTGTCCTATTGAGAAAAGCACCATCCTCACCAAGAGACAGGAATCTAGGTGAGAATTTAAATCATTGCTTTCTCCTTTCCTTCATATTCTTTAAGGACAAAATGTAGCTAGGTAATAGTGCTTGTATGGGGATCAGTAGCTAAAACACTAACAACCTCAGGAACTTAAACTACTTTCATATCAACACTTCCTGTTAATGCATATCAATAAGGTACTCTCTCTTTATGTGCTGCATCTCAGGCATCTTGTAATAGTCAAAAGTAGACGTTTTCAGAAGAGACGTCTCAGTGGTTAAGAGTACTTGCTTTTCAGGTAGAGGAATTGAGCTCATGTGACACATAGGGTGGCTTACAACTCCCTGTAACCCCAATCCAGGGAATCATATGCATAATATCCTCTTCTAAGTTCCATGGCCCCCTGCAAGTAACACAGACACACAGACACACACAGACATACAGACACAGACAAACACACAGACACATACATACACACACACAGACACACACATACACACACACACACACACACACACACACACACAGAGAGAGAGAGAGAGAGAGAGAGAGAGAGAGAGAGAGAGAGAGAGAGAGAGTTGGGTGAAATAATTTTAAGTAATTTTTCTGGGCATGTAGCTCAGAGATAGATTCTTTGCAACATGAGTAAGTAAAAAGGTATTGGTACTGAACCCCACTCCCAGATAAAACAATATTAAATTTTATCATGTAAAATTTATTAGCATCCAATCATTTCATTGCTATCCCTACCAAGGAAGCATTAATGAAGCAATGTGCCAATTTTCACAGTAAACACTTTCAGCGTTGCTTCATGAACCTGAAAGCAAGCTTCAACATTTAAATGAGTGTGGAGATTCATGGAATGAAACACTTTGCCAAGTCAAGAACTTGGATTGCATTAACTAACAACTGAGAAAGCAAAGCATTCAATAACCTTATGGATGTGTGAACTTGATTTCCACGTCCACAGTAAGTGTTGTGAAGTGGTTTAAGGAAATATTTAAGAAGTAAAAACTTTACATTAATTATAAAATATTGTTATGTATGCTGTGCAAGATTTACTGTGACTGAGATCTATGACTTTAGATCCAACAGATATTCCATTTATCATATACACAGTGGTTAACACTGTCGTGTGTAAAATATTCTGATAAGCACTGATGGCAAAGACTGAGAACCGTGGGTATGCATTCTGCTATTCTGACTTTGGCCATCTAAACAGTTGGAGATAAAAATCAAGAAAGAGAATTCAGGAAAGTAAATCTTCTTGTGGTCTACGTGCACTTCAAAGGAGGAAAACCATTTTAATGAAAAGAAAGAAGAATAATATGATAAAAGTTAAAATAAGTCTTATTTATGGTGTGAAAATATTCACAGCTAATGCAGCCCATGGTAAAACTTTGAATCTTTAGAAAACCAGGTAGCTATAAAACAAGTTTGTTTGATAAAACAAAGGTAAAGATAATGGACTTACAAATAATTAATAGTGGAGAAAGAAAAACAAATATTTTAGGGGCTGGAGAGATGTCTCAATACTTGTTGATCTGCCAGAAGACTCCAGTTCTGTTTCCAGAACCTAATACCATGAGATGTCTCAGAAGTGCCTATAACTTCGTCTCTATGCAGAGGATCTGATGCTCTCTTCTGGTTATTAAAGGCACCAGCTCATACATGGCATGCATGAACATACATACACTCAGACATACATAAAAATAAAAATCTCAACTAGAACTATTTTGATGATTTTATAGAATGAAGTTATTTACTTATGCAAAAATACTTTCTTCTAACAGAAAAAAAAATCTATAAATTACAGTGGTAACCCAGAGCTTAGGGTTAAACAGAGAAAAATGCATTCGCAAAATGAACATGTCTTTGCAAAATGAACATGACACATGTGCTGAACAACAGCCTACTCATTCATCAGTTTTACTTTTCTCATGTGCATTCAAGGGTTTTAAAGGTTAATATTACAATAATAATAATGGCATACAAAATAATGCAGGGTTTATTTTGACAGCAGACATATTATTTTAAGTTACTTGGACATTTTCTTTACATAGTTTTACAATATTTGTGTGGCATGATTATGCATTCAAATTTATATCATATGAAAAATTATCCCTAAAATTCTTAGAATAATGCTAAGCCCACGTATCTGTTGCTCACACATTTGGCCTATAAGTTTGGATGCCGCCTCTTTTTGTTATTTAGGAGCAGTCCAAGGAAAATCTAAGCAATGAATATAGAGATATCTGCTTTCAAAAGCTTTAGAGAAGCTTGTGGCCTGAGTGGATATTTCTGGTGATTTATATGTAACTTTCAAACATACACTATCATGAATACTAACTAGTAATTTCTGTCCAGACTCTGAGATGGAGAACTACATCTTCAGGAAGAATACATATTGCAAAACACACGAGATATAAATATGCAAATGGGCACTTAGCATCACTTTGATTGAGTTTCAAGTCGAATTATCAATAGGTAAAATTTAGCACATTTGTCAGGCCTTGGGACCGCCCATTGAGCTGTATCCCACTTTGGGCCTGTTGTTGGACATTCTTTTCCTCAGGCTCCTCTCCATTTACATCCCTGTAGTTCTTTCAGATAGGAACAATTATGGGTCAGAGAAGTGACTGTGGGATGGCACCCCCTCTGTCATTTGATGCCCTCTCTTCCTGCTGGAGGTGGGGTCTCCTTACTGTCTGGAATTTCATCTAAGGTCCCTCCCTTTGAGTTCTGAGAGTCTCTCACATTCCAGGACTCTGGTGCATTCTGGAGGGTGCCCCCAATCTCCTACCTCCCTAGGTTGCCTGTTTACATTCTTTCTGCTGGCCCTCAGGACTTCAGTCCTTTTTCCTCACTCAATACCAGATCAGGTTCCCCTCTGCCTCCCTTGACCCCATCCACTTTCCCTCCCAGGTCCCTCCCCACTTGTGATTGCTTTCTTCTCCCTCCCAAGTAGTACTAAATAGTCCTCACTTGGGCACTTTCAGCTTGTTGACCTTTTTGAGTTCTGTGGACTGTATCTTGGATCTCTCTTCTCTTTCTCTTCTCTTCTCTTCTCTTCTCTTCTCTTCTCTTCTCTTCTCTTCTCTTCTCTTCTCTTCTCTTCTCTTCTCTTCTCTTTTCCTCCTCTCCTCTCCTCTCCTCTCCTCTCCTCTCCTCTCCTCTCCTCTCCTCTCCTCTCCTCTCCTCTCCTCTCCTCTCCTCTCCTCTCCTCTCCTCTCCTCTCCTCTTCTCCCTCCCTCTCTCTCCCCCTCTCTCCCTCTCTCCCCCTCCCTCCCTCCCCCTCTTTCCCTCCCTCTCTCCCTCTCTTCCCCTCTCTCCTCCTCTCTCCCTCTCTCCCCCTCTTCCCCTCTCCCTCTCTCCCTCTCCTTTCTTTCTTCCTTTCTTCCATCCTTTCTTTCTTTCTTTCTTTCTTTCTTTCTTTCTTTCATTCTTTCTTTCTATATTTATTTTTTTGGTTAATATCTGAGTTACCTCACCCAGGATGATATTTTCCAGTTCCATGCATTTGCCTGCAAAGCTCAGGATGTCCTAACAAGGACATTCAAGAACACTTAATATCTGAGTAGTATTCTATTGTGTAAATGAATCACATTTTCTGTATACATTCTTCTGTTGTGGGACATCTGGGTTGTTTCCAGCTTGGGGCTTTCACAAATAAGGCCCCTATGAACACAGTGGAACATGTGCCCCTGTGGCATTGGTGAGGCAAATTTTGAGTATATTCCCAAGAGTGGTATTTCTGGGTTTTAAGGCAGACAATATTACTGAGACTATGGAGAGCTCACAAAAAGGGACTTATCATAATTGCCCTCCAGAAGACCCAACAAGCACCTGAAAGTGGGATGCAGATATTTGTACCCAACCAGTGGACAGAAGCTCTTAACCACTGTGGTTGAATTAGGGAAAGCTGAAAGAAGCTGAGGAGGAGGGTGACCCTGTAGGAGGACCAGCGGTCTCAATTAACCTGGACCCCTGAGATCTCTCAAACACCGGACCACCAAAACAGCAGCATACACCAGCTGATATGAGGCCTGTAACACATATACAGCAGAAGATTGCTGGGTCTGTGTTCAATCAGAGATGATGCACCTAACCCTCAAGAGACTGGAGGCCCCAGGGAGTTTAGAGGTCTGATGGGGTGGGGAGGGTGGATTGGAGGGTAGGGACATCCTTGTGGAGACAAGTGGGTGGGGAGGAGGTATGGGATGTGGAACAGTCAGAGGGTGGATGGGGGGAATAAAATCTGGAGTGTAAAAACATAGAAAAAAATAAAAAAAGAATTTTTTTTTAAAAATTCAGCATATTTGTTTTTCTTGAATCACATGCCAAAAATGCAATTTCTAAAGAAAAAGGAAAGATGGTACAATGTGAACACCCACATCAAAAGTATACCCAAGATATAAGATACAATTTGCTAAACGCATGAAACTCAAGAAGAACGAAGACCAAAGTGTGGACACTTTGCCCCTTCTTAGAATTGGGAACAAAACACCCATGGAAGGAGTTACAGAGACAAAGTTTGGAGCTGTGACGAAAGGATAAACCATCTAGAGACTGCCATATCCGAGGATCCATCCCATAATCAGCTTCCAAACACTGACACCATTGCATACACTAGCAAGATTTTGCTGAAAAGACCCAGATATGGCTGTCTCTTGTGAGACTATGCCGGGGCCTAGCAAATACAGAAGTGGATGCTCACAGTCAGCTATTGGATGGATCACAGGGCCCCCAATGGAGGAGCTAGAGAAAGTACCCAAGGAGCTAAAGGGAGCAACCCTATAGGTGGAACAACAATATAAACTAACCAGTACCCCAGAGCTCTTGATTCTAGCTGCATATGTATCAAAAGATGGCCTATTTGGCCATCCCTGGAAAGAGAGGCCCATTGGACTTGCAAACTTTATATGCCCCAGTACAGGGGAACGCCAGGGCCAAAATTGGGAGTGGGTGGGTAGGGGAGTTGGGGGGGTGAGGGTATGGGGGACTTTTGGGATAGCATTGGAAATGTAAATGAGGAAAATACCTAATAAAAATATTTTTAAAAAGTAGAATATTCAAGGAAGCTGACATTGATGCTGTGGTACCAACTGAAGAAAAAATTAAGATGGTTTGGGACCTCACAGTTCACCTCTGCACACCTAAAACAGCGACTCTCGAGCCCCCTTTTGAGCTGTCCAGCTGTGATGGCAATGTCAGTGAGTTATTAAACACATGGCCCATGATTGGAGTCATTCGACTATGATGGAGCAAAAGCATTCCGTAAGAGTAAAGTCTACCAGCTCATTTACTTAGAAAATGTCAGTTTCTGTGTGCTTTCAGGGAGATTTACACTACTGCAATTTATCAACTATTTATTTTAAATAAAATTTCTATTATACTACAGAAAACTGATGTATCAATACTCTGACATTATAGTTACTCATATACTCAAGATGATTTGTTTGACAGACCTCTGAGATTTTAAGTAATCTTATTACTATAGTCCTAAAAGTAGTCTTTCCACGACTGATATATTAGAGATTCTTATCTTGTGCTAAATTATTCATGCTCATTAATGACATAAAGACATGTTAATATTTAAAAAAAATGGACTGTGTCATTAGCCTTGGCTACTGATCTACCATTAAGTATATATATACCTACTATGTGTCAGGCATTGTGTTTGGTAGTAAGGACACAAAGGGCTTCTGCCCTTAAAAATAGTTCCATTTAGTAAAACTAACAACCCACAGATAAACCAAGACAGATATCTATAGGCTACAAATAAATTGGGGTTATATTCAGATGGGATGATCAAAGGAGAACCTTAGAGATGCTTCAATTTATGACAAGACCTAATGGGAAAGAAAAGTTCCCCTTTTCCATTCTTCTTTACTATTTTTATACTGACTTTATATTTTTATAATTCTTTAAAACTTTTATCTTTAGTTACATGGCCTTATGTATATTTTCCTTCTCATCCATATGTATTAGGTTGCAATTTAATTCTGTTCTATTTGCCTCCTGTCTTGATCAATGTGTGTAGGCTCTCAGAACGAATCTCTAAGGAATCTACCAATTTTCTCTATACGTTAAATTTCAACTCAACACTCCTCATCCATCAGCTTTAGGTACATAACTTTGTTGTTTGGTGCTAAAATGTTGTTTAAGATATAAAACAAGAAATGGAGCATGTCTGAGGAAGCATATTTCAAATTTCATACATAAACAGAAAAATATATGAATGAGGCAAATCTGTTGAATTGGTCAGGACAGTTGTTTGTTCCACTTGGTTTTCTGTTCCATTCCTCTGTAACTTAGAACTGTTATAGAGGTCTTCTGAAAATTGTCAACTGTTTTCAACATCTGAGCTCAGTATAAGAAGGTATTTCTATGTTTTTTTAAGGTGGCCAGTTTAACAAATATGTATGCTGCAAAGAACATAACACACAGATTTTGTTCAATGAGTTTTCAGTTTAGCTGGGCAGATAAGACATGCACTTTTGTTATTAGGAGCACAGATTACTTGGTGAGACCTCATTAAACAGAGCTTGTTTGCAGAAATAACTCTAGCCAATAGATCTTACCTCATTTCTAAAACATGTCGTCTATCCTATCCTAAGTCCTCAGTGATATGTCTGTGGTGATGCACGTTTCTAATGCTTCATATAATGGTGTATGCTTCTAATTCTATTTTTCTCACAAAGTTCTAGTATCAAATAGTTTCTCCCAGGCATTGCCACAACTTTAATTTCTTTATGACCCTATGTTATTGTATCAGTACAATTTGTCACACCATTTCTTTCCTCAGCATGAGTCCTCCAAAGAGCCCCCCTGCCCAGTCTTGATCACATTAATGTAGACTACTATACACATAAATCAGATCTGATTTATCCGAGAGGAATTGCCACAATGTGTTCTTACCATACATCTGTGGCCCTTGTATAGCTATCACTGGGAATTAAGAGGGGGACTGTACAGAATACAGTTTGCCTTCCTCAGAGCTAACAATCCACTCAAAGTGATAATACAGTCTTCACATATGGTGCAAGACTGATCCCCTAACTACATGACTAGCTCTAAGGCTATCCTTCCTCTAAGTGTTTTTTACCTTTGTTCAGAGACCAAAGGAAGTAGAGATGTGAATGAGAGCATGTCCTTTAATGATTGTAAATGGCATCTTGACTTACAGGAATGGGTTCAAGAGGGAACACCAAAATCTAACAACTCTTTCATTCCTGTACACTTAAAAGAGCCTGTGCAGATCCTGCAGAACTCATCTCATTAGCATTTATACTCATGCCTCAGGAATCCAGAGTCCCTTCATGTTCAGTCTCACCAATGATAGCAGGTTCACCTCATATCTTCTAATACTTTCCCCCATGGCCACTTCAACTTTCGAGACTTTCTACTACATGATCATTTAAATTTTTCCTGTAGAAATGCTTTTTCAGGATGCTGTTTAATTCCATGGCCTCTCAAGTGTTGGCTTTTCCTCACTTGATAGAGCCGAAAGCTTCCTGTTCTCCTTCAATGTATTTGCTTCTGTTGGTATCCTAGATACCATTCTGTCTTATATCACTGTTTGTCATTCTTACTTTTACCTTTTATACTGGATGTATCCACAACTTTTCTTTTCTCAGTTGAAGGAATTTCCATATTTATTGCTTGGATCAAAATTCCTGAGTGCTCTTTTATTATTTTTTCTTTCCTTCATCTTACATATACAAAATGCTAGCAAACTGTAGATTTCCACCCTCTAGATATACTATATGTGACTGTACATGGCTTCATCCCCTGTGACCACTAATTTCATGTTGTATTATTCCCAGGGTGGATTTCTATATTCCTTTTGTTACCCTGTAACCTGTTGTCAATCAAGCACATAGAATATTTCAAGTAAAATAGAATTCTCCTCCTGATCAAGACCCTCAAGTAGCTCTCCATCTATTTCTCATAGAAGCAAAACAACAACAACAACAACAAACCCAAAACGAGCTACCTGAAAGGCCATGTGGCTTTATGTGATATGGATCCAGCTCTATCTGTAGAAATGCTTTCTATTCAATCGTCCCCAAAGAACTTAGGACTTTTTTATTTGGCTCTCTTTTCTCCTGTCTAGGCCAATTGCAATCTTTATTAGGTTATTTATAATGTGTATACTTGCTGCTTATCTTACTGAATAGAAGACTGAAAAATTCCTTCACTGACCTATTCTAGTTCATGATGCAATAACTGGTATATAGTATATCATCTCTAGCTATCTCTGTGTCTCTTTTCTTTCCTCTCTCGATATATATGTATATGTATGTGTATGCATATGTGTATGTTTTTGTGTATGTGTTTGTGTATGTATATGTGTGTATGCTAGATAGATAGATGGATGGATAGATAGATAGATAGATGATATGGTGATGTGCGCATACATGTGTATTAAATTTGAGAATAATAGCCCCCACAAAAGTACAATGATATATTTTATGTGTTTTTTATAAAAATTAGATAAATTATTGTAGATAGGTAGGTAAAGGAGAGCATTTAACACTCCTGCCTAGAAGCATTAAGTAGACTGCATGAAGAGGTGGAATGTGCATGGAGTTTACAAGTTTGTGATGATGATAAGGTGGTACAGAAGACAAAATATTTATGCAGTATTGTATCTTAAAAATAATAAGAAGCTAGAATTTTTTGATAATTTAAAGTCTACAGTGTAGATTTTAAAAATAAAATTGAAATGTAGAGATAGAAAAATACATTAAGATTTATAGCCAATAGTATTTATGAGTATAAAAATTTGTACACTATCTTATATGCTGAATGTATATAATAAATATTATATACTTATTATATAATATATATTATATAGTATATACATAATATTAATATATTATATATTATACATAATGTATACATTATATATATATGAAAATATGGATGCTCTGGAAGAGGATACAGGCTGAAAGAAGATTACCATTGTAGAAAGACACTGCACTAAACCAGATGAAAAACTGTCTGGGACTCCCCTAGAGAAAAATGATAGAATATTAAAAAAGCAAAAAGAAAGTAATAAAATAGATGTATTTGGAGATAGTATAATTAATAAGTCTTATGGTATATGATCTCTCCTTTTGTTTCTTTGTCTCTGCCTCTCATTATCTATCTATCTATCTATCTATCTATCTATCTATCTATCTATCTATCTATCATCTATTTCAATGAAACCAGGAGCAGGAATAAGATTGTAGCCTCCCATACATAAGCCTGAAGCTGGCTGAGCCAGAACTTGACCTTGCTGCCACTAAGGAGATTATCTAGGGTGGAGCCTTCCTCCCTAGATCACTCACTGTTCCTCTTCAAGATACTGCTACCTGCTGAGAGCCCCCCCCCCCCCCAGCTATTCTGGAGACTATGCCCTATCCTGCATGTCATCACCTGCAGCTGGTTCCAGGCTACAAGGATGAACTGGCAGGAATGGACTTTCCCCCCTCTTTTATAAAGCGTGTCTGCCACTAAAAATTTGTACCTTGATCAGACTAGTTGTCTTGGTTCCATCTTTCTCTTGTCACCTAGTTTCCCTCTCTTCCAGATTCCAAGATGCCTTCCAGGCTCGAACCCGGACATGTGAGCCGCTGGCCGGCCCCAACATAAGATAATTTGGATGGCAACACTGCTGCTCAGAGTGAATTTAAGTCAGAAAACAAATAATGATTACAAGGCAGAGAAGATGCACAAATGAACATTGATTTGGAAATATATGTGGAGATTCCAGGTATCAGAGGATGGTAAATTTGTTTTTCTGTAGAGGACTCTGTAAGCTGCAACTTGCTCTGTTTTTGTTTTCAATGGTTTTCAATGAACAGCCACAAACTGTTTAAGTCAGAGCAGAATGCATAGAGAAAGCCAATCACAGCTCCCAAAGCCAGGTCATGCAGGACACATCTGCCTGTAACTTCCAGATCCAGGAGATCTGGCATCCTCTTCTGGCCTCCATGGGCACCAGCACCCACATGGCACACACAGAGATATAAATCAAAAGGAAAAAAAGAAAAATATTCACATAGATGATGAAAGTAATGCTATTCTGATGTACGTACAAAATGAGAAGAAATAAAATGAAAGTAAAAGAAAAAGAAGTTACAGAGGGGAGATGAAAGGGAGAGGGTGGGAGAAAAAAAGGAACAACTTAATTTTCTAAATATTAAAAATGTTTAAAAATAGAACACCTGTTAATTAATAAATAATATGACCAAACAATAACAAAGACTTATTCTACCTACAATATCACTTTCATGTATTCAGGGTATTTCTATATTCATAGAAAGTATGGGGCTACCTCAAAATATTAAAAATAAAACAGCCGTTTGATCCAGCTATGCCATTCCTGGGTATTGATCTTATGGTCTTTGTAACCCTAGTCAACAGAAATGGGACCAAGTCTAGATGGCCATCAGTATATAGACGGATAAATAAAATTAATATATGCACAAAATTTTATTTTGTTTAAAGAAATAGATTTAAGTAAGATCTAAGATCTTACATATAAGTATTTCATGCAGATGTGTTATATCATGTATATGTATGAATATATGTGTGTATATATGTGTATATTACTAGATAACAAAATTTCATATTAGAATGAAATATTAGGTTTGGTATTTTAATAATTTATAATATACAAGAAATTATTCTGACATTTTAATTTTTTAATTTATTGAAATAACTGTGAAGGCAACTCATAAAATCATATTATAAAATCAAACAGTTCTTTTTGGTACTGTTGTTTTGCCCCATTAATATGGTCTCATATACTGAATATTAGTTTAAAGTAAATTTTCCTTCAAGTAAATATACACTGTGTATATGTAACATGTTTTTCACTTACTTAATGTCTAAATTTTAAAATTTACTGTGAAGTCTTTCTCATGAATGTTTGAATTTTTTAAAGGAAGGAAGGAAGAAGGAAGAGAAAAAAAAGATGTATGTTAGGTATGGGATGCTGAGATTCCAGATGTTGGACAGTCAGATACAGATCAGTAAGCTCTGTTTATCAAATAAAGAAGAAATTATGCGGATTAGGGTAAAGAGCTGGAGCAATGCTCAGTTGTTCAAAGCAATGGCTGCTTTGTCGGGAAAACCCAGGATCTATTTTCAGTACCAGGCTTGTTAGCAACTGTCTGTGACTCCAGCTCCCCTGTGCACTTCAGTGGTGAACAGAGGTGCACGTAAACCCACACCCATACACAGAAAATAAAAACTGAAATCAAAAGTATCATTAGAGGTAAGATGGTGAGATCAGAGCGAGCCATTAATAGGATTGCTGATGTCTGAAGAGATAATGTCCAAAATCTGCATTCAGAGGAAAACTTACAAACTTGTGAGCAGTTGCCATTATGGATGCAGACCTCATCAAGGATACTCAAGCACAATGAAGAACGCTCCCATGTAATTGTTTACTCTTATAAAGTAAAATCATTAAATAGCTTTAATTTTCAATTTAATGATATAAAATATATTAAATGCCTGGAAAATTTTGTGGGCTCTGTCATATTGCAAATCCAGGAGTAGAGACAAATGAAATTCTTCAGTAACATCATCAGGAATAATTATCATCTGCTCCATTCAAAGATCCCCCACACACACTAAGCAAAATCTTGTTTTCACATGACTTCATGTGCCATTTCCTTTGTTTGAAGTTTTTAGAAAGAAGAATATAAATCACTGATAGGAGTATTATTTGACATGAAAATGAAATGATTAACTTCATAATGATTAATAACTTCCATTACATTCAGTTGAACTATTGGCACCAGAGATATTGGCACCAAAGTCTGGTCAACATGACCAGGATTTTCATTGAGCTTACATGTCATATATGGATTACAGGGTTTTTCTTGTACTCCCCTGTGATATTTATGTACCTGGATTTATTTTAAATTATCAGGTTTATAATATAGCCATTATAGGCACAGTTATATGTCTTTTAAGCTTAAAATGGATAATTTTAGTATCAATAAAGGCATTGGTTGAAGTATTTTTAATAATAAATCCATTTGTATTTAATATTGTGGGTTAGTCATATGAATCACTGCACTGTGGATTAAAACATGTAAAGTTGGTTAGGAATTATCCTTGAAGATTCTACCTCAGCACTAAATATTAAGACATCGCATTGAAAACATAAGATACACAGACAGAAGCAAAGGTAACAATGGTACAAGAAAGCACTAGGTAGATAATAAATGAGCTATGGAAAATTCTAGGTTGTCAAGAATTTTTCTTTTAAATGCAAGAAAAAGAAAAGTACTTGGAGCTTTTGCACATAGTTCTGTCTTCTTTTATTTGTTCATCCAATCTGCTCACTCCTCTAGCATGCCAGGCAAAAGCACAGGCCTCAGAGAAATGTATTGGGAATTTCTCATAGCTTTTGTTCATGAGTATTGAGCCTTCGGGACAAGGAGAATAAATCTCTCAAGTTGTCAAGTTTGCCCAGGTAGCGAATGTTGGTATGTGGTGAACTTGCCTTGATAAGATGAGGGGGTGAGTTATCAAGTTGATTTTGGTAGTTGACACATTCCTTTTAGAAAACAGGTATAAGCTTATGTTTGTTGGCAATTGCTAACAGTAGGTGTTTATGTATATAGTGTGATTATACGTTCTCTTGCTAAGAAATCATCTGTTAACAAACTAATAAAAAATAAACTTCTAGCTTCCTTCTGGTGGTGGACATATTAAGAAATTTAAGACTTGGAAAAGGAGAGGAACTTCTCCAAATGCCTATCCAGCTGTGCAGGAGTCACTAAAGATAAATGCAAGGGCGCATTTAGGATGGTGACCAGCTATGAAGTGCAGTACCATAAAACTGGGCCATCATCCATTTTAATGGCATCTAGATGCAGACCCCATAGTTCTGTCTGAAAATAAATCTAAATCCATCCCTTCAGTATAAGCAGAAAACCTTATGATCCCACTTTGAATTCTCTACGGCAAATGCATTTTCTGCTGTGTCCTGCATACCTTGCTCCTTGAGACCTGAATGCGGTGGCAAGGGAATAAGAACAGAAAGACACACATACAGAAAAATCAGGGATCTGGTGAGATTTCTGTTCAACTGCTATGCACAACCTGGAATTTACCATGCTTATTTTCTGTCGCACAGGGTGATCAGTGAGAGAGTCTCAACAGAAGTCTTTGTAGACAAGCATCATCTTCTCTGTTGTAAATCCTGGAGGAAGAAGTTGGGTTTACTAGTTTTGGGCACATTTGGCCAGCCTCTTATAAACACTGGTAAAAGAGAGCCCACATTGCCAACATTCACATTTGGACCAGGGGAAAGCTTTGCCATCTTCTGAGCCTCACCTTGGAAGATGGCTTCACTAAGCCCTATGGATCTGAGTCGCTGAGGTTCTTAATATAACTGTGCTCATGTCAACAGCCCACATCCCCTCACACATTCTCTACCACATAGACCTTCACTCCAAGGCTTCCTCAGCTCACCACAATATTTTAGTCAAAAAGTATACCATTCAGATAATGAGAAATGAAAACTGAGAGTTTCAATCATCTGAGAACTTTGGTTTAAGGGACTCAAGAGAAAGGTCTTTAATATTGGAGTATTTGGAGTGTTCCCCAACTCTTTTATTCCTGGTTGTTTACTAATACTGATTTTTTTTTCATGTTGAGTGGATCTAAAGTGATCACAGAAACAAGCCTCCAGTAATGCCTGTGAGGGTTTTGTTTTGTTTTGTTTTGTTTTGTTGTTTTGTTTTAAATGGGATGAATTGAGGTGAGATTATCAACCCTTAATGTGTGTGGCACCATTCCACAGAAAGGCTGGCTGAATTAAAAAAAAGAGAGAGGGCTAGCTAAGCACCAGCATCCATTTGTCTCTACTTCTTGACTGTGATGCAATGTGGCCAACAGTCTCCTGCTCCTGACAGCACAACTGCCTTGTGAGATGGCCTGTACCTTCAAACTATGAGTCAAATAAATCATTCTTTCCTCTAGTTGATTGTCCAAGTATTTTATCACAACAAAGACCAAAGTAATGAAGAAATATGCTTACATAGACATATGACAAATAATCACTGAAAACTCCTTGCTCTCCAGGGGCATCCGTAAGTCTGTGAGGCTCGGTAAGGAGTGAAAACTAAATTCCAAAGCTACAATAGAGTTGTTCTATGTGAAAACAGAAAAGAATATTCTGTGCATTTTCCCGGGACACTTCTGACTCCTGATTGAGGGTTTATTTCATGTTCTGAGATTGAAGCCGTTTATTTTCAGAATTTATTCATGGACCCCAACAAAGCAAAGTGCTTGTTCCAACCATTTTCTCAGTAACAAAGCTTTTAGCAAATCCTCCCTTTTACATTTACTGAAGTTGGTAAATACATTCAAATTAGAATTTAATATTTTTTCTAGTTATAGAAAAGTAAATGTAGTATTTACACATCTAAATATTAAATATCTCTTTCAATAGTAGAGGACATATATTTTGTGGTATAATGTATTTCACTACAAATTGGCATTAATAATCTCGCTTGATTTCTCACCAAATGTGAGTTATCAGACATCCTGTCTGCTACTCTCATTATAATGTGTTCTTCAATGGTGAGCCAAAGACAGATGTCAAGCTTGAAGTAGAGGCTCATTTACCTTCATGTACTTTGTAGGGAAAGCCTCTGGTGATTATGTAAGATGCCATCAGAATTAATTATCACATGGATGAATGATTTTTAAAATGAGGTTATAATTCATTGACCAGAATCTTGTTCACCATTCTTCAATTAGGGTGGGCCTTTTCTACCTTGGATTAACATTCTTCCTTCTCCTTAATTGATCTCTTGTCATCCTTGAACAAAAAGTCATTTGGTAGCACAGGTAGCAGTCAAGCTTAAGCAAGGAGTCACCTAATGTTGAAGGACTCTCACATACAAACACAGTGTATAAGATGAATATTATGAGTAGAAAATGGGAGATATGGTACACAAAGCATATACATACATGACCTCACAATGATATTTTATTAATAAGGATTGAAATTCAAATTATTTAATACACCATTGGCATTGAACTTCAAATGAACTTAGTACTTAGAATAAATATTCTTCACACCTGCTGATATATCCACATTGATATATTTGACTGAATATTAGCTGAGAGCAACATTAGTGGCTATTCATTACTAAAACATAATCAAATGGAGAGGATTCAAATACTCATGAACATAGTAAGAGAGTGCATTCCTTGACCAAAGATATTCAACTTCAAAATGTTAAACAAAACAAAAACAACTAAACAAACAAGCAAACAAACAAAAACAAAACTTCGGCCAATGATAGACGTACTCAGAATCTGTCTCATAAGTAGGGCAGATACTTATTAACCAAGATCATTGCCATGATATTCACAATAGATAAGAAACGGAAACAACCTAAATGTCTTTCAACAAATTAATGAATAATAAAAATATGTTATACATACACTGTGGGATGCTCTTCAGCGCTAAAGAAAATTAAATCTGGGCTGAAGAGATGGCTCAGTGGTTATAAGAACTTATTGATCAACACAGAAGTGGATGCTCACAGTCAGCTATTGGATGGAACACAGGGCCCCCAAAGGAGGAGCTAGAGAAAGTACCCAAGGAGCTAAAGGGGTCTGCAACCCTATAGGTGGAACAACAATATGAACTAACCAGTACCCTCAGATCTCGTGTCTCTAGCTGCATATGTAGCAGAAGATGGCCTAGTCGGCCATCATTGGGAAGAGAGGCCCCTTGGTCTTGCAAACTTTATATGCCTCAGTACAGGGGAACACCAGGGCCAAAAAGTGGGAGTGGGTGTGTAGGGGAGTGGGAGAGGGGTCTGGGGGACTTTTGGGATAACATTTGAAATGTAAATGAAGAAAATACCTAATAATAAAAAAAGAACTTATTGCTCTTCTAGAGGACCTAGTTTTGATTCCCAATACCCACATGGCAACTCACAAATCTCTCTAACTCCAGTTTTGAGGGATTTGATTTCTTTTTTTCTGACATTTGCAAGCAACGGGCACATAAGTGTCATACAAACACATGGGCAGGCATAACAACCATACAAATAAAAGAAATACCAAATTTTAAGGTAAATGGATGGACCTAGAAAAGATTATATTCAGTAACATAATCCAGACACTGAAAGACAAATGCCATGTTTTCTTTTTTTTTTTTTTTTTTTTTTTTTGGTTTTTGCGAGACAGGGTTTCTCTGTATAGCCCTGGCTGTCCTGGAACTCACTTTGTAGACCAGGCTGGCCTCGAACTCAGAAATCCGCCTGCCTCTGCCTCCCGAGTGCTGGGATTAAAGGCGTGCGCCACCACGCCCGGCAACATCTTTTTTTTTTCTTTTTTTTTTATTTTTTTTTTTCATGTTTTCTTAACTGCTGTTCCTAGCTCCAAATTTTCAAATGGGGTATATAACATAAAATTACCAGACAAGCCAGGAGAGAATAAAGGGATTTAAATAAGAATATCCCATATAGGACCATATATTTGAATATTTGGTCCCAGTTGGTAGAATATTTTGGGAAGGATTAGAAGGTATGGCCCTTTGGAAACCAGTGTGTCACAGTGAGGAGTGGGATTTGAGGATTCAAATACCCACACCATTCCTAACTCTCCTTTTCTCCCTGTCCCTCCCCCTGCCCCTCTCCCTCTCCTTCTTCTTTTCCTTCTCCCTCTCCTTTTTCCTCTGCTTCTCTCTCTCTCCATCCCCTTCTGCCTCCTACTTGTACACAAGGTCATAAGATTCTAGCTACTTCTCTAGTGCCATGTCTGAACCCATGCTGTCATGTTTCCACTGTAATGGTCATGGAGTCTAATCCTCTGAAATTATAATCCTCTGTAAACTCCTTTCTTCTATGAGTTTCCTTGATTATGGTGTCTTATCAGGACAATAGAAAGTTAATTGATGTGGGGGAAGAGACCATAAGAAGAAAATAGCAGGATACAGATCATATATAGGTGAAATATTAAAACGGGGGAGTGACAGCTCTAATTGGGTGGAGGCAAAAGTTAATATAGAAAAAGAAGGTGTCAGGAGGAACAAATAATGCCCAGGTTTTTTTTAAAAGCCTTGAGGAATGATATTACTTTGTATTTTTTAATAGTTTAGCAGATAGTTTTCCCTTTTCAGAGTGAATCATGATAAAATATTAAGACCTGATATTTCATAATTGTCATATACATTTGGAAGGTAATAGAAATGTATACTAGTTTTACTAAAGAAGGATTTAAAAAAAATTGATGCTTATAAAAATCAAGTAGAATATACTTGCTATAAACATTAGCTATGACCCCACAATGGCCAGGAAACAGCCAGTTATCTATACAGAAAACTCATTGGTAAGATATTCAGAATTCATACACTCTATTGTTCAGAACTGATCAAACCCAATCTTCTAATACATTTCCTTAAGAACAATAGCAAATTGGTTAGCATAACTATTCTTAAGGAATTTCAAGGAAATCATTTCAGTTATGAAAGAAAGTTTTAAAACAAACAAACAAACAAACAAACAAACAAACAAAAACCCAAAACTAGAAAGACAAAAAACCAAAACTCAATCCAGGAAAGATTGTCAGAACAGAAAATTGTACCAGTCCCCTAAGGCTTGAACATTCTTCAACATCTATAGTAAAACCTAAATGTCTGAATATTTATTTAAGCCCATCATTTTTTGTAATTCCCCAAACTCGAATGTATACTTTAATACCTAAAAATTGATCCACATATTTCAAGAAATTAGAGTAAAAAGAGTAAGTAGGAAGAAAAGGAGAATGAAAGAAACATTATACTGACATTCAAGTTTGATCATTTATTCATGAGATGAGTAATTCCCAAGGTCATTGGACAAATGACAGAGGTAAATTGCAGACATGGGCGATTTCTCTGAGGCATCAGCAATTAAGGATGCTGACCTCACACAAAGAAAATTCACAAAACAACACCTTTTGCAAGCCCTGACTATAGAGAACTTAAAACCAAACTCAATACTGCTTATGGTCATACTGCAAAATGTATTTTGAAATAACACTGGTATAGTAACTGATGACAGTTCGTTTTATGCTGCTGTGGCAGCCTGCAGATTCGATAGGTGATTAAAGACCACTATCTTCCTGGTTTGACATTTGATGTAGTCTGAAAATATTTCTTACAAAGAATTTGTAATGGGAACATTAATCAGCTTATCAAATCAGTGAACTTTCAAGATGGTTCTATAGTTTTTCACACTTCCCTTGATTATCCATTTCCTAAGCGGGGAGAAATGCCATATGTAAGGAAAGTTCATGTTTAGTTTTCAGTTTTTAAGTAGCTACCAATTTAAAGTGTCTGGATATGAGAAACTTAATGCATCAATACAATCTGAATAAAAGATAAAGCTTTACTCAGAGATGCTCACCAAGATATGAATAAATATATTTATCCTAAAGCTCAGAAAACTGACAGATAATATCAGATTTGAATAAGTATATATGCCTATTTTCACATAATTATCAGATTAATTTTATTTATGTTAATTATATTTGTGAATAAAATGTTTATATGCATTGTTAATACTGAAATCTGAAGACTTTGATTCAGTGTCTGGCATTCAAAATAAATAATAACATGATAATTCTAGAAGAATCAATGATTGTTCAGGCAACTGAAATTTAGTACATTGAATTGTTCTGTATTGACAAAAATAATTATTTCTTCAACCTGGCGAAATATTGAAATTGTAAGCAATTTTAAGTTGCAAGCCACAAATAAGAGAAAATAAAAATGTCCATTAGTCTTTAGCCTTATATTTAACAAACCTTCTTACCAAATTTCACATGTCAAAATTAACAGTGAGAAAGGTATCTACAAAAATCTACATACACTGAAAATGTGTGGAATAAACTGGGAGAGGTTAAATGTCCCATTATCAGAGCTCAGTCACCTCTAAATTAATGTGCAAAACCATTGCTATCCAATTCAAGTTGGATTCAAGTTGGTCTGTGAAACCTTATAGCATGATCATGACCACCTGCACCACCATCCTCACCATCCTCACCATCCTCCTCCTCCCCCTCTTCCTCCTCCTCTTCCTCCTCCTCCTCTTCCTCCTCCTCCTCCTCCTCCTCCTCTTCCTCCTATTTCTCCCGCTCCTCATCACCATCAATCTGTAAGAGAAAGTTATATAGCATATCTTTGGAAAAGAGAACTTAGATGGAGAAATCCCTTTCTTCTTGTACTATTGCATATGAGTAGATTTTGGGAGAAAGATAGTCAGCACCTTCACTTGTCTACCTACTGGTGAGCTCACCAGTATCCAAAGTATAGTTCCAAACCCATGGCACGTACAGATGGTATAACACAAGGAGTGCAACAAAAAAGGACATGGTTGTCAAAGAACAAACTTAATAGTAAAAATATTGTCTTCAGGAGAATTGGGAGTAATGGAGGTGACAGTCTGCCTATCAGGTGTTACCCAAAGAGCATTTAAATGGCCTCAAGAATTGTGCTTCATACCAAATTGTATATTACTCTCTCTTCTCCAACCTCAAGAGAGAACCTTCTAAAGGAATACCAGATTTGTTATACATAAAAATGCTTTTTCTGTGAAATATAATTCTAGAAAGAACATATTCTGACTGCACTTTGCTCATGTCACAGAATTTAAACTAGTTTTTAAATAAATCCTTTCAAGTTATACAACAGTTTAAAGGATGAAGCACCTCCAGCTCACTCTCTGGAGTCACTTTCAATCACACTAACGTGTTCTCGTCCCTGGAGATGTCAGGGACAATGCCGTGCTAGAGAGCCTTCAAGGGTATTTGTTTTCTTTTTGGAAGTGTTTTGAATCTGAATAATATTTAGCAACATTAACAATTGTCATGGGCTTGAATGGCTGCATGCTAACTTCAAGCTGCTCTGAGAATGAACATTTTAGTGATTTATTTATTTTTCTAAACTTCTTGGCATTTGGAAGAAAAACAAAACAAAACAAAACAAAACTTAAGTGACAAGCTGTTTGTGACTGTCCCAGGGCAGAGACGATGGCTGCAGGAAAAGAATTCTAATAGAATTTTCCAAATCTCTCCCCACGGGCTGCAAACTCAGTTCACCAGAGGCCTGAAGGCTCCAAGATCCATTCCTTATATTTACCAAGAAGGTTCCTTTTGAATATTAGACTATATACACTCAGAATCACCCCCAAAAGAGATCTTAAACTTCTGCCGTATCTACACTTCTGCCTCAAACCTTAAAGTTCAATTTCACTTTGTCTACTTGAAATATTTTTTGACTCAACTTTTCCTTTAACACATTCCCATTTGCTTTTGCCTTGGCAAACTCTGTGCTCTAATAATCTGAGGCGAGAAACACTTCAATACCTGAATTAGCTCGCTAATGTTTTTCCTTCCTTCATCTCATGTAGTTAACAGAGCACTGTCTAACGAATTTCTCTAAAATGTCATCTCTAAATACATCAAAGCTTAATTATTCACCCTAGCATCAAAGTCTCTTCTCAACTTGGCATATACCATTGATTTTTATCTCTGCTACTTCATTGTGCTTTGAAAACAAACAAATATGCTAGAAGACTTTGCATATCTCCTGATGCTAATATTTCTGATGGAGAAATCAACTCAACTTGGTGTTTAAGAATTCATTTCAGTAAACATTATTTTCTGCTGTATGACATGAAACATGCTCAATATCAGTAACACGTGGCACTACATTTGAAAAGCTCACTCTTTGGCGAAGAGACTTTTTTGTTATTTTTATTTTTTTCCATTTTTTATTAGGTATTTAGCTCATTTACATTTCCAATGCTATACCAAAAGTCCCCTATACCCACCCACCCCCACTCCCCTACCCACCCACTCCCCCTTTTTGGCCCTGGCGTTCCCCTGTACTGGGGCATATAAAGTTTGCAAGTCCAATGGGCCTCTCTTTCCAGTGATGGCCAACTAGGCCATCTTTTGATACATATGCAGCTAGAGTCAAGAGCTCCGGGGTACTGGTTAGTTCATAATGTTGTTCCACCTATAGGGTTGCAGATCCCTTTAGCTCCTTGGGTACTTTCTCTAGCTCCTACATTGGGAGACCTGTGATCCATCCATTAGCTGACTGTGAGCATCCACTTCTGTGTTTGCTAAGCCCCGGCATAGTCTCACAAGAGACAGCTACATCTGGGTCCTTTCGATAAAATCTTGCTAGTGTATGCAATGGTGTCAGCGTTTGGATGCTGATTATGGGGTGGATCCCTGGATATGGCAGTCTCTACATGGTCCATCCTTTCATCTCAGCTCCAAACTTTGTCTCTGTAACTCCTTCCATGGGTGTTTTGTTCCCAATTCTAAGGAGGGGCATAGTGTCCACACTTCAGTCTTCATTCTTCTTGAGTTTCATGTGTTTAGCAAATTGTATCTTATATCTTGGGTATCCTAGGTTTGGGGCTAATATCCACTTATCAGTGAGTACATATTGTGTGAGTTCCTTTGTGAATGTGTTACCTCACTCAGGATGATGCCCTCCAGGTCCATCCATTTGGCTAGGAATTTCATAAATTCATTCTTTTTAATAGCTGAGTAGTACTCCATTGTGTAGATGTACCACATTTTCTGTATCCATTCCTCTGTTGAGGGGCATCTGGGTTCTTTCCAGCTTCTGGCTATTATAAATAAGGCTGCTATGAACATAGTGGAGCATGTGTCCTTCTTACCAGTTGGGGCATCTTTTTTGACATTTCATATGTTATCGCCCGTCCTGGTTTCTTCCCAGTAACCTCCATACCCCTCCCCCCACCCCTGCTTCAATGTGGGCGCTCCCCCACCCACTCACTCGCTTGTGCCTCACCAATCTCTCATCCCCCTACATTGGGGTATCAAGTCTCCACAGGAAGGGCCTCCCCGCCCATTGATGCCAAATAAGGCCATCCTCTGCTTACTTATGCAGCTGGAGCCATGGGTCCCTCCATGTGTACTCTTCGGGTGGTGGTTTAGTCCCTGGGAGCTCTGGGGAGTCCAGTTGGTTGATAATGGTCTTCCCATGGGGTTGAAATTCGCTTCAGCTCCTTTAGACTTCCCCTAGCTCTTCCATTGGGGTTCCGGGGATCAGTCCAGTGATTGGCTGTGAGTATCTGCATCCGTATTGGTTAGGTGCAGGTAGAACCTCTCAGGGAATAGCCATACTAGGCTCCTGCAGGACAATGCCTTTAGATATGAAATGACCATGTTACAACATGAGAGGAGATCTGATAAGATATACTCTATCACTTACACCATAGTAAGAAAAATGTCGACTCATGGCTTCTGTCCCGCTGACTTGACTACTCCGGACAGTCACAATGTAGTAAACAGCTTCCTGGCAGCCTTAAACTTCAAACATTCAAAATAAAAGAACAAATGAAGCCCTACATATTAAATACAATGACATTTAAAGCTAATGTGTCTTACAGTTTCATACCTAAGCTTAAGTCTCTTCTTCATTTTAATATTGAGTGGAACAGCCAACACTTTATAAAATCAGACCTATAAAACTGCTTACCTCTTACCGATCTCCTATTGCAGTTTTCAAGAAGTGTTCTCTGAGGTAGTTTTCTCTGGAGTCGAGGAACTCCAGAGGCCAAAGGACATGAGCAGTACTCATTGTACCAGAGGGACAAACAATTCAAATGAATCAAGCCAAGCCTTAGCACTAAACAATGGGAATATAATCCAATCTTGTACAAATCAGAATTTTATGGTGATGTTTTTGTCCTTACTGGTAAGCAATAGGATTTGTTGTCAAAGACTCAGTCTACTGTTCAGATTCTAGTAGTATTTTAACAGCTTTATGACCTTGAAATGTTAGAAAATCTCAGAACTGCCGAGGGATGAATGGTTCTATATAATTTGCAGAATCATTATGAAGGATATATATATATATATATTACACACACATATGATTGCATGTATAATCTTTTTGTTTTGTTTTGTTTTTTTTGTTTTTTTTTTGTTTTTTTGTTTTTTTGAGACAGGGTTTCTCTGGGTAGCCCTGGCTGTCTTCGAACTCACTCTGTAGACCAGGCTGGCCTCGAACTCAGAAATCCGCCTGCCTCTGCCTCCCAAGTGATGGGACTAAAGGTGTGGGCCATCACTGCCTGGCTATAATCTTAATATATTTGCATTAGATAAAGGCCTGCTGTATACACCAATTGACGAAGACTCATTTTAAAGAATAACAATAATTTTGTTTTATCACCCTTCTTCTCTACCACGATTTTATTGACTAGTACTAGCAAGGAAGGAGTATTTTTGTAGTTTGACATTCTCAAGATTCTACATGATTAACACAATTTCCAACAAACTGTATTGTTAATTTCCTTAGCCTTTATGATTATAAATGATTAATGTTCTCTTAGCTAGTAATAAATGTGCTAACATTCTGAGTTCTGCAACTTGAAGCATTATAAGTAGGACACAATGAGATGATTTATGCAATCAAAGATAGGTTGGACAGCACAACTTGACCTTATTTCAAGAGATATAAAGTAATTTATGATAGTAGCAAAGGTCTATTTAGGGGAGAAAAATGCATGCTGCAAAGGGAAAGAAGCTGTATATTTAAAAGGTTGTCTAAAACTTATATTCATTATGTAACACTACATGCTTATTAACAATCTGGCTTTTTAAGTCAGATGTGATTTACTTGACTCATTAAAGTTCTCCTGGCCTCAGTTTCCTTGTATGTGAAATATTAATCATAATATATATTTTTATTTAGGGTTCTAAAACTTAAGTATGCATGCTAAATAATTATGAAGAATAGAGTCTTTTTAATAATTTGCTTATTAGCATAGCATTTTTGCTTCTTGAATTAACTGGAGACTTGGGAATAAACAGAAAATATAGCTGAGGTTATGACAAACATTTCATATTAGTATTATTTTCAGGGTTAGAGGCTCTTTGGACTGTTGGAGGTTTCAGGACAAGTAAAAGGTATGGAAGGACAGAAGGTCTGTTAATTAATAGTCTACAGCATTGTTGCAAGAATGAGTTACTTATTGCATGACTTTGACACTATACTTGAAAAAATCAACTTAAAACCAGTTTGTTTAGGCCAACCATTGCAGTGAATAGCCTGCCAAGGTAGAGAAGTTGTGGTGTTGGGGCTTGAGACGGGTTACATCTTATCTGCTCCAGGAAGCAGAGAGTAATACATGCTGTGACCCACCCTCTTTTTCTTTTATATTGAGTTCTTGATTAAGTCCATGCTTTCTTGCCACCCACATTTAGGGTATCTGTCATTCTTATCCCAATTAATCCAATGCAGGAATTTTCTCATAGATCTGCCAAGGAGTTTGTTTCAGTAGCAATTCTAAATCCCACTAATTGACAATTAAGATTAATCATTAAATTTCCCAACCCTTGTTTCGGTGACATCCAAATGCACCACTTCAAGCTAGTGCCTTCTGCTTCTTGTCATCATAGGCTTCTGGCCTTCTAAGATGCAAAACACATTCAGTCTCCTTCAAAAATCTCCATAGTCTTTAAAAGTTCCAACATTTTTGCAAGTTTAAGTGTATAATATCTTTTGAGACTGGGACAATCACTTAAGAGTAAACCTCTATTACATACATATATACATATACATATACATATACATATACATATACACATACACATACACATACACATACACATACACATACACATACACATACACATACACATACACATACACATACACATACACATATACATATACATATACATATACATCATCATATACATCATCATATACATATACATCATCATATACATCATCATATACATCATCATATACATCATCATATACATCATCATATACATCATCATATACATCATCATATACATCATCATATACATATACACATATATACATATACATATACATCATATACATATACACATACACATACACACACACACACACACACACACACACACACACACATACACATACACATACACATACACATACACATACACATACACATACACATACACATACACATACATATACATATGACCCACACCAAAACAAACAAACAAACAAAAACCCCAAATCCCACTTACATACTTTAGCCCATAATAGCACATTTCAAATGGGAGACATTGGAATAACAACAAGGAAATATGAGACTTTAACGGGACTGAAACTCAGTAGAGGAGATACCAAATCCTGTAATTCCATGTATAGTATCACAGCTTGTCTCAGTCCCAGTTTCTATCACTGTGACAAAGCATCATGAATGTAGTAGTTAAAATGAATTGGCTCCCAAAAGGCCTATAGGAAGTGGCAGTATTAAGAGATGTGACTTTTGAAGCTGGGGGGTGGTGGTGCACGCCTTTAATCCCAGCACTTGGGAGGCACAGGCAGGTGGATTTCTGAGTTCGAGGCCAGCCTGATCTTCAAAATGAGTTCGAGGACAGCCAGGGCTATCCAGAGAAACCTTGTCTTGAAAAAACAAAACAAAACAAAACAAAACAAAACAAAAACAAACAAACAAACAAAAAAAAAAACAGATGTGGCTTTTTTGGGATAGCTGTGGCCTTGTCAGAGGAAGTGTATCATTGGAGGCGGGCTTTGAGGTTTCAGATGCTTAAGCTAGGTCCATTGTCATTCTTTCTTCCTGCTGCCTGTCGATGTAGATATAGAATTGTCAGCTA
Source organism: Mus musculus (assembly GCF_000001635.26). Taxonomy (NCBI): domain Eukaryota; kingdom Metazoa; phylum Chordata; class Mammalia; order Rodentia; family Muridae; genus Mus; species Mus musculus. Next base: position 50,888,269 of record NC_000084.6, read on the forward strand.
CCTCTCCAGCACCATATGCCTGCATACCATCATGCTTCCCACCATGACAATAATGGACTAATTTTCTGAACTATAAGTCAGACTCAATTAGATTTTTTTCCTTAATGAGAGTTGCTATGCTCATGGTGTATTTTCACAATAGAAACCCAAAGACAATGACAAAAAGCAGTATGAAAAGAAAAGAAAAATAATTATCTCACCTTACAGTTTTTACTCTATCATCAAAGGAAGTCAGAGCAGACACTCAAAGCAGGAATTTTGAGGTAGACACTGATGCAGTGGCCATAGAGGAATGCTCTTACTCCTTTGCTCTTCATGCCTTGCTCAGTCTTTCTTATACACATCAAGACCTCCTACCCAGAAGCAGCAGCACCTACAATGGATCATGTCTTCTCACATCAATTATTAATCAAAAATATCCCAATGATTTGCCTACTGGCAAATCTTATTGAGGCATATTCTCAATTGAGCATTCCTCTTTCTAGATGACTCTAACTTGTATCAAGTTGACAACTAGACAACATGGAGCTCATGGTGGAATTTGCTGGACTTCAAAGGCCTTGAGCAACCCCACCTCTTCATCTTTGCTTGCTGTACCATAAATAGCCTGTCTTTTGGATCAGTTCCAGTTTCCAGCCTGCATGTTTCCTCAGTGGGTACCACCTGTTTCTGGTATTTGCAATGGGAATAGGTTTCTATAGCAACCCAGGTTTCAGTTTTGCAGTCTCACTCAGCGCCATCTTACTGCCTGTTTCTTGGGTCTCTAATCCTGCCACATATTGTTTGACTTCTGAAGCTTTCTGGAACCACAGGGCTCCTCAACTTTACATCTTTTGTGCTTGTAAAACCAGCACGATATAACCTCCAGATAGGAAAGGAGCCAGTTTTCATTGGACCAAAGTTGCATTGGCCTTTGTGCATTGACCCTAAAGACATAATTTTCTAGGCCATTGATTTTTGAGAAGGGACCCTCTTTCCGAGGTATTCCAAGCATAGGATATCTCCTTTCAAATAAATTTTCATTTCACAAAATGGAGTCATTACTGAAGATAGTCCTGCACTCCATTAGGCTTGGTGCAAAGAGCGGAGGAGCTCCTCTTTAATAGCAAGCCTGCTTCACATTTATAGCTTATCCCAAACTTGACTTGTCTGTAACATCAAACTCATATCCTTTTCTTTGCCTAACTGCACTTTTTGCATATCTCTCTGTTCTTGTTACTCTCTAGCACATTTAACTTGGATGAGATCAGTAAACAGTAGACATGAAAGGTCCTGAATATACTCCTAATTTGAGATTTCCTCTGCCAAACAAATTAGCCCTTTGACTTTAAGTTCAACCCCACTCAAGTCTGATGACATGGGCATAATAATGCAGCTACATTCTTTAATAGTATAACTCAAATGACCTGAAATACAGTTCATAATAGTTACTATTCTCTGGTACCTCATGGTGTACCTACCATGTCTGCATTTCTCTGTGCATTCTTTTGCAATAGTCACCCACTGGAAAGACCTATTAAGCTCAACCTATAGAATTCTAGACCTTTTCAATCTCCAATTCAAGCTCTACCACATTCTTCCTGAAAACCAGTTCCTAAGGTCTAAGAACCATGTGGTCAGGTTTACCATAGCAACAGCCTACTTCTCAGTTCTATATTCTATATTAGTCACTTCTTTCATTGCTGCAATAACATACCTACTTAAGGAGGAAGCATTTATTTTTACTCATGGTTCCAGGGTACAATTCTGTCATGGTGTAGAAATCATAATGGCAGGAGTTTGAGATAACTCATCACCTTGTGTTCATAGTCACGAAGCAGGCAGTAATGAGTATTCCTGCCCTATTTTTATATACTGTAGTACCTCAGCTTATGGAATGGTCCTACCCATATTGTAGGTGAGCCTTTTCATCTCAGTTAATGAGGTCTAGACATTTCCTAACAGACTGGTTGAGAATTCTGTTTCTATGGTGACTCTAATTCCCATCAAGATGACAATCAAGATTAACTGCTAGGAAGGGGATCTATAGCACTAAGAAAGTAAAACAGCATAAACATGTCTGGTAGTCCTGGGAAAAACAGACCTTAACATAGGAAAGGAAAGAGAAAATGTGTTAGTTTTCAAGTGACCAGACTCAACAGAATGTACAGATGCCTAGAAAGTGAGCAACTACCAAGGAATCATAGTACATGTGACCCAGCTACCAAATAACTACTCCAGGCTCCAACACACATAAGGAAGGTCAAACAATGGCTGTACAGGGGCAGAAATTGGAGCATAGAATATCCAGTCCTAATTATAATTGAATAAATGAATCAAATATCTACTTTCTCATAGTCCAGGCTCTCTAGCCTGGAGCCTTTCTTTTGTTCACTGCATTCCTCCTGAGTTCCTCATTCTTGGCAAATCTGTTTTGCTTTTAGGAGACAGACCTTGTATGACAGCTCTGCTCGAGCTGAGATCTTTTGAGGTGTTGATCAGTGAAGCATAACTCTTTATTTAGACACATTTCTACTTCTCTGTTATTAGTTTAATTCATAGTCAAAGGTAAGAAAGGTCTTAGTGGGGTTGGCATAATAGCTCTGCAGGTAAAGGCACTTATCACAAATCCTGACAACCTGAGTATGATCCAGGAAACCCACATGTTGTTAGACAAGAGGACCAATTCCTCAATGTCTATCCTCTGATCTACACTATGGTGCCTCATCTCCATATATACAAAGTAAAGAATTTCTTAAAACAGAAAGCTCTTGACTAAAAATTGCTATAAGTCTGATAAATTGAAGTTTTATCTTTATTCATTCAAAGGGCAGTGTCGACATCTTGTAACTAGCACACAGCAGTGGCTCAATATCTGTGATCACATGCTAATGTCTAATTAGGATGAGTCATGATGCTGAGGCTGCTTTGAACCAGAACTTTTACATCCATTCAGTAAACAGATTGAAGCTTCATATGGCTAATCCTATTGAGCTGATATAAATTCATGTTTCATATGTTAATAGTTATGATAATTACACAAGGAGATACTTTCAAAGATTTTAAGTATATGGATCTGGTTTGTTTAAATATACATAAAAGGAAAATGAAAAGTAATATGCAAATTTGCTATAAATTTTACAATTATCTGCTAAAATAAATGTTTAGGAAAAAAGGTGTAAGTTTTTGAAATAGTAAAAATTTCAGTGACTTTTTTTCACTCTATGCCGTTTCTAGTTACCTAATTCTATTAGATTTATATCTTACATTGGTTTTGAACTCTTTATATCTCTGTAAATTGACAAGAAATGATTCTTGATTAAACAGGGACAAATGCGTTACTACAGTAGGATTATTGCTCCCCCCATTTAATTGTAATTTTTTCCTATATTTCCTGTTGTCTATATCTATATTATATTTTGAATTCTCCTTTGAATTTATTATAATGTGTTTAAAGTTTCCTCCATAATTATTAAACAAAACTTCGACATCCACTTGCTTTGTATTTTTAAAAGACTAACCATTTTATCTTTTAAAAAAAATGTTCCTTTTGAACAAGAAAATTATTCCCTAATATTGTAGATAGAAAAACAGGCTTAGAAAAATTTGATAACTAGTCCATTATGACACTGCTAAAAGTCTAAACTTATAATTATCGAAACAAATGTGTATTCATTTCCAGTGAATCACAATGTTGTTCATGTAAACAATTCACATGGAATTTATATGCTAGAACACTCAGAACATTGGCTCACATATGCATGAAAACTCAATGAACTAATAATTACTACTGATTATGTAATTAGAGACTGGAATTGATAATTACATTTCAACATAGACACTGTATAGTAATTACACAAACATAATTGCCTAGTGAAGCATAAACAAAGCAACGCTATTCAAACCTAGCCATCAATGGATCAGTGTGATTTCAATTAGAATTTTAAGAAATTTCTAAGGTACTTTTCTTTTAGACTCTTTTTTTAAAGACTCATTTATTTATTATATGTACACTGTAGCTGTCTTCAGACATATCAGGAGAGGACATCAGATCTCATTACAGATGGTTGTGAGTCATCATATGGTTGCTGGGATTTGAACTCAGGACCTCAGGAAGAGCAGTCAGTGCTCTTAACCACTGAGCTATCTCTCCAGTCCTTCTTTTAGATTCTGATTAATAAGATTAACATAGACTACTAGAAGTTTTAATATTTTCTTACTGGAAAAGAATCCACAAAGGACAAGAAAGTGAAAGATGAAGAAGAGCAGCAGTCTTCAAATGAGACAAACTCAAGAGGCAGATGTGTAGACCAAGGAATTCTTTTGTAGAGTGTGGGCCTACTTAAGCCAGATCTTCAAAGTCAAGCTCTTCTTGCATGATGTAGGGATATGCCACCTGCCAATAAGATACGATGGGATGAAAGCATGTCTATCCATCATCTGGAGCAATGGGTTTGTAGTGAGTTTAAAACCCCTTTGGTCAGCCTACCTTAGCTCCAGATGAATCAATAATCCCCATGACACAAAGAAGCAGGATATAGCAGAAATTTAGGATACGCAGAGAGAACAAATAATAAACCCAACTTACTCTATTTTCAAATCTACATCTGTAAGAGATGAGTTATCAATGATACATTTAGGAAACAACTTTAAGACTGGCATTATCAACGTAATGAAAATGTACCTGTCCTAAAACAATGTAAGGTTGACAAATGCTATGTGCTTCCAAAGTTCCAATCTCCATCAAACAGCATCCGTGAGACAGATTCATGATGATTACCATGTGACATCTTGAAGGGACAATTTTTTTTTTTTGTTATGGTTATCTTTCCACACAGCTGAAGTGACAAGCTAATATATAGTCTTAAAGCCACTCAAGATGATAGAACATCATGGATTATCCCCAGTCAGCTCCAGTATTTTAGGGTGTGAGAAGGCTATTTTTTGTTCTTTGTTTTTTAAAGCAGATTCCATCTTGTTTCATACAAGATAAAGAGCAACACATTAAGAAGATATTATTTTTATTTTCTTAACTCCTTATATTTCCACAAATGTTATCTCTGAGTTTTTCCATTTCTTCTAGAGTTTTCACATCCCTGAATTAAACTTCATATTAACAAATATAATTACTGTGTTATTTGCAATAAGACAAATAATAGTATTATATATTAACTACAAATTATATGCATAGGATATTAAGAAAAATTATATTTTTGAATGTTAAATTTATAAATTATTAGGAACTGCTATAAGATTCATCTAAACATAAGGATGTTTCCTAAAACATACCCAAAGAAAAGCTTGGTGGAAAAAAAAAAACACTCCCTGTATTTCTGGCAATTAAAAATAGGCTCAAAATGCCTCCTACACATAGAGATGTGAAACACGTGGAAATTTATTTTGAACACAGATTTCCTTCAATTTGACTGAGTTTTAGCACAAGTCTATGAGAGGCAGCCTTTATGTTTGAGCAGACACAAGGCTTGCATCAGTCCTCTTATCTATTCTCATTGCTTTGGAGACTGAAGATCAGTCATACAGTTTTCACAAAGCTAGAGACCAGCCAGCATATCACTAGCATATCATGTTCTCCATCACTAAACACAACAAAATGCTCACAAAAAGACCTTGATCGAAGTTCTACAGATGATGGTTACCTCAGTCATTGAGCTCATCTCAGACTCTCAGAGCTACATCCAGGCAGAGTGAAGGTGGTAGTCAAAACTTGCCCTCCTAGTAACTGAGACTCTAATTCATTAAGATAATCTCTGGTTGTTGTTTCAAAACTTTGGGGAAAATGATATATGTAAACCATTCTTTTATTTATGATAAAAGGTGTGTCAATAGATAATTGAATGATACTTCTTCCATTCTTCCATCATGTTGGGACCCTTTGTTTTCACTTCAATTGCACTAAGACTCTCTTACAATTTCAAGTAATTTCTGTTGTTTGGTGGTATCCATACCATCAGTGCTTTTTTTAAAACTGTAGATTTTCAAAATAATGCACTGTAATAGCAGCTGAATACATGTCAACTATAAACCAATAAAGAAGTAAATAATTCAATGGGTTAAAGAGATTTGCCCACCTAAGTACTGTTATCAGTGGCTAATTAACAGGTAAATAAATAATTAAGAAGCATAGTTACAATTGCAAATGTTCTCATAGAAGAAACGAAAACACTTTAATATCAATGTGAAAATATGTAATCAAGAACTGTCATGGTTCAGGGAAATTGTGAGGCCCAAGCGCAATTCACAGCTCTGTTAAAATGGAAAACGCTCAACAGCACATCAACAAGCAATTATGGTGTAAAGGTGTCTAGAACAAGCTCACTGTTCCCCCACCACAACACTTGTCTTAACATATGTTTCCCACATGAAGCTCTAACTCATGATCTGCTCTGATTATCAGTGTCCCGGAACAGTAAAATATGTTGTCACTCCCCAAGTTTACACATCAACTTAGGGTAGTGCCTGTAGCTTATGAGCATATAAAAAAAGCCTCCACAGCTAACTCATATAAAATAATCATAGTACCACTATGTAACTCTTCAACTGTCATAATGGTTATTACTTTAAATGGAAGCTTTGAATTGAGTACATGAATACATTTTTAAATAAAATCATTGTGTACATTTTATGCATACATGTAGAAAGAGAGAAAATATAAATCGTGAATGACTAGAGGTGTGAAGCTTTTGTTGGCTTTCTCCAGTAGTCCTACAGATTTGAACTGTCTCTTTTTATATTTTTTTCTCACCTGAGATAAGTTGGACAGACCCAGCACTCTCATGGAACACTGGGCAGAAGGACTAATTACATTGAGCAACATAAGGTAGAAATCCAAATAGTCTTATTAACATTAATTTTATGTTAATTATTTGATGATCCTTGATTCCTTTCCCTTCTAATAACATCACCTGTTAGGGACAAGTCACTCACCTGCTTGAGCTAGAGTTGTCAAGTCCCCTCCTATAACTGTTTGTTCCATGTGATGAGCCAACAGCTAAGCAGCTATTTGGCAAACAAGCCTGGCTGTTCTACACTCTCCATGGCTACTCCTATGAGCACAACTCCAGTTTTGTGGTTACGTATAAATGAACTGAAATAACCACTATGCAGAAAACATTGCTTTTGCTACAGCCATTACAGATCATCTATATCAGCCTTGGAAGGCTCCATATGAAGCTATCTTGAAGTCTGCTCACTCTGTAGATATTCTCACTCAGGTCAAAAGAAAAACACCTTTTCAAATGCCTTGGTGTGCAAAGTTTGTGATTTGTATAAATGAAGCATTAATAATGGTCCAAAGACCTGCAATGGTGGAGGAGGAAGCTATGCTGTGATTGGCACAGATTACAATACTGAAGATGATTGCCATAGCTGTATCATACCTTTCCTGGCTGCATGACCGACCAGTCTTTTTGGCCTACAGATTGAGTCATCCAGAGGATACCTTCTGTTCCCTCAGGTTGCAACATGAGGCCCAATGAATGGTTCTTACAGAATGGTCTTTCTCTCTTGTCTGTGTCCATTATTAAGCCTAGAATCATGTACACTGATTACACAATGAAGAGATGGTGGTGAGAACAGTAGCATTTGTAGAGGCAATAGTAGCAGTTGCAAGGACAGCGTCACTGAAGAGGTTTAGAGAGTGACTTTGGCGTTCTAGATTTGTTTCTTTCAAGACAGATAGTCTCCTTTAAAAGGTTGTTAAAAATGAGAGATGGTGGTACATGGTGTTGGAAGTGTTGCAGTGAGTACTCAAGACCAGAGAGACAAGGCTTTCAATAATCCATGCCTGGCAGATGTAACAAGCCATGGGTCCTAACATTAAAGACTTAGGAGCCCAAAGCATTGACCTTTATGTATTTCTACCAATTTAGCTACTGATTTGAGTTAGTCACTAAGTACAAGGCCATTGGCAGTCAACAGCCAGAGCAGTAATCATGTGATCTGAGAACCTAGAAATATGTGTCTCAGGTCTTTATAACTTGCAGTCATAGTCTTGTAGATCTCAGGACCCAGAGCTATAGCCTCTGTGTCTATCATTTAAGACACAAGGGCCTCAACTGTGATTGCCAACTCTAAAATTACTCTTCAACTTTTCTCGATTTCCATTCTGATAGAGCAAAATAATGCCAAGTAGGTAGATGGTAATTTAACCTCCAAGGGTCCACCCTATGATGTCAGAGAAGAGTAAGGGTGTATACTATGTGGTTTAATAACATCTCCCCATGTCCACCACAGCGTGCATATGTGGTTTAAGAAATAATGTCTCTCCATGTCCACCATGCCCTACTTTCCTTGTAGCAATGTTATAAAGCAAGATTCCCACAGCAATTACATGACTTGCCACTAATGGGTACTGTGCCTGCTCTCTTCTACATTTTACTCTTCATTGTAGAGCCATTTAGCTGGCCATAGTGGTGCATTCATATAATCTCAATATTCTTGAGGCTGAGCTTAGAGGTTGACTAGAAGTTGGAGGATAGCATGGACTAACAGTGAGTTCCACCTCAGCCTTGAGTAGATAGTAAACCTTTTCTTAAAAACAAACAAAACAAAACACAAATGTCATAAACAAACAAACAAACAAATATACTAAGATCCAGTTTTAGGGGCTGATATAATAAGCTATACTATACCACATAAGAAAATAAAAAAGCTTACATAGAACCAAAGTATTTCATCCACTTTATGTAAGTAAATGTGTTACAGAATTCAACTCCTAAGGCTAAATACTGACTGGAAACAAGCATTGGAGACAAGGGTGGAGAAAATTAAAACCAAGAGCCAGTATCTCTGTAAGGAGATGAATAGCTATCACTTAGCACTACTGTGGCAAAACTCATCAAGATGCACAGCAACACACAGGGCTTTCGTAGCAGCATTGCTTTCTTATCTCTCCTACATAGAATACATATTAAGCAGCTGTTTTCACAGAGGTGTTCTCTAACATAAAATGGAAAAAGTAAGCCATTCCAGTATAACAGCCCAGACTTCCTCAAGTGACTTTAGTGGGAACTAAAAGGCAAAGCCAAGATTGCAACAGACCATCAAGATACCTGATACTCACCAAAATGTACAACCATACAGAAAGAAGCAATACTGACTGCTGCTCTGGGATCTGACCCACAGCCTTGAGGATCAGTTTTCAGATTATGGTTACGTGTATTGAGTTAAAGGTATACATATTGTGGTCATAAATGGCAACTGCCTTTTAAGGAAAGTTGACATTACAGAAAATAAGAGAAGAGATGGAGGTCGCACAAGTATCCTAGAACAATACTGGCTGTAACAATTTGTCACCTCAGCCTAGTGGAAAGATCAAACAAGTGAGGTTGCTGTTGACTTGAAAAGGATGTGTGTTTAGAATCTATTTTGTATTACTCCAAGATAACGTCATGCATAGAACAAATTTAAACCCAATGAAAATATAAAGAAAAAAATCACTTGCTTTTCCAAGGCAACTATTATTATTTTGGCACGTGTATTCTCTATTTCCATGCATGTTTTCTGTAGTTGATATATTATCCTATGTGAAATATTATACTATGCTTGCTAGTTATAATAAATGTTTTCCAGCTGACTGTAATTTAATAATGTCTGGATTACTCACCACAATTTGTTTTCTTTTTGATCATCTAAAATGAAATATATTCTACCATGTAGACTAGAGTGATGAAATAAATTAGGAATCCTTACTTGGGCCGAACTACAAGGCTTCTGAAGGGAAGTAGAGAGGAGATTCTGTATTCAGTTGTAAGAAATATGAAGTCCTACCTAATCCTTATGACATGGTAGTCAGGTGTGGTGGTGACAACACCTAGAAATTCATCATTCAACAGAGGCACTCACATTCTGTTTCTTGGTATTTTGGATTTCTCATTTTCAAATAATAATAATAAAAAAAGAAAACCCACAAGAACAATCTTTTTAATTGTCTCATTCCTCTATACAACGTCCTACAAATTGTGAAGTCGTCGTTCAAACTTTACATTTCTACAACTTCTCTGGTTCATTTGTTACTACAGACTGAATCCCCATTTATTCACCATGGAGCTTTGAATGAAATTCTGCATATATTTATATCATCAACATAGTTTAACTACTTTCACACTTACACTTTTATAAATCTTTTTAATATAATAATAAATAATATGTAACAAATAATGCCATTTTTCTTAGACACTAACAAATGCATGTCCAGTAGAGTGAAAGCTTCACAAGTATTTTTCAAAAGTCTCTATTGCATAAATTTAAAGGAAACCAATTTTCAAAAACAGAAGTGATACTGCACAATTTTTATTAATAGAAATAAGTATATATGAACTTTAGTATTAGTTTTTATTCCTTTTTTTCCCTTTCTTCCCTCTTGCCTTTCATCCCTCATGTATATATATAATTGTATGACATGTATTATTTATTGAAACAAATTCTATATACATAGCTTAGGTTTTCTCTGGACATCTTTGGCATCTGAAGTTACAGGTCAGCACCATATTCCTGGGTATAAATTTGTTTGTAAAGCATGCACATGTATGTACTCTGTAAAATATATACCTGTATGTACCATTGTTTTCATTTCACTGAGCATGTGTGCACTGCCTCATTTTGCATGGCCTGGTCCTGAAAAGCTGACTTGGGTGACCTGGGAATAAACAAAAGGCAGACATTGAAGAAACAACAAATACATGTGCATGAAACCTGGGATCCTGTGGGCTGTACTTACTCTGATGGAGGCACCTACTGTGCTACCTGGAGACTCAGAACACTTACGTACTTCATGAGGAGGGATGGTACAATATGTGTGAGAGGCCTCTCTCTGGGGAGCACTCTCAGACTGTAAACTCCGGAAGACAAATCTACGGTCCATAGTTTTTATACACTAGTTTTGGCCAAAGGTCATTTCTTCATCAACACTTTTACGTGGACCGGAGGGAGACTTTGCTGAACCTCTGAGTCTCGCCAGAGGAAGGCATTGTGATTTCCATGGGTCTGATGCACTGGGATCGTTGACATACCCATACTCGTTCATAATACACACTCATTCAGAGCTTCATTTTCTCCTTTCACATTTACAAAGGCTTCCTTGGCTCCCCACATTCTAGCTTACGCTTGAGATGCAGGGTCCCTAATTCTTTGGGAACTCGCCATATAGACTAGCTGTCCAGTGAGTTTCAGGGATCTGCTGACTCTGCCTCCTCAGATCTGGAATTACAAGGTTCTATGTAGCAAACTCACATCCTCCAAAAATGTGCCACAAGAATTTTGATGACTGAGTTATCTTCCCAGATCTTATTTCTTGAAATATAAAAATGATGATGATGATGATGGCGATGGTGATGATTGTGTTTCCAGAGAGTGACGAACAACTGTGTGACACTTTAGATGACTTGGCATTGGGACGGTTAAAACTGTAGAAGAAGATAAGATAGACATTAGAGAATGGGTTATTCTGCAACTCCACTGGAATCTAAGAAGATTGGTCTTCTGCTACATATGGCCTAGTCACCATCAATGGGAGGAGAGGCCCTTGGTCTTGCGAAGATCATATGCCCCAGTACATGGGAATGCCAGGGCCAGGAAGCAGGAGTGGGTGGGTTGGGGAGCAGGGTGGAGGGAGGGTATAGGGGAATTTTGGGATAGCATTTGAAATGTAAATGAAGAAAATATCTAATAAAAAAAAGAAGAAGAAAAGAAGGTTGATCTTTAAAGCCAGAGTGCCAAAAAAAAAAAAAAAAAAAAAAAAAAAAAAAAAAAAAAAAAAAAAAAAAAAGCTTACTTCCATCTGAGTTAGAATTTCTATTGCTGGGATGAAATACCATAAACAAAAAGTAAGTTATGGAGGAAAGTTTATTTGGCATACATGTCCAGACCATAGTCTATCATGGAAAAGAAGGCAAGGCAGGAACTCAAACACTGGCTTTGCTCTGCCTGCATCTTTTATAGAACCCAGAGATAGCACAGGCCACAATGGGCTGGGTCCTTCTCCATCAATTATGTTAAGAAAATGTCCTACGGCAGGTGCTTATGGAGGGATTTTTTCAGTTGAGGTTCCTTCTGTTCAGATGACTCTAGCTTGTGTTAACATAAAACTACCTAGAACACGTTTCTTCACAGTCAAACATCCCTATCAATAAATTCTATTTTTATGTTTTCCAGACAGCACAAAAGATTTGTAATTCATTGATTAAACAGATTTCCCCCCACTCATAAGGATTATAGATGACTGGAAAGCCTTTTGAAAAGATTTTATTTTGAGAAGGAATTACTGGCTCTAAGACTTATTATTTCCTTTAATTTTTCTGACTTTATTTTATATTTTTCTACTTATTTTAAATTTGTTGTAAACAAAGACAGTTTATATACACTGCTATATAATACAAACACGTTTTATAAATAGCATTAAAATCCTGAGAAATTAAAATGAAAAACATACACAATGTTTCACATATTGTAAAAGAATAAATTTATTCACAGATACCAGTTTAGTTTAAATTTCACCAAATAAATTCAATTTTACCTTTACTTCGTATTGATCCTGATTGAAGGTAGTTCAGCTTCTTTGGGGATGGAGTTATCTCTCAGCAATCAGCACTCAGAGAGCCAGGGACGCAATTGAATCAGAGCGACTGCTTGTGAATGGCAAAACAAATTGATAATCTTAGACTTAAAAATAACACTTTAACACAGAGAAAGTAAAGCCCTATTTTTTCCTTCTAATGACAGTGTTTTCTCTTTAGCCAGACAATATGAGGCTGATCATGTTATTATGGCAAAGCTATTCAAAGACTTGGAAAATGTCTGTTGGAAATGTCCTTTCGTTGGCTCTGATACAACATAAATATTTCTGAATAGCCTAGTACAGACACAATTCTTTTAGGATATTCACTATCCTTAGGTAGCTTCCTTAGGAGGAATTATGCAGACTCTCAGCCTTGCCAAACTAATATTTTTCAGTACTCATGAAGGCACATCTTTCTTAAGGAGGACTGAGTGCCCTGGAGCAAACACTGAATTTAGGAAGTATTCGGAAGGGCTCTAGGAAAGCAGTGTGTTGATTGCAGATCAGAGAGCTCTAAGCAGCCATCCTTGCTTAGTAAAGCCCAGGAGGTTAGAGTACTAGGCAACAATTTAAATGGCAAGAAATGTCAGCTAATAAACAGCTGATTCCCTGTTTTGATACAACTATAGCCATTTTTATTCTGTGTAAGCCAAAGCTACAAAACACATCAATGTGAAGGAAGGTATTCAGGAAAACATATCATGTTCACTATATTTTTAATTAGAAATGTTTATTGGCTGTATTATGGGATATTATGAGGTATTAGATGTTTTAAACTTCAATAATAACTAAGAATTTCCAGTAGTATCTAATTTTTGCTACATTTGCTATTCAATAACCCCCAACATTATCAGCACTAGAAATGAAAAAAAAACCCACATTATTGTTCCTAGCTTTACTAAGAGGACAAGAAGAAGGAAAGGAAGGCTTTTAGAGCCAGAGGAGAAGAGGAGACGAGGAGAACATGGCCCACAGAATCAACTAAGCAGGGCTCATAGTGGCTCACATAAACTGAAGTGGCAATCACAGAACTACTGCAGTTCTGTGCTAGCTCCTCTATGCACATATATATGTATATTTTTCATTAGAAATTTTTTGACTGTATTATGTGTGTATATATGTATGTATATGTTTAGGTTTTTTTTTTTTTGTCTTTTGTTTTTGTTTTGTTTTGTTTTTTGTGTAACTCTTAAAAATGAGAGTAAATGGGGGTATCTCTTTGTTTCTTTTGCCTGCTCATGGAACACCGTTCCTTCTACTGGGTTGTCTTGTGCAGCCTTGATAAGAGGGTCTGTGCCTAGTCTTACTGGACCTTTGTTTCTGAAGGGAAATGGAGGAGTAATAGATTTGGGGGAAGAGAGGACATGGAAGGGAGTAGGAGGAAAAGAGGGGTGGGAGGCTTTAGTTGGGATGTAGTGGATCAGAGAAGACGAAAGAAAAAGAAAAACGTTAAAGAGTACAAAATCATGTTGAACACACCAGTCTTTATGTTCTTTATTAGATATTTTATTTATTTTCATTTCAAATGTTATCCCCTTTCCCTACCTATTCATTCAATATAGTACTCAAATTCCTAGCCAGATCAATTACACAACAAAAGGAGGTCAAAGGGATACGAACTGGAAAGGAAGAAGTCAAAATATCACTATTTGCAGATGGTATAAGAGTATATTAAAATGACCCCAAAAATTCCACTAGAAAACTCCCAAACCTGATACGCAACTTCAACAAAGTGGATGGATATAAAATTCACCCAAATAAATCAGTAGCCTTCCTCTATTCAAAGGATAAACAGGCTGAGAAAGAAATTAGGGAAACCAAAAAAACCTCATAGCTTATGTCATAATTTCCTTTTTGTTAATATTTTCATTTGATAAACTCCTTAATTTTATCTACTTTTCTGTGTTTAGTTAGTTTGTTTGAGACAAAGATATAACCTGGGCCACATTGAACTCACAGCCCTCTACCATCTGCCTCTGGAGAACTAGGGTCTGTGGTTTGTACCACCACATTCAGACCATCTTCTTAATTGGAAAAAAATGAAAGAGCATAATAATAAAATTATGCTTTGTTCTGTTTTAAAATTCTTCAAAATGTTCCTCTAAACTTTAAGATTATAAGCATGTCCTCTTTTATGTTTCCTTAATATTTTTGGATTATTTTCTCCTATTAGTAATGCTTACTATGCCTGTCTTTCTTAAATTAAGTTTGTGGCCAACTTTATATTTCTATATGGGTAAGGAATCTCACTATGTTTATTAAACCTTTCATCCTTTGTTCACTATTCAGTAATGGAAACCCTACAATGAATCAGGCTTCCATTTCCACAAAAGCCAATTCTGTTCTCTGGTCTGATTTACTGTTCATTTAGTCAAGTGTGGGTGAATATAATGCTGTCTAATCCACTGAACACTTTAATGAATTTTGAGTTAGAGCAAGGGAAGGTGCTGTGTTATATACCACAGCTATATCACTGTTTTAATAACCCTTAGGCTTTCACATTCTAAGCGGTAAATATTTTAGACTAAAAATTTTAAGTTCTGTGAAGCTTTGTAATTTTAATTGAATTTATAATTCAACAAATGAATAATCTAATTTGTTTCACAAATATATGTCCTCTCATATATCTGACTATAAATGTGTTTAAATAACTATTTATATCATATGTTTTATTATATCTGTTCTTAGCCACATTATATTATTTGTTCCTATTTCAAATGATGGCTATTTTAAAATTAAATTTATGTAGTTTTGGTGTGGGTAATTAATTTTCAAATCGAGTTATGTACATGGATTTTTGCTAAAATGTCACCCATTCTTCTAATTTTAAAATTAATTTTGTACTTACATGGGTGATCATAATGACATAGTTTGTTGTTCTTGTGTTTCAGCATGTGGAACCTTCATTCCTCTATCATGGATTTATTTAGGATTTGTAGTTCCATGAGGAGAGGAGATACCAGAATGAGTCCCTCCCCCATAGCAAGTGATTCCCTTGAGAATTCCTATTCCAAGTCTCCTACTGGATATTATTACGGTAGGATGTTATTTTGAATTTAATAGTAGGTTTTTTTCTTTCTTTTTTTTTTTCTTTTTGAGAATGTGTGTTCTTCTTAAATTTACTCAATTTACAAAGATTTTCTAAATTAAATCAGTATTCTATTTCTAGACTTAACCTGACTTGATAATCAACAATTATCCTTGTGTACATTCCTAAATAAAATTGCTAACAAGTTAACTAGGATTATTGTGTGTTTGTTTATACACATTACAACCTAGAATTTTGTGTTTTGCTAGTTTCCTTCACTGGAATGTATCAAGGTCATGTTAGTTTCATAAAATGAGTTAAAGAGTGGCAGCTCTTACAGTATTTTCTGGAAGAGTTTGTATAAGGTTTCAATGAGACATTAACCAAGGGTTTAATAGACATTCAATGGAAACTCATTTGAACCTATGATTGCCTTTGTTGAAAATGTTAAAATGATGGATTGTATCTTATTGATTCTAGTTGAATCTAAAGGTTTATGCTGGTCCTGACAAGTTGATTTGGATATATATTTATTTTTTCAAAAATATGTGTACTTTTCCAATTATTTCATTTCATTTTTGAAGATTGTTCCTAAAACCATATTTCCTATTTTTATAATGAAGTATATCCAACTTTTCATCCATGGCACTATCTTTCTGATTTCTTTCTTTTGCTTTTTGCCTTTTGCCTAAGACTGTTAACATTTCTTAGACTATAGACATGTTTAGGACACTTATAGACTCTCCTTAGGCTACAGAAATTCGTAGTGTCTGCTGTAATATGTTTTCAGTCTTATACTTCCTATGCTGTGGATTTGCCATGTGTTTACCTTACTACTCATTAAATCCACATATAAGGAATTTCATAAAATCTTAGATGGAATGCTTAATTTCCAATTACTCTTACTTTTTTGTTTGTTTGTTTGTTTGTTTTGATGTTGTTTTTTTGAGATAAGAGTTTCTCTGTGTAGCCCTGGCTGTCCTGGAACTCACTCTGTAGACCAGGCTGGCATTGAACTCAGAAATCCACCTGCCTCTGCCTCCCAAGTGCTGGGATTAAAGGAGTGTGCCGCCACCACCACCGGCTACTCTTACTTTATAATGTAAGCACTGAGGTAATATATTAACCTAGTAGTAGTTATTTGAAATTTCTGTTTATTGATGTATTTTTGAGGAATAAATGTATGTCTAGATCTTCATTTTGATGACATTTTGCATTGTAGATATAGAGGTAATAACACCCACATCCGCATATCTAGAATATGTCCATTGTGCCAGAGCCGTCTCTTAGACTCTGTTTGGATCAATGTTCTTTCCACAGATGCCTTTCAGTCTAGATTAGTTTTGCCTGTTTTCAGATTTTACGAAGTATAAAATAGTTGAATTCAGACTATGTAGCTGCTTATATTACTATATATTTCTAACTTGTTCCTTTCATTACTATCCCATCATGTTTATAGCAAAAACTGCTTATCTATCTTGGTTTTCACCTTCTACACTCTTTTTATTTCATTTAATTTTTTTACACATTATCTTTTTGTATTAATTAAATTTGTCTTTGTCATATTCACCCAGGTTTTATTATGCAAATTAATTTGTTATTCAAACTATTTTATTTCAAACTATTTTCTCTTTCACCCCATTTAAACTCTCCTCTTCTAACTAATCTCTTTCCTATGTGGACACCATTGTTTGTTTTGGGACTCAATGAGTTTAATCAGGTGGTTTGTGTTGCTATGAGTTTGGAACTATACACTGGACTTTGGTGGGCTTACCAGAGCATACACAACTGGAGACCATGAATTTTCCTTCCAAGATTCCATTAGTAGTTGAGCAGTCAGCAGTGTCAGAAAAGGCCCTTTGAGCAACCTCTCCGGTTTATGACTAATTACCCACAAGGTCAGGCTTGCACAGGCTCAGGAGAGGTAACCACAGTTGCTGTGAGATCGTGTTATCATGTTTTCAATGGCTGTTGTAGGACATGACATTTCAGTCCTTCTTCCATTCTTATGTTCTTCCTATGAACTCTTTCACAATGCTCCCTGACCCTTAACAGGGGTGTTAAAAACCATCTTGTTCAGGTCTGACCCCTCAACTGTCAGTCTCAGCACATTGAGGTGCTGTGAGTTCATCATCCTTCACTTCAGAAAAGGTTTCTTGATTAAGGCTGAGAGTAGCATTTGTCTATAGGTCTAAAACATATATTTGAAAGGCAACTTGACATTGCACCCTTTTAGCTGAAAAACTGTAATAAATTTCTCCTCAGCCTTATGGCTTCCCCAGTCATGTGTCTCTTACATGGTTTATAGTACCAAACATAGATTCTCTCAGGGTAGTGGGCCTCAGATGCAATGAGAGAGAACAGGTGGGTAGTACATCTTGTAGGGTAGATTGGTGCTGGCATTCATAGTTTTCTCAGCTGGGTTAGACCTTTGATGCATTTCCATCCTTAGCCCTCTACCTAGCAACTTCTGGTAGTATGAAAGGTAGCAAACAAAGAGGCTGCTTCCAGTCTGTCACCAGTTATATTTCTCTAGGTCTTGCAGCAAAGATGCATGATATTGTCAACAATCGTGTCTTGCAATCTAGTTCTGGTGAACAACTAACAGGAATGCCAAGAACCTGTATTGTTTTAGTGGGCACCTGGTTCCCCATAACCAATAATTTATGTATGGTATCTCCCACCTGTTGTTTGAGTATTTTTGTAATAATCCCTGGTTTCCAACAGCAGCCTTATCCATCCATGCAAAGTACCTTCCTTTTAACTCTTTTATTAGTATTTTATATTTACTTGAATTGTAAAATACCAGATTTGCGTATAACTTTCCTGTATACCCTTAATTTTGGTACACATCTTATAGATCCATATGTCTCCCACCCTCAATTAACTTCAATTCTTAACATATTTTCACCCTAATATCTACCATCTCTACTTTCATTTTACCAAGACTGTACTATTTCCACTCCCTTGAGACCACTGTGTCTCTAATGGTGCCTTTTTGGAAATTTCCTGGCTTCCACAAGTACAATAAGCTAAACAACACAGCTGAAGATTTGAAGCCATAATTCAAGTTTTGGAGAAACCATGTAACATTTATATGGCGACTTCTCTCTGTACATGTTTTCTAGTTCTATTTATTTATCCAAATATTTAAATTTTGTTTTTCTTTTCATTGCAGTAAAATTCCACTGTGTATGTGTGTCATTTATTAAATTGTTCATTCATCATCTGATAAGCACCTAGGTTGGGTCCATTTCCAAGTCATGAGTGTAGATGTGAGCATGATCTCGGTGGTATGGCATAAAGTTCCTTGGGTTGTGTTCAGCCTTGATACATCTGGGTCATCTTCCTATTTCTAGATTTATAAGGTTCGTCCACACTGTTTTCCTTGTGGCTGTCCCAGTTGTCACTTCCTTCAAGAGTAAATTAGGGTTCCTATTTTCCCACATCCTTGTCAGCATTAGTTGTTATTTGAAATTCTTGATAATAGCCACTCTGAGAAGGAAGAGATGGGGTCAGTCTTAGGTTTAATATGCTTGTCCCCGATAACCAAGAATGTTGAACACTTTGTAAATCTCCCTTAGAGAGCTCTCTGCTCAGTTTCATGGACCATGGTTTTCATCATGAAGGGATGTTTCATTTATCGATTTTTCTACTAATAAAATTCGAGGCTGTTTCTAGATTAGGCCTCCTTTATAGAATGGCTTATGTAATCATTTGTTTATTTTTTTTACAAAATTGTGAAGTTTACTCACCCATTTACTTCTGGCTTTATGAAACAGTGTTGTTCTATGTAGTGCAGCTGGCTTTGAACTTCCTCTCATGACTCATCTGCTGCATGCTGGGATGCCATCAGCTACTTCAATGTTGAGTGTATGGTGTTAATGTGGTTGCATTATGTTAATGTGGTTGTAAAGAATTTTTATGTCCCTAGATGCAAATTCCTTATAAAATGTATGTTTTGAATTTATTTCTGTAACCATCTCTAATTTGAAATTTTGTTTTCTGAATGATGTATTTTAGTGAGTACAGTATATTTTGAGAAAGTCTAATTGTCTAATTTGAATATTTTTACTTTGGGTTGGATTTTTTTTTATGGTTAGTCAAAATATCTTCTACTACTCAGAGGTAATGTTTCTCTTACTTTCTAGAAAGTCAATAATTCCAATATTATGTAAATCTGGCCATTTTTTGTTTGGTGAGCTAAAAGTCAAGTTTTTAATCTTTCTTTTGAGATTTTTATTTTACTTGATTTCTAAATATTTTAATTGGATTATTTTTAATCTGTGTAAAGTTTCATAACTCTACTGAAATTTTACTCTCATTTGTAACTTACTAAAAGTCATTTTACATTTGTAGCATCTTTTTAAAATAGGATTTTTGATGGATTCATTTCTGCCATTTTTACTGCTTTCACATTTTTACATTTGTGAGATGACAAGGTGTTTCTCTGTGTTCATATGTTCATATTTGTGTGTACTTGGATATGTGTGTCTGTTTCTTTTTAAAAGTTTAACTGAACTTCCATTTTTGGGAAATTAAGAGCCCAGATTTTAAGTCCCATAAGAAACACCCTATCCATATTTCTGCCACATGTTAGGTTTAGTTCTAGTCAAACAGCATTTAAACACCATTTTGATGGAGGCCAGATATACAGTATGAACTTAAAACTTACAACCACATGGCTCCCCATTGTTCAGTGTCACAGTTGGAGTAGAGGGTTAGGATGAAGAAGTTCCTTTCTTGCTTTTCTCTGTGGACAAATATTTCTTTCATTGAGAATGTAGACAATTGTGGCTCCAGTCTGAGACAGAATCCTCTAAGGTTTCTCAAACGTGAAGGCTAAGTTCTACATTCTTTCTGGAACCTTTATAAGATTTTTAAAAACTGGAAGAGTTATCTCGAGCTGATAATTGTCCTGAGGTACCTGACAGTTCTCCCTTGCTATGTCTATCCTCTTGGAGTCACGCTTATGTTATTTGTTTAGCTTACAAATACTTTTATTTCTTGTCAGTAATCATTTAAGACGTAACTGAAGAGTTTTTATGCTCAGTATTTAAGTTTATTTTGAATTTGAAATGCTTGTTAAGATTGTTTCCCAATCTATCATCAGAAATTGAAAATCTCAATTTTTTAGTATTTTTATTAGATATTTTCTTTATTTACATTTCAAATGCTATCTCAATTTTTATTGTTTTTTTCCAGTTATCAGTTAACATTGGACCAGAGGTGACATCTTCATATAACCTATGGAAGCAATTGGGATTTTTATACCCATACTGGTTCTACTCTCTTCATAGCTATCAGAAAACCTGTTCCACTCATGAGAGCTGATGTAGAGCTGATAACATATATATACAGGAATCTTTATATACAATACACATATACAGAAATTTGACCTATATTTTTGGAAAAAAAAGAGACAGCGTATCCAAAAAGAGATTGCCAGTCTCAAATAATATACCTCCAACATATTATTCAGAAATAATACAATGATAAAATCTTTCTCACACAAGTCAAAACAAGGGAATTAGTTGCCAGAAAATAATTCCTGAAGAAATCACTGAAAGTTCCTACTCTGGAAACAAAAGGACAATTGCTGTCTGCAAAAGTAAGAAACTCACTGGTACATACATGAGAGAGAAAAAGAAGAGTGTCAAACCTTATCAATATAGAGATACAGAATAAAAAGATGAACACTAGGGATGGAGTGCCCAGGGGTGTAATTCAGTGATAGAGCACTTGTTTAATATGTAGGGTCACAAGTTCAATTATCAGCATGGCAAGAAGTATGACACAGAGAACAGAATGGTCACAGCATAAAAGATCATAACTAGTAAACAGAGACTATATGAATATGCCAAAATATCTGAAGGATTATTAAAAAAATGGGTAAATTTCTGAACCCATGTAACCTACCAAAATTGAACCTAGAAGTAGAAAGCTTGAATCAACCAATAACAACAGCACCACTGAGTTAATTTCTTTAAACAAATAAAAACCCCCAGATGGTCTCACCAGATGGTTTAATTTTGCCAGTCTTCTGAAGAATAGCAAATGTTAATTCTCCTCAAGCTATTCCAATGAATTGAAAGGGAGATCTTTCCAAATTCCAAAGACTTATACAGGTATGAAAATAAAATAAAAATATAAACAAAAAAGCAAATGCAGACCAACGTCCTCAATAAACATAAGTGCAAAATTTCTCATCCAGTTATTAACAAGTTTAACTCAATACCACATTAAAAATATTTTCCAAGAAGTACAATGTCAAAAATATATAAATTAATGGAAATAGCAACTTCCTCAAAAGAAAACAAAAGAAAATACGAAAACCATATAATCATCTGAGTAGAGGCAGAAAAATAACCTAGCATACCTCAGCATTCCTTTATCCTGCAAATCATCATCATATAAGATATGGAAGAAATGTGGTTCAACATTGAAGAGTTTTTATGACAAACTTATAGCCAATACAGCACTTAATTAGGAAACTCTAATGTCATTTCCTCAAAGATCAGAAACAGGCTTCAACCACTATTAGTCAATGAAATATTGGAAGTCTTTGCTAGATCAAGAAAGAAAGAGGAAAAAACAAAGAAATGACATAAACATGAGTAAAGGAAATTAGATTATTCTCTGTTTGTATGAAAACACACTTTTATGTGTGTAGAAAGGGAGAAAAAGGTCACTGTGGTGATTTGAATAGATTTGGCCCCCATAGACCCAGGTGTGAGAATGCTTGGCCCATAGGGATTGACACTACTATAGGGGTGGCCTTGGTGCAGTATGTATGGGCTTGGTGGAGGAAGTATGTCACTGTGAAGATGAGCTTTGTGGTTACATATAGATTATCAAACTCTGCCCAATGCTAAACACAGTCTCCCTCTACTCCCTGTGGACCAAAATATAGAACTCTCCATTCCTCTAGTATCATACCATGTTTGCTTGCATGCTGTCATGCTTCCCATCATGATGATAACAGACTGAACTTCTGAAACTGTAAGCCAGGCTCAATTAAATGTTTTTCTTCTTAAGAGTTGCCTTAGGCTTTCGGTTTTCATCTGTGCCCAGAGCTAATCCTGTGCCACAGTGCCCAGAGTTGATCATGTGCTATAGCTGCTGACATGACTGTGAGCACAGGTAAGACCACCACTTCTGCTCAAATTCCTGGCCCAAGAGGGACCCACACAGAGCCATCAGGACACAGGAAACAAGGAACAACCTAGGACAGGATTATTCAAGTTTCTGTCTGCACCCCAGAGCTGACCCTGAGCCACAGCTCTCCATACCCAAATTCCTGGAGAAAATTCCTCTCCAGAATACCCAATTCCTCTCCTCCAATTGGTGTCCAACAAGGCCACCCTTATATGCATCTGGAGCCATAGGCTCTTCCATGTGTACTATTTGGTTGGTGGTTTAGTCCCTGGGAGCTCTGGGGGTAGTGGATGGTTCATATTGTTATTCCTTCTATGGGGCTGCAACCCCCTCAACTCCTTTAGTCCTTTCTCTACCTCCTCCATTGGAGACCTTGTGCTCAGTCTAATGGTTGGATGAGAGCATCCAGCTCTGTATTTGTCAGGCACTAGCAGAGCCTCTCAGGAGACAGCTATAACAGGATCCTGTCAGCAAGCACTTGTTGGCATCCATAATAGTGTCTGGGTTTGGTGATTGTATATGGGATGGATCCCCAGGTGGGGCAGTCTCTAGATGGCCTTTCCTTCAGTCTCTGCTCCACACTTTGTCTCTGTCTACTTCCATGGACCAAACTTTGGTCTTCCTTCTTCTTGAGCTTCATGTGATCTGTGAATTGTATCTTGGGTATTCTGAGCTTCTGGGCTAATATTCACTTATCAGTGAGTGTATACCATGTGTGTTCTTTTGTGATTGGGTTACCTCACTCAGGATTATATTTTCTAGTTCTATCCATTTACCTATGAATTTCATGAATTCATTGTTTTTAATAGCTGAGTAGGACAAACAGCAACTAACAGATTGGGAAAAGATCTTTACCAACCCTATATATGATATAGGAGTAATATCCAATATATACAAAGAAGTCAAGAAGTTAGACTCCAGAGAACCAAATAACCCTATCCAAAAAAAAAAAATGGGGTAACGAACTAAACAAAGAATTCTCAACTGAGGAATATCGAATAGCCAAGAAGCACCTAAAGAAATGTTCAACATCCTTATTCATCAGGGAAATGAAAATCAAAACAACCCTGAGATTTCCCAGAATGTCTAAGATCAAAAACTCAGGTGACAGCAGATGAGGTTGGAGAAAGAGGAGCACTCCTCCATTGCTGGTGGGATTGTAAGCTTGTATAACCACTCTGGAAATCAGTTTGGTGGTTCCTCAGAAAACTGGACATAGTACTATCAGAGGACCCAGCTATACCACTCCTGGGCATATACCCAGAAGATGCTCCAACATGTAATAAGGACACATGTTCCACTATGTTCATAGCAGCCTTATTTGTAATAGCCAGAAGCTGGAAAGAACCCAGATGTCCCTCAACAGAGTGATGGATACAAAAAATGTGGAACATTTACACAATGGAGTACTACTTGCCTATTAAAAACAATGGACAATTTTCTAGACAAATATCAAATACCAAAGTTGAATCAGGATCAGATAAACTGTTTAAATAGTCCCATAACCCCCAGAGAAATAGAAGCAGTCACTAAGAGTCTTTCATCCAATAAAAGCCCAGGACCAGATAGGTTTAGTGGAGAATTCTATCAGACCTTCAAAGAAGACCTAATACTAATACTCTTCAAACTATTCCACAAAAGAAAAAAAGAAGGAACACTACCCAATTCATTCTATGAAGCCACAATTATGCTTATACATAGACCACACAAAGACTCAACTAAGAAAGAGAACTTCAAAACAATTTCACTTATGAATATCGATGCAGAAATACTCAGTAAAATTCTTGCAAACAGAACCCAAGAACACTTACGATCAAGTAGGCTTGATCCCAGGGATTCAGGGATGTTTCAATATTCTGAATTCCATCAATGTAATCCACTACATAAACAAACTCAAATAAAACAACCACATGCTCATTTCATTAGATGCTGAAATAGCATTTCACAAAATTCAACATCCCTTCATGTTATAAGTCTTGGAGGGACCAGGAATTCAAGGCCCATACCTAAAAGGAAAAGTAATATATACCAAAGCAGCAGCTGACATCAAACTAAATAGAGAGAAACTTGAAGCAATCCCACCAAACTCAGGGACTAGACAAGGCTACCTCCTCTATCCTTACCTATTCAGTATTGTACTCAAAGTTCTAGCTAGAGCAATTAGACAACAAAGGTCAAAGGGATACAATTTGCAAAGGAGGAAGTCAAAATATCATTTTGCAGATGATACGATAGTATACTTGAGTAACCCCCAAAATTCCACCAGAGAACTCCCAAAACTGATAAACAACTTCAGCAAAGTGGATGAATATAAAATTATCTCAAACCAATCAGTTTCCTTCCTATACTCAATGGATAAATGGGCTAAGAAAGAAATTATGGAAATTACATAATTTACAATAGTCACAAACACTATAAAATATTTTGGTGTGACTTTTTAACCAAACAAGTAAAAGATCTGTATGACAAGAACTTCCAGTCTCTGCAGAAAGAAATCAAAGAAGACCTCAAAAGATGGAAAGATCTCACATGCTCATGGATTGGCGGGATTAGAAACCATATGTCCTTCAACAGAGGAATAGATACAGAAAATGTGGTACATTTACACAGTGGAATACTACTCAGCTATTAAAAACAATAACTTCATGAAATTCACAGGCAAATGGAGAGAACCTGACAATATTTTGAGTGAGGTAACCAATCACAAAAGAACACACATGGTATGCACTCACTGATAAGTGGATATTAACCCAGAAGCTCAGAATACCCAAGATACAATTCATAGACCACATGAAGCTCAAGAAAAAGGAAGACCAAAGTGTGGATGCTTCAGTGTTTCTTATAAGAGGAAACAAAATAGTACATATGGAAACAAAGTGTGGAGCAGAGACTGAAGGAAAGGCCATCCAGAGACTGCCCCATCTGGGGATCCATTCCATTTATAGTCACCAAACCAGGACACTATTGCATATGCTGGGAAGAGCTTGCTGATAGGAGCCTGATATGCCTATCTCCTGAGAGGCTCTGCCAGAGCCCGACAAATACAGAGGTGGGTGATTGCAGCCAACCATTGGATTGAGCACAGGATCCCTGATGGTGGAGTCGGAGAAAGGAGTGAAGAATCTGAGGGGGTTTGCAGCCCCATAGATTGAGCAACAGTGTCAACCAGCCAGACCTCTTGGAGATCCCGGAGACTGGACCAAATAGTACAAATGGAAGAACCCAGGGCTCCAGCCACATATATGGCCTTGTTGGACATCAGTGGAAGGAGAGGCCCTTGGGCCTGAGCGTGTTTGATGCCTCAGTGTAGGGGAATGCCAGGGCCAGAAGGTAGGAGTGGGTGGATGGAAGAACAACCTCATAGAGGAAGGGGTATGGTATAGGGGGCTCCCAAAGGTGAGACCTGAAAAGGGATAACATTTGATCTGTAAATAAAAAAAAAATATCCAATTAAAAAAAAAAAGACTTGCCTTAGCCATGGTGTCTCTTCACTGCAATAAAACCCCAATGAAGAAAACAACCAAATAATCTGTTATACCTTATAAAATAATTTAGGAGGATTGATGTACATAAAAAATCGACACAGAACATTCAGCTCTCATTTATACATGAACAATGGAATTGCTGAGAAAGGAATAAAAGAATCATTGTCATCCAAAATTTACAGTTGATCAAGAAAGAAAATTATCTCGAAATAAGTCTAACAAAGCTAGTGATCTGTCTCTACAATAAGAATTATAAAACTTCAATGAAATAAGTTGAAAACATAAAAGCTTATAAAGATTTCCTCATGTATGGATGGGAAAATTAGTATTATTAAAAAGAGTGCCGCCAGGTGGTGGTGGTGCATGCCTTTAATACCAGCACTTGGGAGGCAGAGGCAGACAGATTTCTGAGTTCAAGGCTAGCCTGGTCTACAAAGTAAGTCCCAGGACATCCAGGGCTATACAGAGAAATCCTGTCTTGAAAAAAAAAAAGTGTCAATGAAATTCCTTTCAAAATACCAATAACATCCAGTACAGAATTAGAAAACAGTCAGGAAATTTATAGATGCTTACAAAAGACTATAACTAGAGTAAATATGAGTGGAAAGAACAAAGTTAGAGACATCCCACTTCCTAGATTTAAACATCCTGCAAACATAGAATAGCCAAAAGAGTTTGGCACTGGCATTAAACCCAAACACAGACAAATGGAACATAATAGACATAAAAAGAATAAGGATATGAACCTATGTATTTACTTCTAACTGGTTTGTGACATGACAAAATGGACAAATACCTCTTCAATAAATGCCGCTTCAATTACTAGATCTCCAGTCACAGAAGGAAGAAGATAATTCCTATTAATTAATGCTTTACCATAGGAGCATTAACTAAAGATGAGTTGAAATTATATGTGATGACATGAGTTGAGGATATCCTGTGACTGACTTCTCAAACACTGGTCTGAGCAGAGATGTTTTCAACATGCCTCCAGTACAATAGTCATTGAAGAAAATAAGCGCATATGGATTACATCAAGCCAGAAAGTGTAGAGAGAATATCTTATGTGTTGTATGGATGCATCACCTGTCAATTTAAAAGCCAATGGCCTATGGCTAAGGCAGGATATAGATGGCAGGACATTCAGGAGTAGAAAAAATTCTAGGATAGAACCAGGAAGGAGATTGGCCCAGGAAGGTTTGAGGAAATGGATGCATGTTTCCTGAGCACAGGTAACCAGACATATGGCAGTGTGTAGTTTAAAATAAAGGGCTTATATTATGTTTCTAGTCAGAGAAGAGACTACCTGTATGGCCAAGGTATTTGTAAATATACTTTGAATCTGAGTGTCGTTTCTGGGAACATGGGACCGAGAGGCAGAAACAGCCATAACTTCAACAAAAAAGCATCATATAAGGGAAAAATATGGACAGTATATCTTTAGATTGACAGACAATATTGTGAGAAATTAGAACCCAAAATATATAAGAAATTGTCACAACAAATATAATAATAATTCAATTAAAAGTAGGAGAGTTACTTGAGGAGCTGTCAACTTCACTAATGATCAGAGAAATAAAATTCAAATCCACGGTGAGATGTCATCTCACTTCAATTAGAAGGAACGTAATCAAAATGACACAGAATCGCAAAGATACAGATAATGAAGCCTCATGCAACTGTGACTTCACTGCCAGCACAGTGCATATTAGCATAATAGCATAGCTAGTGCAAAATCATGGTTCCTAACACCCTAGGATAGAACTACCCAGTGAACCAACAATCCTGCTACTGAGTATATATCCAAAATAAATGAATCCAGTATTCTAAAAGTTCATATACACTGGCATATGTATTGTTTTGCTATTTATAGTCTCCAATCACAGAATATACTTAGGTAACTATCCATGCTTGGATAGACTCAAAAATGTGGAATGCATGGAACATTTTCTATACACAAAAATCTATAAAATTCTACCATCTCCAGAGTAATGGACACAATGGGAGAATATTTTGCTAAGTAGAAAAAGCTTATAAATAGTGAGCTTGCCCGTGGTTCTCAGCCATCTTCATGTTGTGGTGACCCCCAAACCAATATTTTATTGCTACTTTATAACTGTTATTTTGCTACTGCTATGAATATAATGCAGGGTATCTGATATTGGCCTCTGATTTTTGAGGTCCTGAAGGGCTATGACTCTGATTGAGAACTACTTGGATAAAAGTTAAATTTTTTAAAACCATGAGTATAACCCTGAAAAGAGGTAGCTGCAAATGTATTTGTTTTACACATAAGAATAATTATGAATGTGTAAAGAAATATATTTAAAAAGCAGTGTTTAGCCAAGATTCTAAGTTTCCTTGTTCACTGGGAACTAAATTTGATTTTATTTCTTAGTCCCTTTGATAGCTCAATCTTCGATGACCTATGCCCAATGAGTGGACATAATACAAAACAAAACAGAAATAAAAGGCATTAAATTAGGATTTGCGGAATGAGTAGACCGTATGTTTCCTACTGTGTGGCAATTATACAATGTGGTTTATCTGAAACATAATAGAGAGATTGGGATATGAGTCTATTAGCGTTAATATTTGTATCATTTCCTTCCTTTGCTTTTGACCATGCTCTCATGATTAACCTTTGATGGTTCATATAACGATTCTCATTACATTTATAACTATGTGCATGGTAATCAAATGAGGTATTTAGATGTAAGTACAAACAATTTATCTTTATAATAACCAAAAAGTCATCAAATATTCAATAAGTACTTTTCATAAGTTGCTACCATAATGAAGAAATTTCCATTGTGCAGTTTACTTACCTATCTTAGTTGACATTCCACAAATTATAAACCTTCCTTATTTTAATTGAAATTAAGTGATTGAAATAAAAATCACTAAGCAAATGTGGACTGAACCAGGTTTCCATTCGAATCAGTTAGAAGTGTCAGAGGGTAAAGGCCCTTGAGGTTATCACTGCATTATTAGCAATATGACTTGGGTGGGGGAAGGTACCTATAGATACACAATGGAGAATATGAAGGACATAGAATATGAGAAACATAGATTATAGAATAATTATGATTTAAAGTTTAACTAGAAAAGAAGGCTTCTGTGGAAAAGAACTGTAGCATAAGGTGATCACTAGGAAGCCCCAGGGATAGTGTTGGATTTCTTTAGTATCTCTGAGGAATCTTCTACATTCCTCTTGTGTTTTCACAACTTTGCAAGCAGTGCTCATGCTTATTCCCCTTCTGTTGTGAGAATATTAAGATTTAATGACATTTAATACGTTAACAAAATTTATTTGAATACAAATTAACCAAATCAGTATTCAAATTAAGCCCTTAGTCTGAAGTAGATACCAGATAACAAATAAAGCAACTGTGTTTAATGTCGAGTGTAGATGATCTGAAATAAGTTCAGGAAGAGCAGCCAGATAACAGAAGACACATTCAAATGGTATACGCAAACTGAGTTTTGAATCAAGAACTAAATTTTCATTAATGTAAATAGAAGTACAAAGGTTGAATCATGAAGTTAATGGTGTTCTGAGAGGAGATTGAAGATCTCAAAGCAAATAGCCAATAGAGGGAATGCTCTGTGTGCCTGTAACACCTGTAAGAGCAGATTTGATGGACCTTTGATGAAATCTTAGTTCTTTCTGCTTGCATTGTTTTGAGGGATATATTCTAATGGATTAACATGCATGCATTTCAGTCTGTCATCTAGCCCTATGAAACTAACTGGTGTGTTCATTACAAGGGTAACATAAGCTTCATAGTTCAGAGAGTAGATCTTGAGAAAGTGGTGGTCCATTCCTTTAATCCCAGTATGCTTGAGGCAAAGGCAGGAGGATCTATGAATCTGATGCCACATTGGTCTACAGAATGAGTTCCAAAGCAGCCAGAACTATACAGAAAAACCCTGCCTTGACACCCCGTCATCCCCAAAAAAGTACAGGAGATCTCAAAAACAGTGATAATGACCTGAATTAAGGTAATGAAGGAGGAATGGAAAGAAGTGAAAAAAAATATTGAAATAAAATAGTGTGCTGTTTCCTGACATTAGCCACTTTCTATTAACTTGTTCAGAACCACTAGGAAGTAACTATCACTTTGTTTTAAGCAACAAGCGACATGTTCATGCCCATGTCTTAGTTTCCTTTCATGTTGCTGTGATAAAACACCCACACAAAAGCAACATAAAAAGGAAAAACTTTATCTGGTTCAAATTTCCAGCTTGTAATAGGGAACTCAAGGTAACAGGGACTTGAAACATCTCGTTACAGTCCAGTCATATCCAAGGGCAGGGAACAATGAATTATGGCAGGCATGCTTGCTAGTAGTCGGTCTTTTGCTATCTCTATTCTTACATCATCTAGGACTCCAAGTTCAGGCTATGGAACTGTGCACAGTGAATAGATCCTCCCACATGACTTAATGTAATTAGGACAGTCTGCCATGGACATTGGCCTTTCCTCTAGTGTGCGTAGATCATGACAAGTTCACAGTAAAATTTAACAAAGGGTTGGAGAGGACTCAGTTTTTAATACACTTATTTCTCTTGCAAGAGACTTGAATTTGGTTCCCAGCATCCTTGCTGAGCACTTGACAACTGCTTGTTCCAGAAGATATAATACCCTCTTCTAGCATTCACAGGTACTCACATTTGTTTACACATATACAGACACATTCACACACACACGCACACACAGAGACACACAAAGACATAAACGTATTATTTAAAACTTAAAAATATCTCAAAAATAACTAACCTTTGAAAGACATATGATGATAATCATTTTAAGTAATAATAATGATAGAGTTAAGTTGCCTAAAAATCTTGAGAGAACCCAAATGCTAATGGAAACTGTGTCAATAGCCCCATTTTTATTATTCTGAACAGCACAAACCCTGATTAAAACAATCTTGGCTCAAAATTTGTGGCTTAGTTTAAAATAAAGATGTGTTTTATTTTGTTTTCAAAATATACTACCTCGCTACTTAAAATAAACGAGATGAGAAGGGGAGGGACAAAAAAAATAAGCAATGTGGCTTTCTTAATATTCAAATATGTCGGAAGCAAGGTCACATTGTTCCTTTCAGGACTCTGTCTTTTGCACTGACAATATATCTGAGTCTTAATTTAACATTGCATCACTATATGAGTTTTTGAATACAGTGAAATCATGTAAGTCTCCAAACCAACGCTGTGGGTGAATGCTTGTTTCATGCCTACACCAAAGCACAAGCAATTAATAAATATATGCTGAATCTGGGGAGGGGGACAATAAAATTTCAAGAAGCTAGTTAAGTGAGGAGATTGCTGGCAGGATAATGAAAAGAAGAGAAAAATGGATGCACTAATCCCGAGGCATCTGTGAGCTGTCCATCCCAATATCCACTTACTAGAAGGGTGACCTTGCTAAGACATGGTTATAAAGCATACCTCTTCAACAGACAACCAACATGATATTACAGCTCAAGTTCAGAAAAAAATTCAGCAAGTGGCAGAAACATTTATTTTTTTGTTTTTTGGAGATAAAAATATCACAATACAAAGAAATCAAAGTTGCTAAAAAGTGTATAAAAGCTGAAAGTTTTGAATTCTTTAGGCATATTCTAAGTGATTTAGGCCTTTTGATAGAGAGTTGTGGCTACCAAACAAGAGTACATTTCTCAGGTTTCTACACACACACACACACACACACACACACACACACACACACACACACACTATATACACACACTCTCTACACATAACACTTCACCCACACGCACCCACCCACCCACCCACCCACACACACACACACACATTTAGAGAATCCAGTTCATACAGCTGTTTCTACAGGGCATACAGCAATTGCTAAAAAAATATTATTCATGCTAATTCAATAATAACTGCAGGTGCAGACCAGACAGAGAATTTTAAGCTCACATAATTGTGACTATGGCATAATGGAGGTTCAAATGATCCTAAGGAGCTGTTGCCAGGCAGGCTCATTATTAATTTTCACCAATTTGGGGCCAATAGCACAGGAACAGTGGGGAAAACAGCAGCATCAAGAGACAAGGGGAGATTTCCTAACTTCAGGTAGGAAATGAAATTCTTCAATTTTCACAAATAATTATAACCCCAGGCTTTCATCTTTGAAAATTTCTGGGCAACATTTGCATAGTGACATTGTAAAGGTAGACTTCTAGACTCATAATTACCCTCCCAGTCACATCAAAGAATCTGGTGCCCAATGGTAACTGGGGCAAGGCTTAATTATAAAGATCGGACACATCAAGGTGATATAGTCATACACTAAAATGCCTAATTCAAAGGATCATGTATGACTCATAAAGCACAGACAGAAATAATAAAGGGAGGACTCAGGTATGGTGAAAAAATATATTTTCAGCATTGTATGATAAATTATACTACAACATGTGTACATATGGTTTCATAGAGTCATAGGAAAGTAAATAAATACAAGATAAGTATGTTCTGAGCCTCATCATTTGTGGATACCCCCCTCTTCCTGAATTAATTTAATAGTGTTTCCCAAGTGTAGGCTTGCCTTAGTGATTTGCTTTGATGAAAAGTTCAGGTAATGAGCAAGGTAAAACAGTCACTTAGCAAACAGTAGCTTGCCAAGATAAGAAATGGCAATATAATTTTTTATCATAATGATGACAAGAATCCCTGATTGCATGTCAGGAGAATGGGAATTTTCTCTCCTGATATCCTTTCCATAATCTATAACATCAATCCAATTTATAACTATAAAATCTAAATTTGGAATTTTATATGGTATATATCCTCAATACTTTAAAAGAAGAATGGTCAAGGCCATAATAACAAAGACAAAAAAAATATTATGTTACAGAATCATGAGCTGGTGGCACATGAAAGCTAAATCTACTGTGGTGATCAGCCAGAACAGAATGAGGGTATCATTTTTTTTTAAAGAAAATAAAATCAAGATAAATCCCAGTTCATTCAGAATTCTTTTTATGTTTTATTCTGTGTTAATAATTATACATAAAAGATTTGTCCTTGCATTTTCATTTATTTATAGAATATATTTTGGTCATATCCAACCTTCATTACCCTCTCCATTACAATAGTCTAGGAGTTGTTCACAAGAGCACGGACACTTTACCAGTTGCTATACTCTTGAAGAAAACATCTCCCCTTCCCACATCAGTCATTAACTTGTATAACTCTTCAGGGAGGAGTGGAGCCATGTTACAGAATATTTGATCAAACTGTGAATCCTATGATTGTGTTACTTACTGCAAAAAGCCTGTTTTAGTTGTGGTGTGACTCAGCTCTTAGCACACATGTTTAATCCCTATGGCTGGAATACAGACATGCCATTAATACATACTTTTAATCTCTAACAATGAAAGTAAGCTACTTTGTAGAAAGGAGCACCCATGTTTAAAAGTGATGTCCAATTGTGTGGCAGAGAATTGATGAACCAGAGAAAGATTTGACAGAATAGAATGGGCCCAACTCTTATGGTAAAAGAGAGAGGAAGGGGAGGTAACATATGAGGGGGCAGCACAGAGGGAGGGAAGGAGACAGTTTTACCAGGAGAGTTTTACAGATACAGGATGAAGAGAGAACACTTGGACACAGGTGAAGACAGAACAAGCCAGAGATTGAGAAGGAGCCAGAAGACTAGATTCATTCAGAGGACAAGAGAGAAACCAGATTGAATCAATCAGCTTGAAGAAGAGGTTTAAGCCAGAACAACTGAGTTGAACCAGCCAGCCAGAGTTCAAAAAGAACAGGAAATGGTGAGCTTATTCTGCAGCAAGTCTCAGAGGCTGAAAATGTTCTAGAACTAGATAAGACTGTACAGATGCTAGAAACTTTAGTATGATGCCTAGGTTAGCAGACTAAGGCAGTAAGCCTCAGAGTTGAGAATTATATCAGGCAAATAAAAGTTACTTAACAGAGCCCAACAAATCAGTCTCCCTTCCGTGGCAGGGTATTAATGAATCCATTCTGGCATAGCTCCTCACAGCTGCTGTGAACTGAAGAGTGCAACAACCTTGCAATACTCCAAAGTTATTGCACAATTCTTTCTTACTTCTCTTTTCCATTATTTTCACACCTTCCATCATTTTCCCTAGACCTTAGAGGAAGTGCTATAGATATTCCATTTATAACTGGGTATTCGATAGTCATTTCTTCTTATCATTTTGATGGGGCTTGAGTCTCTTTAGTTACCCCTGCCCAAGGCAAAGTGAAGCTTCTCTGAACAAATGTGACAGCAGCACTCATCTCTGGTCACAAGCATAGTTGTTTGACAGGCAAACTGACTGCCTCATATGACCATTAGCAAAACAACATCAGTAACATGTTTATGATCTCCTGTTATGCACTTTTGACTGGGTTCAGAGTACCAAAGCTGTGTCCTGTGAAACAGCCTCAGTTACATGCAGAAAATGTTTAATTATTCTCAAATAGACTTGCCATTTGTGGTGGTTTGAATAGGTTTGACCCCCTATTCAATACTGAGTTGCCCCCAGCAGCCTATATAGCACCTTCAGACATGAGGGATAGTGGGTAGGGTAGAAGCTGCTGGCCAAGTACCATCTTAATTTATGAACGAACTACGTCCAGAAGGATTGGTGTCTTAGGCAATAGGATTTTACACTCTAATTCTAGTGGATGACCAATGCAAATGGCATGTGCATATAACGTTTTGAAAGTTTCAGAGACTCCTTGATCAATAATTGGAGGTAACACACCCCTGCACTCACATCACCTTTCATTTAATAGTTTTCAAGGAGAAGCTTTATCCATGTCTTCAGAGTACGTCTATAAATCTCCTTTTAACTTATTTTATTTTGAAATTAGGTATTGAATCATAGCAATATACCAATTTATAGTTTAAACAAATACAGCACAGTTGGAGAGGTTAAATGGGCATGTGTGCAGAGGGAGGACTAGGGAATATCCCCAACTCTAAACTCTCACTAAAATTTCTGTGAATTTGAAATTATTCCAAAATAGTTTATTTAAAAAGTTAAATTATTGCCAAAAATTCAAATACAAAAATAAGACAGTTCTCATGAAGTTGGACTCTCCGAAGTTAATGGAGAGAGTGAAATCCAGTGCCTGAAGGCATGCTGCAGAAATTGAGCATCTGACATGGGGTGGCTGTGATCATCTTACTGGGCATTAAGCCTGGAAAAGCATTCTAAGCACTTTTACAAATAGGGTTCTATCGCAATGTCTATAAGATCCTGGTGCTACAAAGGGTAAGAATGACGTGAAGAGGAATATACTGCATAAATTATGTAACTACAAAGACAGAAAAACACAGCAATAAACTAATGTTAAGCTCTAATGAGGAAAACACTCCATTTATTCAATTTTCAGAACTATATCATTTCACATTCTTGGATTTCAGTAGTCTAATTGAGACAAGAACCCCCTCCCCAAAACGAAAATAAATTCCAGCCTTACTAGGACTTACCAAGGACCCCAGCAAGGAACCAGTGTTGCAAGTAGTGAGTAGATTTTACAACCTCAATTAGTAAAATCAAGTCAATCTTATGCAGATATATAGATATGTGAATATGCCCCGAGGCACATCTCTCAAGTTAGTCTGCATTTATTTTTCAACTGGACAACATTTACCATCATAAGGTATAAAATAAAATTTTATTTAGTTCTGTCTCACAATTGGTCAAACATTTCTGAGTAATCTTCTGTGTAAGCTTAATAAGTTCTCTAAGTATCTATAAGACAATTTTTGGCATTAAGTCAGTTACTTAACAGTCATTGTAATAAATGGGGCTGTGTAGAAGGTCCTAAAACCATTCTGCATAGGGACAAAAGACCAAATAGTAGAGTTGCATCTTGATATATTAGTCTAATTGTAGTCTACACTTAGAAGCTATCAAAAGTTTTTAATTAAATTTTTTTGTTTTTGTTTTTGTTTTTATTAGGTATTTTCTTCATTTACATTTCCAATGTTATCCCAAAAGTCCCCCATGCCCTCCCCCCCCCACTCCCCTACCCACCCATTCCCACTTCTTGGCCCTGGTGTTCCTCTGTACTGAGGCATATAAAGTTTGCAAGACCAATGGGCCTGACTTTCTGCTGATGGCCGACTAGGCCATCTTCTGATACATATGCAGCTAGAGACACGAGCTCCAGGGGGTACTGGTTAGTTCATATTGTTGTTCCACCTATATGTTACAGATCCCTTTAGCTCCTTGGGTACTTTCTCTAGCTCCTCCGTTGGGGGCCCTGTGGTCCATCCAACAGCTGACTTTGAGCATCTGGATTTTTTTGTATGTGTATGTAGGAATGCATATATAATGATGAGTTTGTGTGGAAATCAGAAGAGAATTGGAAGGAGCCTTCAAGTATGGACGTTCTAGGGATAGAACTCAGGTTGACAGGCCTGCCAGCAAGTCGTTACACTTGCTTAGCCATCTCACTTGCTCCACATAATTTCTAAATATAGTTTTGTCTTTAAATATCCTTTATAATGAGATGAATTATGAGTAAGCAATTTATGATGAGCATAAATATAATCAATTAAATGCCATAATCAACCAAGTGAAACATCATCAGGAAATATAGAATCATTACTGAAACAGTTCAGTGCAATTTCTGGGTTTGACAAATGTTTTTCCCTTACCTGTCAGTGGAGCTAAGTAAACGCAGCATGTTTGTAGAACAATGGCAGTAATAATAGTAATTTTTCCTACCACAATTTAGTCATTTGAACATTCAAGTGGCCTGAAATTTCCCATAGTATTAGAATAACCTATCATATGAAGGATGTGAAAATGTTAAGGGACTTAATATATACACTAGTATTTTCAATCAAGCAAGTTTAACATTAAACACTGGAATATTTATGGTCCCAGTCTAACAGTACATTTTGTATTATTTACTTAATTTGCCAATTTCAAAATATTTTTCATAAGGAAAGGGGGAAATATATTTAACCCAATCCTCTTACCAACATACAAGTACATAGTACTTGGTTTGGCAGATTTCAATTGCCTAAGAAT
The DNA here is from genome assembly GCF_000001635.26 of Mus musculus. Classification (NCBI taxonomy): domain Eukaryota; kingdom Metazoa; phylum Chordata; class Mammalia; order Rodentia; family Muridae; genus Mus; species Mus musculus. Next base: position 50,925,541 of record NC_000084.6, read on the forward strand.
TGACATTACATATATGTAACCTGTTTTGAAGATGCAGAGAATAAGAAAGGCCTTTCCAGGTGGTTTAGGTATCGTGCAAGCTGCCCTGTAGTTTTGACCAAATGAACCATAAAGTCTCATGATAGTCAACATAACTAAAATGGATAAATATACTGTATTAATTCTCCATCAATATCTGATAAGAAAAACTTGGTACAAGCTCAAGGTTATCTACTTCTGTACAAAATGAAATAACAAGAGTCCAAGTTATTCAATTAAAATATCAGATGGAATCATTTAAGAAATGGTTTCCAAGTTGTAGATTCCTGGCAAAATTGGTCGTTGATCCTCAAGGATGTGACACAAATCATGAGGACACACAGCTGCCAGGTTCATTTCTTTGTGATCACTTAACAATTACTGTGTGGGGACAGAGAACTCAGACAGAGGCTCACAGAGACCACTGCATACCCTGGAACTATGGGAAATCAACATCAGGTCTTGGGTATAGCACAGAGGTAAAAAAAAAAAAGTTCAAAGAAATAGTTTATTAAAAGTTGTCAGTTAAGTATTGATTGGAACATGCTGGGATAGAAGCAACATAATAAAGAGCAAAGAAAACACTGGTATATATATATACCTACAGAACATATTCATGGCCAAAATGTTTTCATTATTAACTCACATATTTCTTGTAGCATTTAATGAACACAGAAAAATGTCTCAACAGTAGGATATTAGCTCCCAAAAAGTGTTGTTTTGTCTTAGAACTTAAAGACTGCACCCAACCCATTCCTTACTAAGTAAACCACAATAACATTTAACAAAGTCATTTAAAAATGTCAAGATTTTGAATAAGGACAACAGAAAATATTCATCTCAACTAGTTAATGATCACAATTTTTTGTGCAATATCCAAATTCCAGAAAAGAGCAAAAATAAGATGAAGAGGACCTGGGAGGAAACGGAGAGGGAAAACATGATGAGATTATACTAAACGCAAATCAATTTATTTTCAATATTAAAAAAATGAGTGGGAAAATATGGCCAATCTTTTGAAAACAAAAATCAATAATTACCAACTCCTAAAACATTCAGTGATGAAATTACTTGACAAGACAATATTTAACAGCAATTAAAACTGAATTGTAGGCCAAAGATTGTGGCTCACGCCTGTAATTACAGCACTCCAGAGGCTGAGCTGAAAGGGTCATCATGAATTGAGGTCGGTCAGCTGCAGAGTGAGTTCAAGTTTAGCCTAAGCTAGAGTATCATACTGCATACAAAACGAAAACACAAAACAAAACAACCGAATTCTACATGTCAGAAATCTAAATGAAAAGCAAACCATCTTAGTAGAGAGTTGTGTAACATGACAAAACCTGAGCCTAATTACTAGAGATGCAAACTACAATGCATGAGGACAAAATCTTGATGCTTATGAGATGGACAAAGATGGAAATCATTTCAAGTGAAGTCAGGTACATACAGACTAGTCCTGCATGTTACTCACGTGTATAATCTAAAAGCAGTTGTTCTGATAGCCCTTGAGACTTGAAGAGTGGTTATAGAAGCCAGGACAGTAGAGGCAGAAGACATCTTGGGTACTGATGTTCTTAAGCATAAATTAATTTAAATATTCAATGAAATAATTATATTTACCCTTATTTGAACATTATGCAGTCTCTATATATGTATTGAGAAAATGAAAATAATATTATCTAAATGTATAAAACAGTTTTCTGTATTAATTAAACAAAATAAAGCTAAAGACATATTTAAGGACATCTACAACAGGAACAGCTCATCACCAGCAGAATTAGGCTACACTACAAGAAATGTGAAGGAACTCTCCTGGTTAGAGGCATTTTCTTTTTTTTTTTTTTCCATTTTTTATTAGGTATTTAGCTCATTTACATTTCCAATTGTATTAGTCAAGGTTCTCTAGAGTCACAGAACTTATGGATAGTCTCTAGATAGTAAAGGAATTTATTGATGACTTACAGTCGGCAGCCCAATTCCCAACAATTGTTCAGTCGCAGCTGTGAATGGAAGTCCAAGGATCTAGCAGTTACTCAGTCTCACGCAGCAAGCAGGCGAAGGAGCAAGAGCAAGAGCTAGACTCCCTTCTTCCAATGTCCTTATATTGTCTCCAGCAGAAGGTGTAGCCCAGATTAAAGGTGTGTTCCACCACACCTTTAATCCCAGATGAAAGGCGTAGCCCAGATTAAAGGTGTGTTCCTTAAACTCGGAGATTCAATCTTCTGGAATTCATAGCCACTATGGCTCAAGATCTTCAAACCAAGATCCAGATAAGGATCTCCAAGCCTCCAGATAAGGGTCACTGGTGAGCCTTCCAATTCCGGATTGTAGTTCATTCCAAATATTGTCAAGTTGACAACCAGGAATAGCCACTACACCAATGCTATACCAAAAGTCCCCCATACCCACCCACCCCTACTCCCCTAACCACCCACTCCCCCTTCTTGGCCCTGGCATTCCCCTGGACTGCGGCATATAAAGTTTGCGTGTCCAATGGGCCTCTCTTTCCAGTGATGGCCAACTAGGCCATCTTTTGATACATATGCAGCTAGAGTCAAGAGCTCCGGGGTACTAGTTAGTTCATAATGTTGTTCCACCTATAGGGTTGCAGATCCCTTTAGCTCCTTGGGTACTTTCTCTAGCTCCTCCATTGGGAGACCTGTGATCCATCCATTAGCTGACTGTGAGCATCCACTTCTGTGTTTGCTAGGCCCCGGCATAGTCTCAAAAGAGACAGCTACATCTGGGTCCTTTGAATAAAATCTTGCTAGTGTATGCAATGTTGTCAGCGTTTGGATGCTGATTATGGGGTGGATCCCTAGATATGGCAGTCTCTACATGGTCCATCCTTTCATCTCAGCTCCAAACTTTGTCTCTGTAACTCCTTCCATGGGTGTTTTGTTCCCAATTCTAAGGAGGGGCATAGTGTCCACACTTCAGTCTTCATTCTTCTTGCTTGTCTGCCATTCGGTATTCCTCAGGTGAGAATTCTTTGTTCAGTTCTGAGCCCCATTTTTTAATGGGGTTATTTGATTTTCTGAAGTCTACCTTCTTAAGTTCTTTATATATGTTGGATATTAGTCCCCTATCTGATTTAGGATAGGTAAAGATCCTTTCCCAATCTGTTGGTGGTCTTTTTGTCTTATTGACGGTGTCTTTTGCATTGCAGAAACTTTGGAGTTTCATTAGGTCCCATTTGTCAATTCTCGATCTTACAGTACAAGCCATTGCTGTTCTGTTCAGGAATTTTTCCCCTGTGCCCATATCTTCAAGGCTTTTCCCCACTTTCTCCTCTATATGTTTCAGTGTGCAATCCCACTAAAATCAGGGACTAGACAAGGCTGCCCACTTTCTCCCTACCTTTTCAACATAGTACTTGAAGTATTAGCCAGAGCAAATTGACAACAAAAGGAGATCAAGGGGATACAAATTGGAAAAGAGGAAGTCAAAATATCACTTTTTGCAGATGATATGATAGTATATATAAGTGACCCTAAAAATTCCACCAGAGAACTCCTAAACCTGATAAAGAGCTTCAGTGAAGTAGCTGGATATAAAATAAACTCAAACAAGTCAATGGCCTTTCTCTACACAAAGAATAAACAGGCTGAGAAAGAAATTAGGGAAACAACACCCTTCTCAATAGTCACAAATAATATAAAATATCTTGGCGTGACTCTAACTAAGGAAGTGAAAGATCTGTATGATAAAAACTTCAAATCTCTGAAGAAAGAAATTAAAGAAGATCTCAGAAGATGGAAAGATCTCCTATGCTCATGGATTGGCAGGATCAACATTGTAAAAATGGCTATCTTGCCAAAAGCAATCTACAGATTCAATGCAATCCCCATCATAATTCCAACTCAATTCTTCAACGAATTAGAAGGAGCAATTTGCAAATTCATCTGGAATAACAAAAAACCTAGGATAGCAAAAACTCTTCTCAAGGATAAAAGAACCTCTGTGGAATCACCATGCCTGACCTAAAGCTTTACTACAGAGCAATTGTGATAAAAACTGCATGGTACTGGTATAGAGACAGACAAGTAGACCAATGGAATAGAACTGAAGACCCAGAAATGAACCCACACACCTATAGTCACTTGATCTTCGACAAGGGAGCTAAAACCATCCAGAGGAAGAAAGACAGCATTTTCAACAAATGGTGCTGGCACAACTGGTTGTTATCGTGTAGAAGAATGCGAATTGATCCATACTTATCTCCTTGTACTAAGGTCAAATCTAAGTGGATCAAGGAACTTCACATAAAAACTAGAGGCATTTTCATAGAGAAATGTTAGAGACCAATCATGGCAACTCATTAGAAAAGCGTAATTTTCCCATAAATTTATCCAATTTATTTAAAATAAATTTCAAAGTGGGTGGTAAAATTGAGTTGTTCCTCTAGAATTTTGGCCTTGGCATTAGACTGTTCTAGAAGCTCTGAGAGGACATTGCTGCTTATGGAATATTTAGTTTCCTGCTGTGCTGTTCCTCTGCACGGAGAGCCTTGTCTAGACTTCTGGCCTTGCTTCACAGTGAGAGGAGACCTGCTCCCTACTTTGCCACACAAGTTGGTGTTAGAGTAGAAATGGTGGATGCCATTCTAAGGGCAACACTGTTGATTTGGTTGTTGAGTGTCAGTAAGCACTGGGTGTCACAAAGGCAGGCCTAATGCTGGATTTCAAGTTTAAAGCCTGAGTTCAATTATCTCTCTACCTTCTAAGCAAGCAGTTCTCTCCTCACTTGGAGCTTTATGGTAAGAGAGTCAAATAACTCTTTGTCACTCTCCATATGCCATTTTGATTGTTTCACTAAAATTCAGTATTGTTCTTGCCCTGATTTCCTTGGCACTTGTGAATATGGTTGATAAATGAATAGCTCTGCAGCTCAGCTTGCCTGTGCAGGGAGGGTGGCTGTTAGCTGCCAGGCTGCTTCAACTCCATTCTTTGATAATTTGTGAAGTAGGAATAATATATGCATGTTGCATTTTTCAAGTATCTGTAATTCTGTTTTCCTCTGTAGGTAGTGTTGTGATTAATTTTATTTATTTGTAGGGGCGGGGTGTGGTGAGTCAGAATCTTACTTGGATGCTTAGCTTGGTCTCAAATTCTTGTCAGAAGCCATCTCTCCTCTTGAATTTCTCAAGTAGGCTGGGTAACAAACAAACAGTATTATATCAAAACTTGTGTCTCAGTGCACACACCTAGTGCCAAAATCAAGCACTCTATCTCTGAGCTATATTTAGGTAAATGATAAAATTATTTCCTCTGATCACAATTGACACTTCTAGCTTTGCTTAGGATGCTTAAAGGTGTGTGTCTGTCTGTGTGTCTGTCTGTGTGTCTGTCTTAGTGTCTGTGTATGTATGTGTTTGGTGGTCAAATGGTATTTGAGACAGGAACTTAGTCTGTAAACCAAGCTGTTCTTCATCTGAAAGCAATCCTTTTTGTAAGACTCCCTAAGGCTTGGATTAAAAGCTTTTATCACTGCACCTATCTTAATAGTAGTTTTCACTCCAGAAATGAATTTGCCCTATTGCTAATAGTGGAACCTTCTGAGTCCTCTGCTGTTGCTAACAGCCTTATTTCTAATGGGGTGATTGTGGACGTGTCTCATTCTGTTAGGGAGCTCAGACATCTCATCTCTGACTTCTAAGAATTGTTAAGTATGCAATTCACAAGTTTGACAGTTGAACTTCATTCAGTGCACAAAGTTGAATGATTAGCAATGATTCAAGGAGATTTGAAGTTCTTTTTCTGCATAGCTCCTTCCACTGGAAATCTGACTCACAGCTTTAAGCTGCTTTAGCTTCTTTTGAACTCCAATCTCCAACTTTTTAACTCAACAAGGCCTCTATTTCAATTTCCCCTCAGTGACCATAGTCTCAAAAATGCCTTCAGGCAGAAGGCTGCCTGCTCTCAATACTTATAAGGACGATTTGTATAGTTTGAACAGTTTTCTGCTTCTCTGCAGTTGAAGTTTACTCTGATTTTGTTACTTTGTAGGGTCATTTAAAAGAGGTCTAAGTAGACCATTTTTGTTTGCATAATAAACACATACCCTTTACCATTAACTAAATCTTTTGAGAATAGTGTTATCTCTTTTTAATTTTTTTGCATCTTATGTACACTAATATCAGCTATGCTTTGCTCTCTGCATATGTAGAATATGTATCTCTTGAGTCTACTGACTTGCATGTGAAAAAATTTAAATTTGCATCAGAGAACAGTGACATCTTCAGCAGTAAGGGGTCTGATGAGAAGCCTAGAACCTGAGTGTGATCTCGAAAAAAAAAATGTGAAAAAGGAGAATCAACTTCCTCAAGTTGTTTTCCAGTGTCCACATGTACTACATGGTGTGTGTGTATGTATGCATACATGCCAACACACACACACACACACACACACACACACACACACATTCCTAATAGAGGTACTATAAGCCTTTTCAAAGTATACCTATATTGAACATCTGCTGACTTTTGCACATTATCTCAAATAATAAAGTACAGGAAGAATTTGTACAGGAATTACTTTTAAGTCATATGTAATTTAGAAAAGGTTTCAAATATGTAGAAAGTTGTACAAAACTCTACAATTTTATATAAATAAAGGACTACTTAAATGTCACAGAATTAGATAAGGACAAGGGATAAACATGAGTTATTCATCAACACTGAGCGACATCTCTTCTTTCATATAAATGTCCTATTTTCTACTGTATTGTACTTTTATCTAAAGTATAGATCCAGCCAAAACATAGGTATGGAAGATTTCCTGGGGAAGTTTAAAGGAATGAAATTTAAAAGAAATGGGAGTGGTTAGCCTTTCTTTAGAGACTTGTTTCCTGAACTATTTACCATTCACAGTGAGACAGTAAGTCAGAAATGAAAAAACACATCATCATCACTAACAGGAGTCCATCAAATATGCAAGCCATTCTATCCATCAGCAAATATTCTGTCTTCAGAAGATACACAGATATGTCCTTCAGTTGAGAAAGCCCCAAGATCACAAATCATTATCCACCTTGGAAACAGAAAATATCAAATATAAATTTCTAAATTAATTATATTTGAAATACTTAATATGTAATGCAGAAAATGTGAGGATTAAAAAATAGATCAAATATAATTCAGGCAAATTTTCAGTATTGTGATTAGAATCTGAAACTCTCTCCTACAGGCTCAGGATTTGACTTTTTGCTCCTGAACTTATCAAAGTATTTGGAACTCATTTCATAAGTAGGTCATTGGGAGTGGGCTTTCAAAGCTCTTGACAGCTCTTGATTCCTACTTCAGCCACTGCTTCCTGGTATGTGGTCACTGAATAAACCACCACCCTCATGTTCCTGCCACCATGCCTCCCCTGTCATAACAGACTCTTTTTTTAAATTAGGTATTTTCTTCATTTACATTTCCAATGCTATTCCAAAAGTCCCCCATGCCCTTCCCCCCCTCCGACTCCCCCTACCCACCCACTCTCACTTCTTGGCCCTGGCATCCCCCTGTACAGAGGCAGATAAAGTTTGCAAGACCAATGGGCCTCTCTTTCCACTGATGGCCGACTAGGCCATCTTCTGATTCATATGCAGCTAGAGACACGAGCTCCAGAGGATACTGGTTAGTTCGTATTGTTGTTCCACCTATAGGGTTGCAGGTCCCTTTAGCTCCTTGGGTACTTTCTTTAGCTCCTCTATTGGGGGCCCTGTGATCCATCCAATAGCTGACTGTGAGCATCCACTTCTGTGTTTGCTATGCCCAGGCATAGCCTCACAAGAGACAGCTATATCAGGGTGGTGAGCCCAGGTACATATTTGCTTTCTTCCAGTGTTTTAATTGGATATTTTGGTTGCACTGATGCAGCAGTAACTAATCAATTCAGATGTCAATTATCAAAGTTAATAATATAGATTATATTTGGCCTTTTGCCTTTAAATGTCCAATTTCTTAGTAAAGTGGGAATACTGTGGGATCAGGTATTGTTATATAAAGCTATACAGTGTTCCATACCAGCTTCCTGTAGATTCAGTTATGTATAAGTTGGACACTGGAATTTTAAACTGCATAAGTTGAGGAAAATATTCTCAATTCCCCTATTAGAAGTCATCTTGTTGTTTTTCTATAGACAGAAAGAAAAGGGAGAGAATTAGCATCAATAAGACACCATGAAAATATATTATAAGGTTATAGTTTTTGTAGTTCCTTCTGCATATGACATCCTAATCCTCTGATTCAGCAAAAGTAAAAAGAAGAACAATATTGAAATAACATCCTTAGTCATCAGGAAAATGCAAATCCAAACAACACTGAGATTCCAACTAACACCAGTCAGAATGGCTGTCACTCAGGTGACAGCAGATGCTGGCAAGCATGTGGAGAAAGAGGAACACTCCTCCATTGCTGGTGGGATTGCAAGTTGGTACAACACTCTGGAAATCAGTTTGGTGGTTCCTCAGAAAATTGGACATAGTACTACCTGAGGACCCAGCAATACCACTCCTGAGCTTATGCCCGTAAGAATCTCCAACATGTAATAAGGACATATGATCCACTATGTTCATAGCAGCTTTATTTATAATAGCAAGAAGCTGGAAAGAACCCAGATGTCCCTCAAAAGAGGAATGGATACAGAAAATGTAGTATATTTACACAATGGAGTACTACTCAGCTATTAAAAACAATGAATTTATGAAATTCTTAGACAAATGGATAGTCTGGATGATATTATCCTGAGTGAGGTACCCAATCACAAAAGAACACACATAATATGCACTCACTGATAAGTGGATGTTAGCCCAGAACTCAGAACACCCAAGATACAATTCACAAACCACATGAAACTTAAGAAGAAGGAAGACATAGTGTGGATACTTTGATCCTTCTTAGAAGAGGGATCAAAACACCCATGGAAGGAGTTACAGAGGCAAAATGTGGAGCAGAGACTGAAGGAATGACCATCCAGAGACTGCCCCACCTGGGTATCCATCCCATGTACAATCACTAAACCCAGACACTTATTGTGGATGCCAACAAGTGCTTGCTGGAAGGAGACTGATGTAGCTGTCTTCTGAGAGGCTCTTCCAGTGCCTGACAAATACAGAAGTAGTTGCTCACATCCATCCATGGGAATGAGCACAGGGTACCCAATGAAGGAGCTAGAGAAAAGAGCGAATGAGTAGAAGGGGTTTGCAGCCCCATAGGAGGAACAACAATATGAACTAACCAGTACCCCCAGAGCTCCCAGGGACAACAACACCAACCAAAAGGTACACATGGTGGGAACCCATGGCTCCAGCTGCATATGTAGTAGAGGATGGCCTAGTCACATATCAATGGGAGAAGAGGCCCTTAGTCCTGTGAAGGCTCTATGCTCCAGTGTAGGAGAATGCCAGAGCCAGAAGTGGGAGTAAGTGGATTGGTGGACAGGGGGAGGGGAGAGGGGATGGGGAGGCAGTTTTCATAGGGGAAACCAGGAAAGGGGATAACATTTGAAATGTAAATAAAGAAAATATTCAATCAAGTAAAAAAATATACCATAACATACACACACCACCACCACCACCACCACCACCACCACCACCACCACCACCAGCAGCAACGACAACCAAAAAGAAAGAAAGAAGAAGTTCTAACAATATGTTTCATGGTATTCTAGCTAATATTTAGTAGGTATGTTACCAAGAAAAAAAACTCTATTCTGCTAATTTTTGTTAACCTAGTAGTTAATGAGATGGAAGTAGACTGAGCTTGAATTCATAAGCAAGGGCTGGAGAAGTGAGAGCTCACAAATCAGTCTTTCCAGCCCAAGTTACAAAGGTAGAGTAGGAAAACAAGGAGAGAGATGGGGTGACAAGGTGGGGGATAGTCATGTCTTAAAGGGAGCACAGTACAACGCAGTAGGTGCCATTTCTTTTTGTTCCTTGAATGTTCGGCTGTTTCTGATCACATCAGCTGGTGGATGACTTTAACCTGAATATCGTTGAGGAGATGGACACACTATGAGATACAGATGCCATGTACTTTCTTTTATACCAGTCACTTATTCAAACATCTATGAGACTAATGGAAGAGTCAATATTGTCGTCAAAAGGTGACTTCAAGCCCCAACCATGCAACTCAGGCAGCTAGTGTAACCATAATCTCCATAGCAGTGCTACTGTGTCTAGGAAGGCTAGTGAGAGTCTTAAAATGCAAACTCTAGGTAAAATAAAATTCAAATCTCTACTTGGTTATTCAATTATAATTCTAATTTTTCTGAAACACAACTGATCTACAGGAATCATTTATTGAGTGCAAACATTTCAAAAACCTACTTTTAAAAATATTTCCTCTTTGCGTGCACATACACATGTCTCTGCGTGGAGAGCACATGAGTGCTTGTACCCACAGAAGCTGGAGACATTGCACTCTCTGGAACTGTGAGTTATTGGCAATCATGAGCATCACAGCGTAGGTGCTGAGAACCAAACCTGTGTCTTCTACAAGAGTAGTACATGATCTTAATCACTGTTACTGTGATTACAATTAAACATGGTACATTAAATAAATCTCTTCATATCATAGAACTTCTTACATTTTATTATTTAATTATTTTAAATATTCAATATCAAATATTTAATATTGAATATATAATATTTACTTAATATCAAAATCAAAATACAATCCCTAATAAGATTGTGTAAAGCAAAGTATATGTAAAGATGTAGATAATACTTCAAAAAGTTAAAGAGTATTTTAACCTGTGAAAAGGAAAAGATTAATAAAGTGGTGAATAAAGAGGAATTAAGTCTTTATAGTTAATGAATGCATTTACTACCCCTCAACTACCATTTTTAATGAAGAAAATTGAACTTTAAAAAAATAATGTCAAAGAAAAGTCAAGTGAAGATCTTCTGTTATTTAAATGATTCCTTAGTGGGCATTTGGCTGAGCAGTAAGCTATATTTCCATAATACTACCTGCAGACCCTGTGCTAAGGCAAGGTCAAAAACAGAATTTGGAAGTGAGCTTTCAGACATGGCTTAGTATTGAATAGTATCAGTCTAGGAAAAAAAATCCTGATTCAGTTTTCAAGAGTAAAGTTGCCTCATGCATACATATATTTTTATTCCAAATTTACAGTAATGTATTATTTTCTGAAAAACAGAAATCACCATTTTTGAAAGCTTATGAGTCATTTTTCCTAATTGCAAATATTTCTTGTTTTTAATATATGTATTCAATGGTATTTCAGCATAAATAAATCAATAAGTGAAATACAGGTTATATCAAAATTTTATGAAATTATTATTGAAAATGCTAAAAACATGGACAATCTAGTTTTTATATGTTATGTGATTGATAAAAGACTAAAATAATTTAAAACACACTTATTTTTGGACTTTATGGAACTCCTTCACATGTATAAGACATGTATACCACTGAGTGTCATATATATATATATATATATATATATATATATATATATATATATATATACACACACACATATAATTGTGATATGAATAGATCAACTTAGGTGATTTCTCTTTAGTCCTATATTATGATATTATGTCACTTTCCTTTTTCTAATATTTTAAATTAATATATATGGAGTGCATGTATGTATTCTAACAATAAATCTTTTAGTAGTTATTTAGATAACTACAGTTATCAGAAGCTGGACCAAAAATCACTCTTTACAACTTATTCACTCATTGTTTGGAAGGAGGTCCTTATTTCAGTCAGCACTCAGCATCAGAAGCCTTTTCTAAAGCAGGTGAGATATGTGCCCCCAAATGTCTGAGTTCAGTCTGAATTCCTAAATCATACATGGAAACAGAATAGCAAGATTTAGGAACTCTTGGGCAGCATGTAGGTAGCTGCATGATTGTGAAAAGTTAAAACACTACCATTTTCTCTGATGCAATGTGACAGGGATAAAAAGTTATCCAGAGTAAGTTTTTCCTTCAAACTAACTGAGAAAACAGCATGGAGGCTAGAGAGAAAAGCTCACTTGTATTTCCATCCCACTCTACTTTTTAATAAAATGTTCATCAGATAGTACAACTTCCTTTGGCATTTTGAATAATAGGCCTATTATCAACAACATGTAAATTTTTTCTCCTCCCCATGAATTTTTTGAAAAGCTTAGTCATTACACTAATGGAAAACACCTTCCAATAATCAGAGAGAGATGGCTTTTTCAATGACAAATTGCTTAAAGCAAAACTAAAGTGTTTGCACAATGTTTCTTAAGCTGACAAATATTAGGAAATTTGAATATGCAAATAGAAATACACCTTCTGATTTTAGGCAATATTTCATGGCTAAGAGCAGAAAACTTTAGATGAAATAGTGACACATCGCAAATGAAAACTGTACTCTAGCCATAGTCTGAGTTTTATTATTTAGGCTTACCTAGATGCCAATTTGGAAGGTATAAATATGTATTATTTATTCTAAATTAGTTCAGAGCTTTCTATATCTTGATGATGCTCCAAATTTATAAAAGCATTTCAAACTTTTTTAAATTTATAATCCAACCATAAATCTAACAAATTGAAACATTATGAAACTATTGATTTGCAATATCTTTTAAATCTACAGTCACAACAAAATAGCATTTTTAATTAGTCACAGATCCATAAAAAATGTTAGGAGTATGTAAAGGGTCATGCCATCAAAGTGAAACATTGGCACAGCTTTCTACAGACATAATTGTCTTAAGTTTCGAACTAGTTTGCTTTTCCAAATGTCCTTTTGTTCATCTTAAAGATAAATCAGAGGCCAAAGGGACATTTTGCAGACATGCTTATGCATGCCTGTAATTATTTTTTAATTTTGGTGGTACTGTTAATTTTACTAAGGACCTCATTTATAGTTAATAATAATACCCTGATGATGGTAACTTACATCTCTCCTACCTTCATAAACTCACTTATTAGATGGGAAGCTACCACTGAGTCATACCATAACTTTGACTTTTAGAACTTTTCCTCGAGCTGAAAGTACAAAATAGAATAACTTTTACTATAGAGCCTTAGGGTGACACTATTTGCCTACATATAATGGAAAATGTGTGACTACCTTTCTCACTCTATCATCATTGGAATACTTGTTATTGCTAAGGGTCTATGCCAGTAGCTAGGGTTGGATTCTCATTTACAATCCTAAAAAACTACTTAGAATACTAAACAAGAACACTAAGTGTTATCTACAACGTTAAATATGAAATGTCTCCCCTGAGGGACAAGGGTTCACATGATGGACATTTTGAGAAGAAATAGTGCTTCTTTTAGGCTTAGAAGTAATAAAGAGACAATATGAAGGAGCATAAAAACTCAGTTTACACATGGTTTTCATTGAAGAAGAATCTGGACATTATGTTCAAAGATAACCAAATACTGGGAAACACAGATACACACAGACACACAGACACACAGACACACAGACACAGACACACACACACACACACACACACACACACACACACACTTTTTTGAGGTGTATTCCAGTTATTAAAATGTGTTAATGGCTTCTCTCCTGTTCAGGAAATCAGTATTTAAAATGCATAGCTCCACTGTGTTCCACAAAGAAGAAACAAGTCTTCACATTTATGTTACACCTTCTCTATAGGACTTGCCCACTAAGTCTCTGCTAACTTAACAAATTAGGTAATGCAAGCATTCTGTATGGGATATTTATTTACCAAATAAATAAATAAATAGTACAAGGGGTACCCAGAAACTGCCTGCTTTCATTGCAGGTCCAGGTGTGTCTATACTACATATGTATGCATGGTAAATAAACTAGTTTTAGATGTTTTAGGGATTTTATTACCTAGTCCTATCAATACATCAAAATTTTATGTGTAGTAAAAAACCCTATGATCAGTATGTATATCCTATGCTACACAGTACTGTAAAATAAAGTTATTGATTTGGTTCCATGTAGGTAAATAGAGAATTAATTTGATGTTAAATCATGGACTTGCATGTTTCTGAATGTACTGCAAATCACAAATAAAAAAGATTTGTAGGAATCAGAAGCCAAAGAAAATTAGCATTAAAGCATCCTGGGCAGTAATAGTCAGTCCAGGAACAGTTAGAGAGAGTCTAAGAAACTCACCCCCAATCACATTCACCATTTTCATGAATCACTAAGTCTACCATAGTTTTCCCTGAAGACAGTCTCTGTCCTGATTCTCAAAGTATATAAGGCTTGCACAGTGAATGCTGTGTTTATTTTGAAACATTAGCAATTTTTTGTGATGTTTGAAGAGCAGAAATAGAATACCCATTGCTAGACATAATAAAAGGAATACCATAACATTTTACTAACAATGAAATTTGTTGTGAAATCATCAAATTTAAATGTTGTGTGATTTTTAAAATTTTTATTATTTACATGAATTCTTTCTGTCTTTTTTTTCCCAAAGTAGTAAATGACTTTTGAAAGTTACAGTTTTTAAGGATAAAATCCTTTTATATTTCTTTTCAGCATTAAAAAAACAAAAACAAAAAACAAAACAAAAAACAAAAAAAACAACAACCAAATCCAAAACCAAAACAAAGCTGTAAGGAACTTCCTTTCCAGGGAATCTAACTTTAGTTACATTCATTTAATTATTTATAAATTCATGTAATTTAATTTAATTTTAATTTTAATGTATTTTACAGCAAAGACAAAATAATAGCTCTAAACACAGATAAAGACTGAATATAAATGGGAAAGTGAAATTGTGATCCTGAGCCATTTGCTTTTCACAGGGACTGGAGACAGCCTGATCTTGTAAAGAGAAAAGAAAAATGAGGATGATTTCAAAATGTGGTATCTGTCCCATGAAGCCTTCAGAGACTTCCCATGAGAGTTCAGAGCTGGGATTTCTAACATAGTTACCACTAAACGTGTGAACATGAGTACCTGAAATATGTCTCAAAATTCTAAGGTATACAGTTTAGTTTTATTTCATAGAAATTAACTTTAATTAAACTTTTAACAGGAACATCCCTATCTACATTTTCAAGTATGAAATTCTAAAATTATGTACGTAGATGTTTTTATGTGTATAAATTCACTCCCTTTACCACTATGTGCTTAGGATGTTAATCCTGATTGTAATTTGTTGGAACTGAGTACAATCTAAGTTATTGATTACTGGATAGGTCTTTCAGGATGGTTCCCAGAAAGATAAACTGAAGGAAGAGCCCTCCCCTGGGATAAATGGGACTTTTCAGGGCAGCACACATATAAAGAGAGCCTACCTCACTCCCTTCCTTTGAGTGCATCTCTTGCATTGTCAATGCCTCTGTTATCAGAACCCAGCTTGTCCAGCTTTCCAGTGCAGACTAGAAAACAGTGGCTTTCCAAAACTCATGTTTTCATCCCCAGGTTGGCACTCCTGAGGCATCCACCCTTATGATCCTGTAAGCTACAAGGATGGTGGGGTGCGCAGCCTCCTTGCATTCAAACAGCTACTATTGGACTTCCCAGTCTTTACTGTGCAAGAAAATATAATGAATAACCTTTGTTTTGTATTCATAATACTGTTTCTGTGTCTATTTCAAAACTATAGAGTGTAAAAAGAAGAAATGTTTCAATGA
The DNA here is from genome assembly GCF_000001635.26 of Mus musculus. Taxonomy (NCBI): domain Eukaryota; kingdom Metazoa; phylum Chordata; class Mammalia; order Rodentia; family Muridae; genus Mus; species Mus musculus. The sequence goes on from NC_000084.6 coordinate 50,941,150, forward strand.
GTTCTATATTGACTACCCACCAAAATGACTGTAAGTAAAATATATGGCAAAAACTAGTTTTATCATGTCTCTTTACTTTTAATAATACCATGGAAGTCTTTGATATCATGTATATATTGCTCATGTTACATTGCTGTTGAACAGTGCTAACCTTATGAATTAATGCTCAGTAAATGGAAAAAGTGAAGTGTGTTTATAAAAACAAAAACACAAAAACAACACCCCCCCCCAAAAAAATCCAAAGAACAACAAAACTCTAGCAAGAAAAATTATCTCTCTTGAATTTAGTGTTAGGAGAATGAAAGTGTAAACAATATCTTTCATGTGCAAATTATGTGAAGTGAATTTTTGCTACTTGATTCTGAGGAAAACATCAATCCACAGGTTTAGCTTAAAGTTGTTGCAACTTGATAGTGCATCCAAGGTGCGGGCAGAAGTGAACGTAAGTCCTCTCTAGAAAAATACAGGTCTCATAAATTAAGTTCCAAAGACTGTGAGGTTAAATTAAAACCAGCTAAACCTACCTGGAAACAAAGCACACTGTGTGTGAACAAGAGGAAAAGCCAAAACGACAGCAGACACATAAATATTCCAGAGCTGGAAATCTCAGAATGAGAATATTTTATATTCAATTTATCCCACAGTTACAGAATGTCTTTGTGGTAGACATCTTGCTCTAATGCACAGCCACAAGGAAAGCAAAGGACCCTTACATGCCAACAGCTGCTGCAATGATGCCTTAAAGCGGTTTACCATTTTTTAACTCTACCATATAGCTGACTTTTAGTAGTGACTTGAAAATCAGGCAGCATCTCTCCTGAAGCCTCAGGAAGGCGCTGAGGATGGGGAATTGGAATGAGCTTGAAGAGGCAGCAACAAAAGACAGGGTAGATGGTCACTTAGAAGTTGTCCTGTATTGGCTTAGGAAAACCTGGTTCTTTTCCACTGATTGCTGACATCTTTTGTTTTTGTTTTAAGCTTATTTCCTTAATAATGTTTTCTCTTTTTAAAGTTTCTATTGTATTAAATAGCATTTAGTATGACTGCATTTTGTTTTTTGCCTGCAAGGGCCTAGGCTAGCACAGGACCTCACTGTAGAACAATTGTGTGCCATACATTTTATTTAGCAACAGATACATGTAAAACTTCATGGAAACATGTTTTGAAGCACAAATTGTAAAATATCCAAATATAAGCGAGCTCTAAAAGTTAGTGTAACTAATAAAGAGCCAAACTTCCAGCATATCTTTCTGCCTTTCTCTCTGCCTCTACTACTCTCTTAACTTCCCTTCCCATGCCCTAATTAAACTCTGTTCTATACTATACCGTTGTGTGGCTGGTCCCTCAGGGGAAAGGCATGTCTTGGCATGGGCTCGCAGAGTCACTCCCTTCCCCTACACACTTTAGATCATATTCTTATATCTCTTTATTTTTTATGATCACAACATTGGTGCCATATCTCGGACCTAGAAACTATGCAGGTTTGCATCCCACCTTAGCTACCACAAGAGATCCATGCTCACTAGCCCAGATCTGGTAAGCCCCCTCCCCCTCCCCCACTGGTCAGAGCGACTCTTTGCTTGTCTCCAGAGACAGTTTCTTTCTTGAGGCTGAGAATTCCAGGCCAGTCCTGGAAGACTGCTCTCTGACTAAGTAGCACTGACTCTGAGCGTTGTAGCCCATGTGGCCACAAGCAAGTTGCTAGGGTATAAAATACATTACTCTGACCCCCCTGCACTCCTGTCCACCTAGGACTCTGGGCTGCTGGTAGGAAGTCCCTCCCTGCAGTGGCCCAGGCCTTCAAACCTAACCTGCGGTGCCTCTGACCTGCAGGCTGCCCACTCCAGTGGGCTTGAAAGAGCTAGCATGGGAGCTGCTGCCACCTAGCCCTCAGCCTCTGCCATGTTGGTTACACAGTCAGAGGGTCCCAAAACAAATACCCACTTCCACATTTTCTGCTACCAGACTGCAGAAGCTCACAAACACACACACACACATATTGATTGGCAAGGAGTTTCTCCAGTTAGCAGGAGGGACTCTATATGCCCAGATAGTGCCTTGCCAGCCTTTTTTGGACTAAAGTGTAGGCTTTCAATGCCCCGGTCCTTATCATTGGCCTCCTGGCTGACCTACAGTTAATACTTAGATCCTTAGGTGATTTCCCCTCTTCGAAACTTGTTCATAAATCCCCTGAGCTCTTACAGCCACCCTAAAATTCTTGGTACCAGGTTGAATTGCTTTCTTGCAATTTCTAGAAAATTGCAGCTGTAGCCTCGAGTTTTTCACGTGATGACCTGAATTTCTAGTTTGGCTATACACTGACCCATGACTGAGCCCTTCTCGGGACACCCGTATGAAGCGATCAGTGACCCAAGGGTCACTAAATGGTCTTCAAACATATTTAAGAGATCTTCACACATACTGCCAGCAGTCTGGAATATGAAAAATGTTCCCACCTCTGGCCTGTTCTCATGGCCTGTGTGCTGAGTTTGTGTCACAGGCTTGAATCTGCCTGGACATTTTCTGTCATCAGGATCTTATGCCACTGATGCCAGCTTTCTAATCTATTCCTAGCCAAATGTTTCTTTGCTAATACAAAATATGCCTTTCTCTACCTACACAACCTGTTAAAAGTTACCTAAGGTTTTCATTCCTGTCCTGTCTTAATATGATTTTTACCACTGTCATTAATTTCTATTTAGTTATAACCAATCTATAGTGCTCAATCCTGTCAGAAGTTTGTTAATTATTAAGTTTATGACAGAATTCCAAAAAGCCTCTAACAGTTTCTCCCATGAGGTCTCAGAAGATGTGGACACAGCTGCAGGATGTTGCCTGGTTTGTGATATGACAATCACTGAAATAGACAGGGGACAAAACTGGATACTCTGAGTCAAATGACTTAGCTAAACTAAGGTAAGTCATTTCTCATGTCACGCATATCCATTCCACAGAGAAAAAGCCCTGCGTCTTCTGAGCTTGAAAGTCAGACTGACAAACCAAGTTGCCATTGAGACCATAGAGAGCACAGAGAACTGTTGGCTAGTGGACTCTGTCATTTTTTAAATAAAGTAACTGCTAAATTATTGTTTATTATTTCTCAGATTTCTGACTATATTGACAACTAGAGAAAAAAACTTTCACAGATGTAATCTGTTACCTCCTTACCTAAACTTGAGTTCCATTAATTTAATGCTTCCTATCTCTTCTTGCTATGCCACTGCCCTGATATTATCTGAGGTCCTATAAATTTGCCTAACTCTAATAAAATATTCCACTGTATGATCCAACTCTTTAATCTAGTTCCTTCTGCTCCACAAAAGGCTTATCCTAAAGACTGCTCATGTCGCTAACTCATGTTGTTATCTCTTTTATATACTTATAAGCTACAGGAAACCCACTTAGATCCACCTCTCATGGACCAAATAGGCTTCATCCAGATAAGTACATCTGCCCAAAGTTCCCACTTGCTACCTATTCCAAAGGTGGAATTCCTCTGGGTTTCAAATGGACATCTTAAGAATTTTTTTCTCCCAAATGTACGTAATCTTATTCTCTACCTATAATAATGTGTTTCAACATCTTGTTAAGTCCAGGCACTTACTACACCCAGGAATGCTCCAGAGAGGCAACCTTCAGGTGCTCCAATCTCCTCTCAGACACACACAGATCTTTCTTACTGGGCCTGTTCCTTCTGACCTATCATCAGATGGCTCCATAGGCCCTGGATAAAAGGGAGCAGCCAGCTCTCCTGGGGCTGGACGATCACCCCCTTTCCACTCCTCTGGGTTTCCCAGAGACACATCACATCAATGTCAACATGAAGCAGCCAGATATCATGATGACCTTCCTCATACTACCTCCTAGACAGATGTTTTAAAAATACATAATGTTTTTATTGAATATTTGTAAACTTTAAATAATATACTCCAATAACATTTTCCAGTTTTCTTAAGTCTATCACCCTACCCTTGTGACCTAACCCAAAAAAGCAAGAGGAGGAAGAAGAAGAGGAGGAGGAGGAGGAGAAAGAGGAAGAGAAGGAGGGGGAAGAGGAGGAAGAGGAGGAAGAGGAGGGAGAGGAGGAGGGAGAGGAGGAGGGAGAGGAGGAGGAGGAAGAAGAGGAGGAAGAGAAGGAGGAAGAAGAGAAGGAGAAGGAGGAGGAGGGGAAGAAGAGGAGGAAGAGAAGGAGGAGGAAGAGGAGGAAGAGGAGGAAGAGGAGGAAGAGAAGGAAGAGGAGGAAGAGGAGGAAGAGGAGGAAGGAGAGGAGGAGGAGGAGAAGGTTCAATTTGTGTTGCCCATATACACATACATCTTAGATTATGGGCAAGCACTCAGTGGGAAGAAGCCCTTAAGAAAACTGTGTGCTTTCCCCACTCCCACTCCCATCCCCCAGAATTCAGCATCCTTATTACAATTTTAAAGAGTTCTCTTCAATGGCATCCTGTTTAAACGGTTTAGACTATTTCTTTTGGGACTGGGGGAAGGTAAAATGCGAATGATGTGGGAAAGAGAGTTGGTCATGGAAGTCTTCTATGTTTCTCATTCTCGGTTGGGATTCTGTAGTCATCAATACCACTGTAAAAGAAGCTTTGTTGCCATTTATAATCAGCAGCAGCATGGGTCACTGACATCAATATGGCCTCAGGTGGCAGCATAGAGCACAAACGTTCTCGTGGTCTTTGGTGGCAGTATGGACCTAGGCCACTATAGCAACATGGACACCAACATGTCCAACAGTGGCAGCACAACCCACACAGATTAATATGGCCTTTGGTGGTAACACAGGCCACAGAAGTCAACATGAGCTCTTTTGGTAACACGGACCTTAGCAGGCTGCTTGATAGCCTCAAGCAGGAGAACAGACCACAGACATCCCAAAACCATGAGCTACAGCAGAGAACACAGACATCTACACGAATTCAGATGGCAGCACAGACCACAGACAATCCCATGGTCTTCAGTGGTAACAAGGATCACAGATATTAACCTGTCCCTCATCCATAGCAAGGTCTTGTTCCCTGGCATGGTCCCTAGCTGAAGAATGGAGCATGGACATGAACATGGCTTCAGGCATCAGCGCAGACTATAAACATCTTTAGGAAGAACAGCATGGGCCACTTCCATGGAAATGCAGGGGCTGCGCAGCCACAAAGGCATCTTCTGCAGGAGGACCAAACTGAAGACTGCCTGAGAGACCAAGGGTTGGTGAAGCAGGCAATGCCAGCCATTTGGGAACTGATGTTTAGAAGAGATGCTTTCTTGGGACCAATGGGGTGAGTAGGTAGGGGATATTAAAGGAGCTTGCAGCAGCGTTCAGATGGGTGTGCTGCTGCATTTCTCATCTGCTCCCGGATCCTTGACTCTGTGCCACCTCCCCAAGGGCAGGTAGGGTTGAGCATCCAGTCGTCCAGAGCACAGGCAGCAGACATTCCCATGGACGAGTTTTCATAGGCTTAGATTAGGGAGTTGCAGGTTATCAAAAGTCCATTGTTATTCTTTCCTTGTTTGGATCTTGTATGGAATATGAACTTCCAATCTAGAGTTGTTCTGAGTTGTTCAATTCAGCACTAAGCATCAAGAATAGAGGTGTTACCTAGCTTTATACTCCCTACAAGAACACAGCAGGAAGCATGTAGCCACAAATGTCTCTGCCTCATTTTCACACTGAGAAGAACAGAAGCTATAATTACATAAAATAAGGTGAATGTGAAAACACTTTCTCAGACTACATCTCCTTGAATTTATCTCCACCCAAACTTCATGCATTTTCTATTTAGATGGTTTCCCCCAGGTTGCCTGACTTTGGAAAGTTGTGAATTTGAAAATGATTTCCCAGGGCTTCTTTATCTGCTGTAAATAAGCTTTACTTTGGGTGACACCCATTCCCCCGTTCTCTGCTCCTAGGTGATTAGCTCTAAGAGGCAGACTCGGTGACTCCAGTAAGAAAGGCACAGATAAGCAACACCAGAAATAAAACAGGCAAAGAAACTTTCATGAATGAAACAGCTATTAAACAGACAAGAAGTTGTGACTACTTTATATCCATGACCATACAAACTTAGATAAAATCGATAATTTACAGAATTTCCTACCTACCTCAAACTCGTTCAGAAATAGATAGAAATAACCACACCCCATAAACATTAAAATAAGTGGACTAATATAATAATTTCCCAGACATTTTTTGGTGATTAGAAACAAACCCCAAATAATCAGATATTTGTACACAGTATGACTATGTTTCAAAATCAAGCAGTTTAGAACTCATGGTGAGAGACTACTGAAACCTTAGTAACAAAATCTCACAGAGAGTTAAAAAGAAAATTATATGATACTACTACCTGGAAACATTGAAATTTTCTAAAAAAATAATAATGAACATAAATTGACCATGATGTCTTCTAATCTATTTACAGTTATATCAGGTATGAATGCTTGGTTCAATGTCAAAGAAGCAGTTGATGTAATTTTCCATTTTAAAAGAGAAAAGAAGAAACTAAACAATTGTTGCTATAGATACAAAGGATAATTAACATTCAAGCAAAAAAGGATGCTTGCACAGATAAAGGAAAACTGATATTTAAAAACCTACAGAAACTCAGTGTTGAGATGTCTATTAAAAGGATATGGCCAGGACACCCCAAGACCATATTCTCAGCACAGAGAAGATTTATTTGCCCCAGAGAGACAGCACACAGGAATAGCAGCAGGTGATAGAGGCCAAAGGAGAAGGGGAATGGAACAAAAGAGAGGAAGGACAGGTGTTTGTCTAGGAGTGGGACAAAGGAAGAGAGAACAGGAAATGTGGCCTATAGGCAAATAGCAGTTTATAGTGGTAAAAAGGGATATCCAACTTTAGGATGAGGCATTCAATTGCTGGAATTCAATGCCGGTGGACCTTGGTTGTCAACCTCAGAAGGAGATATCAACCAAGTAAGGGAATAGACATTGGGGGCTAGCTGTAGGCATGTATTCTAATGGGTTTTCGCAAGGCAAAGGGAATTAACAAGAAGGGTAAAGTTGTCCAGAGCCATACCTATCATGCTCAGGCTGGCCAGAGTCCTTTCAAAGTCTGTTTACCAGGAGCCTCTCTTAATCCTCCAGGATTGTCCAGTCCCTTCACCTTGCCCTGAGGTCAATTTCCTCCACCAAGGGCACCTAGTTCCAGATCAATCCAGAGAGCCTGAGTAAGCTCCAGTTCCATCTTGCTGCCTGTCAAATAAACTCTGCTTGCTTTTCTCCTATTTGCTCCTCCCTCTGCCAACCCTCACAAGATGCCCTTTGAAGTTTGACCCCTTAGTAAATCGTTCTTTTTGCCCAAATCTAGTTTGCTAGTTCCTCTTCTTATAGACTTGACCTTTTGATCTTTGATCCACTGTAAGGTCAACAATATGACTTTGCTTCTAAAACACTCAGTAGGCCTTCTGTCTCAGAGGTTAGAACTCAAGCTTGAGTTGGCAGAAAATGGATCCCGGACTGGAAATGGGGTAGTAGAAAATTAGAAGGAGACTATAAAATCTGCAATTCAAATTGCACTGATAGTATAATTTAGTCCCCCAGAGGGTTAGTTGGAATAACTGGCAAATTGAAAGTATTCCTGAGGGATTTTACATGCTACCAACCACAAGGGAGGTAGTGTTTAGAATATCAGCTTCCCAAAGGAGAGGAGCTTGGTAAACACTTTAGTTTGCCTGGAGATGTTCTGCCCCAGAAAATCAATGCAAAATTCATTATCAAAAGAAACACTGCATAAGAAGGAAATTTAACACAACCTTGATGATGAAATTAGCAAATAAAATTGCAATCACCAAAAAAAAAAAAAGAAAGAAAAAGAAATGTGTATTTCTAAGGGTTTTGGTATGTTAATAGCCACCAGCTCTAGCCATTTGATTCTGACGATAAGTGCAATGATTCTTAACTTAGGGGGACCCAGCTTCACAAGTTCCTGTCAAACATTTGGAATTTGAGGAAATGGAGTTTCCATTGGACCTGACACTGATAACTCCTATTTTATCTGCACTCATGTGCACATTCACACTCACATGCACACGTGAACATGGACATACACACAGACACAACACAGACACAGACACAGACACAGACACACACACACACACACACACACACACACACACACACACAGACACACACATGCACGCACGCACGTACAAACACACTCATGCGCACATGCACATGAACACAGATACAGGGAAATTATTAGTCAACAGTTTAGAATGGAGGTAAGAGAAGCTCCTGAGGTTCCATTCCCTGAGTGAGAAGGACAGTTTATGGCTTTTAGGGGAGATAGAGTCAGTTCTCTGTTATGGCCTCTGGTAGGTTCAGAGTGCACCTGTGATGGCTCTACACTCATGAGTACATGGGCAGCATCCACTGGACTCATTGGGTGAGTTACTGAGTTATTCTGCTTAGAGATACAAAGTTGGGAGGGAGTGGTGATGTGGAAAGTTGGACCTGGGAGGAGTTAGGGGGAGGAGTAGAGATGAATGTGAATATGATCTAAACAAAACAAACAAACAAACAAACAAACAAAAATCTTTATATGCACAGCGACATAAGGAAGGTGACCATCTCTAAGCCAAGGAGTATAAACAACCCTACTGAAGCCAGTGTTGGACTCTAGAACATCAGCTTTTAAATGCCTTGAAGCAATATTCTGAACAAAGACCTCATCTGGTAGATGATGCTAGGTACACACATACACACACACACACACACACACACACACACACACACACACACACACACACTCTACTGAGTCCATTTAGTTGTGTGTGTGTGTGTGTGTGTGTGTGTTGCTATTAGTAGGGACTTGGGGGTAGCACTGGCGGGGGTTGTGTGTGTGTGTTTATAGTGTATGCAGTGTGTGTATTAAGGGCTGGTCCTTTGATGTTGATCACCTGTGTAGGAAGGTTCTACTAGGAAAGATGGCAAGCATCTAAGAGAAAAACAGACCACAACCTGACTCATGTAATTTTATTATACAAAATCATGAGCCTGAGCAGGAAAATTAGCTTTAAGTCACAATTAGTCTTAAGATTGGCTAGAGGCCAAGATCTGAGAACTTGGAGATGTCATCAACTTAACCTACTCAAGAAAAGAAGAAACAAAGTGTTGGTGCCATTGCTGGCTGTGATGCTGACTCTGCTTTCATTTTAAAAGCAACAGGAAACTCCTAATCTGAAAGGATTTCTTCAACCACATGAGTTCCTCAAGGAAATGGCCACTTCATCTTATTGTTGCTTCAAGTTGGGTACTCAACCCTTAGTCTACCACAATGCAGCACCAAATAGAAGATAGTGAAGATGGGCATTGTATAGAGGCAAAGCTGGTGTGAGGTGGTATCTTATACTTTTATTTAATGCTCATTTTTGAGAATTTTATATGTGAGTACTGTACTTATATCACTTCCATCCCTCCTTCCCTCTGCCCCTTTCAGCACCTCCTTTGTCCCTACCCTGCTTGCTCTCAAATTCACGACTTCTCCTTTAAAAATTATTGTTTTACCCCCCCCCCCCACACACACATACCACACACACACACACACACTAAAAACAAAACAAACCAAAAACCATCACCACCAACAAAAAGCAGTCTTCTGAGTCCATTTTGTGATGTATGTGAGTGGTATATGTGGTGTGTGTGTGTGTGTGTGTGTGTGTGTGTGTGTGTGTGTGTGTTTTAAAGGCTGGTCTCTTGGGATTAGATTGTCTATCAAGGGGCTTACTCTTGGAAAAAAACTATTCTCCTGCTCTCAGAAGCAGTTACTTGCCCATAGTTCTTCACCTTTGGACAATCTTTACCTTCCATATTAGCACACCAGCTGCTATTATCATTGTGTGGGCTTCTTTAGGTAACCATGTTATTGAGATGTTGTTAGAATAGCTCCCCTACCTATATGGAGGGCACTTTCTCATGGTAGAATGCCTGATCCTCTGACTCATAATCTTTTGGACTACAGGAAAGTTCACTAAGATTAGGGGTTGTATTGTAGATATATAAATTTGGGTTAGGCACCCCACAGTCAGTGGTTCTTGCTCAATATTGAGTTTCTGTAAATGTCTGTGTTTGCTGCAAAAATTAAGCTTCTTTGGTTAGGAGTTAGACCCGCACTTATGTATAAGTATTATAAATACTTAGAATGTAGTTAGAATTTTATACTGATTTTGAAAAGTAGCAATAATATAGTCTCCATTAGGGTCTATGACCTCAAAGCCAGGGATAGTTAGCTAGGTGTATAATACCAGATGTAGATTCCTTCTTAATGAGTAAAACTTAAGTCTATTTACATAAGTGCTGATCATCCCTAAGACGTAAGCGCCATTTTTGCATTCTTTGCAGCTACCTGCCATTCTGGGCGTTACTGTGGCGCCTATGGCTTCACGGATGAATACAGCTGCTGACTGGTGGTTTTCTTCCCTGGCAGCTTGCATAATACCTTGAGGTAGTGAGGAGAGTTAGTACTCAAGGAGGAGGCTTCCCAGTCAGTTCTAGCTTGAGTCCTCTAATTATTTGACGTATGTGGTGTCTTCAGCAATCTGGGTCTCACCTTCAAGAAGGAAGACAACAAAGGGCAATAATAGTCTATACTTTTGTGGTCTCTTGGAGTCTCTCGACCAACAACTAGAGGGGAGATTTCCTTTCCTTTGCTCTAGGATTTTTTTGTTAGTCAGACTCTTGGGGAGAATAACCACTCTAAGTGATATAACTTAATCCAAACTATCTGTGTATGTACATATGTATGTATATATCTACGTTTATTTAAGTACTCAGAAAATATCCCCTGCAGATTTACAGAGAGAGAGAGAGTAGAAAGAAATACCAATAAAGATGCTCGAGAAAAACCTTTTTGACATGGATATTTTCAAATGAAAGAACCTCAGGGAACTCAAGGGAGATGGAGGGGGTCGATGTGTGAAGGAAAATTGCTTTAACTGACCTAACATTTCAAATAAAAATAACCTCATTTCTGTGCAACCAAATAGAGGTAATTCTCAAATACATTCTGAGTAGACCTTGGGAGCTGAGGCAAGTATTCTAAAATCCGTCCAAAGCTCTGCCAACTGTCAAGGAAACTGCATTCAGCCTACCTCAGCCTACCCGGCAGCGTCTTTCAGGACTGTTCTGCCTCCATCCCCTGAGCAGCTATAGGTCACTTCCACTCATCTTAAAGGCACACCTGCTTTGTGAGCTTCCAGGAGTGCCTCTGCTTCTCTCTTCCACCACAACACATTTACTTGTAGTTTTTCATGCTGCTGAACCCACTTCCCAAATTATATGACCCTGTCACTCTAGTGGTTCATACCTTCTGTGCCTTTCATTTTTTTCCCACCTAAAACATTTTTCAAAATAACTCTAATTTCTTCTTAATATAAAAAAAATTATACAGTAGAGACTACTTTAAAGAAAGAGAGCACAAATTGACCTGAAATATGTAAGTAGCACCTGTTAACATTATTATGGAAGGACTGGTTTATTAAGGCTACCATAAAAAAAAATAAGACCATAGACAAGATGGGTTACACAACAGAGATGTATTTCTCAACTCCAGAAGCTTGAAATCCAAGATCAAAGTATCACTGGGTTTGCTTTAGCTGCATGCTCTCCTCTAGACTTCCTCAAGCCTTCTCTCTGTGTGTTCATTCTTGATACTTGGTATTCCTTCTTTCTTTCTCTTGTCACCAGTCATATTGAACTGGGTCCTTTTCCTGTGAGCTCATAGAACTTTAATTATGAATTTTAAAGGCACAGATATAGTCATATTGAAGATTATGACTTTCTCTTATGAGGTTTGAAGGCATATTATTTCATTTATAACATTGACCATAATCTAAAACACTACGCACACAGTCATACACATAAACAAACATATAATTACAATTTTGCACGTTGCAGGAACTGAATTATTCACAGTTTGAAGGTTGGAGTTTTGGAATTTTTTATTTCTTTTAGTCTTAAAATTGTCTTCGTTTTTTTTCTGAGCAGTACACCAAGGATAACAGGAACTAAGGCTACCTTGTTCTTATTTACATCTTCTATACGTAGAAGATTCTCTGTAAGACTATCAAATGAATGTTTGATATTGTTTGTGTTTACTGCAATCGTATTTAATAAAACACACCTTGTGATTCTTTGGATTTGGGTATCAGTTGACATCATGAAAATGTATTGAAGTTCATGGTAAGATTTTAATATGGTCTTTCTAGTAGATGCAGAATGTGCAATGGGTATATCACACTATGCTCCATCATTCTCTGTAATTGTCATTAATCTCTACCCCAATTTCTTGCTGTCACCAATGACATAGTACTAGACACACCTTTTTAAGCTAATGATATAATTTATTTAAGATAGAGTCTAAGAGTTTTACTGGTAAGTCAAAGGTTAGATATATATTTAATATTTAAAATTCCTGCCAAATGCTATAACACTTAATATTTCTAGCACGATTATTAATGCATGTTTCTTTCCCCTGAACATCTTTGCCAGTAGAAGGAATTATCACCAATTTAACTCTCTGCCAATCTGATGGTGGTAAAAAGAGAGTTCACTGTTACTTTAATTTTCTTGAGTACAGTGAATCTGAGTGTAAGATGTCTAGCTTTAGCACTGGTGTGATCATAAAGGAGAAGTATGAAGCTTAAGAGAACTCTCACATTGTTCTCTTTTTGCAAAGCAAATCTACCTTTCTAGGCACTGAGCCTTGAATGCTCACATGGTAGCCTCTTCTTTGGCATTTATTGAATCATCAATTTTTTTGAACTTTATTCTTTCCTAACTATTTTCTCCTGAAATCTAAAATATATACTGAGACCTGCTGTGACACACTGTAGTGCATGTTTCAATGATCCATTAGACTGGAGAAAACATGGCCCGTTATTTAATTTTAGCAAATTTCCATGGTCACCAATCAGTTGGTAGCACTCTCATGAATTTATAATTAGCTATATTATCTCCATATGTTATCACATGTCTACTACAAGAACCCAAAATTCCTCTAACATATTAACAGGGCAATTTCATTCCCTACTCTAACAAGAAGCAAGTGAAAAACCCAACTATAAGTAATATTTTTAATAAAATATGCAGATGCATGCTTGCAAACAAGTTATCTAAAAACAAAACAAAACAAAACAAAACAAAAAAAAGAAACAAAATGTATCTGTCATCTGCCATGATGAGTTTCACAGTTATGATAGATTGGCTATGTCTACTTTATATTTCCAGAACTTTAACAATCTGTTAGAACAGTGAGAAAACTGAGAGAAGACAGCGATAAGACAAATACTAGATGAGTCTCTTGATAGGAGCTATCTGAAACACTTGTATTTATAGAAACAGTGAGTAAAATGACCATTGTTCTTCTGATGGTGAGGGAAAGTGAGAGTTTTATTCAGTTATGCACAATAAATCAGAGGTCAATAGGTCTGATTTCTAGGGTTCGCCTCTAGTTCACAGCACCACATAAAACCTTTACATTTTCATCACAGTAGGATTAATGTTTGGTGTTATTCCTTTAATGACAAATACCCAGTACTTAAAATTGGCTGTCAAAAGACCATTAATCTGAATTCTAACACATCATTAAAATATGGTTTAGGGCTGGTGAGATGGCTCAGTGGGTAAGAGCACTCGACTGCTCTTCCGAAGGTCCAGAGTTCAAATCCCAGCAACCACATGGTGGCTCACAACCATCCACAACAAGATCTGACTCCCTCTTCTGGAGTGTCTGAAGACAGCTACAGTGTACTTACATATATTAATAAAGTAAATCTTAAAAAAAAGAAACTGTTTAAAATATGGTTTAAGCATATTATATATAATATTTAAAGTCTTAGAATATATTATCTAATCTAAATTTAAAATTATGAGAAAGCATATTTGAATATTAGAAAATGATTACAATTTTGTGCAAAGATAACAATCATTATTCTATAGATCACAATGTAATATGTACTGCACGATTCAACCTTTTATAAAATTGAATTTTATTTTTCCTTACTTACTCACTTTATATCACATTCACTGCCCCCCTTCCCCAAACCCTACCCCTGAAATCCTTCCTCTGTTCCCCTTCCCATTCTCCTCTGAGTGGTTGGGGCTCCCTGGGTATTTTATTTTAAGTGTATCTGTACTATGTTATGGTAGAGGACAGACAATGCATTGGATCATCTGGAACAGGAGTTAGAGTTGGTTTTGAGCCCCAGTCTGACTGTGAAGGACCAAAGCCAGGTTCTCTGCAAGAACAGTAAGTGCTTGCAATCATTAGCTATATTCCCAGCCCCCTACTATTCATTCTTAAATTGCTATTCAGTATATAAAAAAAAAAAAAAAACTTTACTCAGTTCCATGATAATACATTTCCAGAGTTGAATGCATTATTCTTGTAACTGTTTTAGTCTTTATGGTGACCTCTTTGTAAGTTGTCATAAAATGTTTAAATGATTTTTTAAAATTAATTTTACTTCCATTTAATAGTATTTATTTTTATTGAAATCTTCCTTGATTGTAGAATTAAGAACTGTGACATTCTAACTGAACAGTGTGAGTTTTCATAAATACATAGAACATTTGTAAAGAACTCAATAGAACATGAGTTCAGGTTACCACCTATTTCTGATTGACAGAATTAAAAGAAAAAAAGAACTAATTCTCTTTTTCTGAGTATCTTCCCCTCGTGTCACAGTGGAATCAGGAACAAGTGAGTTATTATATTTTTATTTAAAGATAAACAATATTCATAACAGCAGTTTTGCATTCACAGCAAAACTGAATTGAAAGTACAAATTTCCCAAATGTCTCCAACCATAACATCCATATTGTCAATATCCTGCCTGTATAGCTACTTCTAGTATTATCAGTAAACCTACATTAGTATATTTTGTGAGGTTTTAACAATTATTTTTACACTCTTCCAGATGAATGTCAAACTTACTGAGGTGGTATTTTAAAGCCTGAAAGGCTGCTTTACTTTGGGCCTTCAGCATAAAACTAGGCAAAGAAGACATAAACAAGTTTATTTCTAAAATAGTGCAAAATTTCTAATAGTCTTGCTAATTTTTTAGTTATTTTTTGTCCTCTGCACAGAAACAATAGATATTTGCTTCTGAGTGTTACATGAACTGAAATGTCTGAAAGAATTATTTTCATCAAAATTCCATTTAAAACTATAAGTGTGCTGAGTGGATGAAGTCCTAAGTTAATGTGTATTCTGGGCATGAGCATGGCCATGTAGAGAGTCCCAGTGCCTCAGACCCATGGGAGTGGCAACACTTTTCCCTAGGTCAGGCTCAGAATTATGCCAAAGTCTACTTATGAGTCAATTATTGATTTTATGAATAGGTTATCTTTAGTTAAAACCAATGTATGCAGTAAGTATCAACCACAGCTTTTACCATCCTGATGACTGAAATCTGAAACTACTCCTCTATAGAGATCCCTTACTGAGAATGGCTAACTCACCACCTTTACTTATAAGCAATAAATCCTCCTCCTTGCTCAGAGGCACATAATAAAAGGCACCATGTTTCTAGGTTGCTGGCTCATCTTCATCAGAGTGTATGGCCCACCTGACCTTATCTTTTCTGTTCAGGAGTCTTTGTTCTGTCCTTTTGTCATTTCCTCATTGCTCCATTCAGGTAAACTTTAAATCCAGGTGCATCAAAGAACATAAGACAGCATGACCAAATGTATATATACAATATCAATATATAAATATATTCAGAAGCCACAGCTATTGATTATTACAAAATATTTTTCTACAAACCATCATACATTTTTTTCCTAGTGATAAATATAATTTCTGTTTGGAATTATGGTTTCTGCAGTAATAGCAGGAAAACCTGTGTCAAAACACCAAGTATTTGATGCTCACTGCACATTTTCAGTGGCTCTGCAACTACCAATTCTGCCAAAAACAAAAATCATGGAATCTATATGTGCTCTCATTCATTGCATCTGTTTAGAGCAGCATTGTCTCATATATGAAGAATAATTTTCATTAGACAAAATACTATGTCATTGTCATATAAATAGAAAGTGAGAAGAGTAATGATTTCTGAGTGATTTTCCCAAATGGTTAAAGAATGATTGATACTATTTTTATAGGAATACAAGATTTTCAAATACCAATGAAGAGCAAATACACAGTGTCTGGTATCCAATCAGAAATTAGTAATGGAAGTAAGAAAATATATATAAAGCTGAGGGAAAATGATTCAATTGCAATAGAAAAAGAACTAACATAATTTAATTATCAATCAAGTACATTAAAATGGGTAGAGGAGATCACTCAGTTAAAAATGTACTATGAAACAGAACAGAGGTCTCAGAAAAAGAAAAATAGCTAAGAGATATTTATTATAAGTTGTCATCAATGCAAAATAAATTAATTTGAGATGTTATCTTACCTCAATCAAAATGGCTAAGAAAGAGAGAAGGAGATGAGGGGGGATGGGAACGGGGAAAAACAATAAATGTAGGCAGGGTTCTGGGAAATTTGGATCCATTATGCACTTGTGGTGAAAGTGAGAGACCAAATCTTTTGGGTTAAGATTCCATCTTAGAGAATCTAACCTAAGATTGAACTCAGAGTAACTAATCTGGCTTCAACGTGACTGCTCAGACATTTTGGCCCACATCCATGGGACCAGACCAGATCTTCAGGGTACCTCCTTGATGGAAGCACAGGTAACATGGTTCACCAATGACAACAGCATCATTCGGGATGGACAGAGGTATGCTGGGGCAACAGTGGTCTCAAACACTGAGATCATATGGGCAGAGCCACTCCTGACAAGAAGATCAGCCCAGAAAGCTGAACTGATAGCTCTAGCCAAGGAGTTTGAGCTAAAATAATAATAATAAAAAGAAAAAAAGACAAGAGACAGACATAGCCAATATATCTTTACTTCTGCTCATTTCCACAGAGCTATTTATAGAGAAAAATGCCTTCTGATGGCAGAAAAAAAACCTGTCAAATATAAATGAAATATCCTCTCCCTACTAAAGGCTCTATGGGAGCCTAAAAACCTGGCCATCATTCACTACTTAGACACCAGAGAAGGGATTACAAAAGATAAACTCAAGTTAGCTAATAAGGCCTGTGTCTAGCACCAGTTTCCAGGTTATTCCCCTACGCCTCTAAGTTACAAGGTTGCCCTAACACTTCACTTCCTAACCCACCAATTAGGAGAGAAACAAAAGTTAAGAATATGGTTTTACTCCCAAAACCAGCCAATTATGCTAAAGGCCATAATGATCCCCCAATCAGATGTGTGCCAGGATAAATACACATTTCTTGTCTCTATAAATGCTTTCCTGAAATTGGGCTCGGGGTCTCCTCCCATTCTCCTGCCTCTCCAGAGACAGAGGTGTTGACCAAGCTTGAATAAAATGTTCCTAATACAATAACATTGAAGTTGGCTTCTTGGTGGTCTTTGTGGGTTTCATAAAAATTTCCTGACACAACAAAAGTACAAATTGGGGCAGCTACTATCTAAATCAGTGTGGTAGCTGAAAAAATAAAAAACCTAGAACAGCTCTACTATATAACTCAGTTTTACCATGAATGGATATATACACAAAGGACATCATTTCCTACACCAGAGATACTTGCTCAGCTGTGTTTATTGCTCCATTCATATATGTAGGAAATAGATACAACCTAGAAGTCCTTCAGCTGATGAATGGATAATGGAAATATGGCACATAAATTCATACATTCTATCAAATATTTGGGGGCATGAAAGGAGATTGAAGGGACAGAGGGAGAAATGGAAAACATTTCTCCAAAACACAAATAGTCTAAATTTAAAAGCAGAATTTAAATAGCCTTGTTCTAATAGAATTGAGTTTACACTTCAAAATCTAGTAATGAGGAATTATGTAGCTTAACAGTAAAAAATCTAAAGGTCTATTTTAAATTTCTAGTATTGAAAAAGATGGGAAAAGTTAACAAACAAAATATCCAAACAAACTTGTACGCCCATAAAGTCTCAGTGACAAATTTTCTTAAACTTTTGAAGAAGAAAGAATACTTAATTCCATTCCAATATGCAAATGTAACTGAAGAGCAGAGACAATTTTCCAAATAGGGTTTTTGAGACTGCAGCATTGGATAGAAACTTCAAGCTATATCAAAAGAAGAAAACTGAAAAACCAGCATCCCCAAACAATGTATTTTATAGCTAAAAATATTTTAAAGCTGGAAGAAAAGAATTCAACTTATAAGAAGAAGCCAATATATAATAAACAATATGTTTCATGTTAGGAATACAATTAAAATATTTTCCACTCAAGTTATTTTTGCCCATAGAACATTTATGGAATCTACAGTATCTAGGTACATAAAATAGGTCTAAAACCAAACATTTATTTTTATGTTTTATGGAGACAGCAAAATACCTTGAGCATTCTTGAAATAGAAAGAACATACATGTATCCTTAGCTAAAGTAAGCAAGCACACTAGTGGAAAATTGTTGCTCGTCTCTACAGCTATAGGATATAGCCTACTAAAACTGCTTCCTGGAAATTCAGATTCTTCAGAATATGCTGTTCTTTGCTCTAATGTCAGCATAGACCTTGGCTCTTAATTATCTCCAATATGCCTAACAGCAATTCCAAAGGCTCTAAATGCAATCAGAATGCATACGTAATGAACTTGCCAGAGATACTTGTCTGATGTAGATTAAGTGCAATGCAAATGTGAAAGATGAAGACTTAAAAGAATGAACATGGGAAGTTAGTTAAGAGCGCCCATGTCATTGCTGATTTTCCTGTTATATGTGCTTCAGATTAAATAAATGAAATCAGTTTTGCTTAGCTATGCAGCTACTAGGGAGATGGAAATGAAATCATAAATCTGGGAAGGGCACAAAACTCAGTAAGACACATTGTTGAGTTCAATTGTGAAATGAGTTTTAATTACAAACATCAGGACACTACTTATTTCATAACCTGATGGATATTTTCAAAGTTCTACACCTAAGGGCAGTCAGCATATCTGTGTGGTTTTAAGGATTGTAAAAATGCCTGCATATCATGTGAGAACAGCAAAAACTGCAATGAAAGAACAAGGTATTTTATCCAGAGATGTACTTTCATCTTGGATCAATTACTTTTAGTGTGACATTAATTTGAGATATTTGGTTTCTTTACCTACAAGATGAGAATAGCAATGTACAGACTATAGTGTTGTTACAATTATTAAAAGATACATGACTAAAATATTGAATGTAATGTTTGTTTTTACAGTTAACTCTCATTGTGGGGTGTAGCTCAGTGGAACAGCCTTGGCTTATGCAAGGCTCCGTTTTCAATCCCAACACATTTAGGTATGATAAAGTAAGATAATAAAATAAAGAGAATGTGCTTTTATCAAGTTTATATTGTTGCTGAGGCTCAGAAACAGTTCATTTGTTGATTTTGCTGGCAGCTCAGGTTCCTTTTTAGCACCCACATAATGGCTCATAGTTTCTTCAATTCCAACTCTAGGGGTTGCCACCTCTTCTGACCCCATGTATTGCTTCTGCATTGCAGAATTTCTGTGTAATTAAATGCAGTAAGAAGTCTGGATTTGTAAATCCATTTTATATCACAAATCTCCCAATGTACCACTTTTATCTTTTCAATGCATGAAGGACTGTGTGAGAGAATGGAGGATGAACTGTGGTATGTATGCTCAAAAGGATACTGTTGAGGGATGCTCAACTCCATTAATCATTATTTAATAATAAAAATACATTCATGAAATAAAAATATTATATCATATATTTTGTATCCCAAATAAGACAGCCACCAACTGGGAAGCATACAAGCTCTGGTTCAGGGTCCTGTGCATATATACAGTAGGTGACTGCCTGGTCTGGCCTCAGTGGGAGAAGATGTGTCTAATCTATGAGAGTCTTGAGGCCCCAGGGAGTGGGAAGCCTGGTGGGGTTGGGGGGCATTCTCTTGGAGACAGGGGAAGGAGGAATGGGATGACGAACTGTGGGTGTGGAGACTGGGAGGGGGCTAATGGCTGAATTCTAAAGATAAAAAAGGTAGTAGTAATAAAACAAAACAAAACACTGTACATTGAGGAAATTTATTTCAAATAATTCATATTTTGATGGATTTCTATAAAGCCATGTACCACCATAGTTTTAAATTTTTACAGAGAGAAAATATTTATGTTATTATAATAACAAGTTTTATACATATTCCTATAAATTCACTGGAAGTTTAGTTGTACAGAGATAGGCATACAACTGCCTAGCCTCCACTGGCTTCCAGGAGGCCCCACCTACCTATTTTTCCTATTTTTTTACTCTTTTGCATTAATTGACAATTACATATGTGATAGCTAGTGTGCTATTTCTAAAATACATTCTATTCTCCTTTTATTTCCCTCAGATAAGATTTCAAATTTCCTGGATTATTTTTTGTTATATTTGTAATCCGAATTTACAAAGATTACAAAGTTACTGGAATGGCAGGTTGCTCTGTTCTTGCATCATTCCATCTGACCAGTGCATCCCCTTGTCTTTTCCCAAACAAAGAATGTACACCAGCTAGAATAAATTGCTCAACTCTTCAATTTGCCATTCTTCCTAGCATATTTTCTGTCTTTAGTCTACTCTCTTTCCTAATGTCTTAATTTCATTGATGTTTTATTTTGAGGGCTTAGATTAGACGTCATTCCTAAAAATATCTTCCCAGATTATCTGTATTGGGAAGAGGTCCCAAACTTCTAAATATGTGTTTCATTTCTTCTCTGCTTGTCTAAAACATAGACAACTCCTTATCAAGTTTCTAAGTTCTAGGCAATGGGACACAGAAAGAAAAGTCCTACCTCTCCAAGGATTTACAGTAGAATGGGTAGAAAATTCATCAATAAGCAATTAGATGTAAGTAGATGTCTTAGAGAATTGAGAAACCAAAATCAGGAAAATACAGTATGCCACTCTGGGTGTGATGTTATCGCACAGGATATCTGGTAGCTTGAGAGAGGGAAGCTAGCATTTGAACAGAGATGACAGAAACAAGAAGGAGAGCTGGACGAGCACGGGAACTAGTGAGTTCCTGGCAAGGGCAGAGTCCACTCCCATGCTCTCAGGCTGGGAAATGCTTAAACTCTTGGCATGTGGAGTACCTGGGAGGTGATCAAGGCTGCTGCAGTATAAGCAGAAGCAAGGCCAGAGGGAGCTGTGGGAAGGCACATCATTTCAGACAGACAGCCTATAGATACTCTTCTAAAATGAGGGGAGCCAAAGGAAAGCTTGAATCTAGGGCACCTGAGAGACATTTAGCCTGTTACTTGGCAGTGGCTGACTTATCTGCTGGTATTTACAACATGGAGACATAAAGATGGGGATGCAGCTAGAGTAGAATATGGGCTGTACACCAGTGTGCATATGGAATTGAATATTTGTATTTTATTTGTACTCAATATTTGTAGTATGCCCAATATCATAATTTGCGGCTAATTTTCAAGTACTAAGAATATTATTTGTAAAGAAATGAGAAAGTCATCATCGCCATCATCATCAATCCTGTCATCAATCCTCCTCCTCCTCCCCCTCCCCCTCCCCCTCCCCCTCCTCCTCCTCCTCCTCCTAAGCATCATCATCATCATCATCATTATCAGGAGCGGAAGCAGTAGCAGCAGCAGTAGATCACAGACGTATAGGAACTTTCAAAAGTTTGCAAATGGTTCGTTAAATACGTGGGTTAAACATTTTAGTTTTAAATTTAAGAATACGTTCATAGATCTCACATCTATTACATCAACGGCTCGGGCAGAAAACGAGACTAAGGGAGGATGAGAAGAGAGATACTCTCTTGCTTTAGCTTCACAATGCCTCATTTTCCCAGGATAGTTTTTTCATATTCACAGAGACCTTATTGCAGATTTCCCTAAAGACTAGAAGGATAGTTTGCTGCTTTAGAGAATAAACAACTCATCTGTCGCCTCCGAGAAGATAGAGCAGTGATACCACGGAATGCTTTTTTTTTTTTTTTCCCAGAGCTGCTTTTGCGTGCCGTGTCTATGACCAGTTCAATGTAACTAAGCAGGTGCTATGTGTGATTCCAAAGAACTCCCTGTTTGTATTTTGTTCCCATAATATTCCTCCATAAATGCAGATAAATATCCAACAGCTACACTAACGTCTAGTAAATGTCAATCACATAGGAGCGTTCAAATTGAGCCGTAGTGATTGTGAGTCCTAAAATATAAATATTGGTACTCTCAACACTCTCTACTTTACGTCTAACTACTCTGAATTTCTTTTTTTTTCTTGCATAATTGCATTGTGAAAAAAATATAAATGTTAAGTGTTAACAAGCGTCACATTACTTGTGACAATAAAAGACATTTTTTTGGTGACAATGGAAGATGTCTCAAAGTGGGAAGATCTGAGGGAGTCTTTTATGGGAATATAAAAGTTAAATGACAGAACCCTTTATAATCCTGCCAAAATGTAAATTTTTCGGTCTATTAAGGACTAAAAGCATCATCTGTATAAAAATGACTAAGTAGATCAGACTTTAATTGGCAAGAGAATGGCAGTAGAAAGGAGACATGGCTTAATTGGAGTTTCCTCCCTAAAGACAGAGTGGAGAGGTGTCCTTGCAATTATTTGTACCTATTAACCCTGTAATCATCTGCTATTTTCTTTATATACCACACCAGGAAGCACTCCATACTTTAAATGTTATGTTAAAAAAAGAGAAAATTATAAGCAAAATAAAAAGTTATGTGTTAAATACTTTAACTTTAAAAACAGCCACAAGCATGGTGGCTGCTTTTAATTTCATCACACTTATGAGGGAGATCTCTGTGAGACTGAGGTCAGTATAGGATCAAAGTAAGCTCTAGGCTGGCCAGGAGTTGGCTAATTATTTTTGTTGATAAAACTGACTCACTTTTTATGTTTATTAAATTATTTATTTTATTTTTTAAGATTACCATATAAATACATCATTTCATCCTTTTCTTTCCTCCATAAAATCTTTCTCATTTACTCCTTGCTATTTCAAATTCATGGCTGTTTTTCATTAACTGTTGCTACATATCTGTATGTATGTGTGTCTATCTATCTATCTATCTATCTATCTATCTATCTATCTATTTATTTATTTATTATATTTATCTATTTATCTATTCCTAAACACATGAATACAACCTGCTCAGTCCACATAATGTTACATGTATTTATGATTTTGACTCACTTCAAAAATATTAATTTAAAACATCTGACCTCAAGTTTTCATTAATTGGAATTTCAATGTATTCAACAGATATAGTTTTTATATGTTAAATATAAATTAAGGAATCAACACTGTATATGTTTATTGGATAAAATGATCTATAATTAATGAATTCAATTTAATTCATTTTGAGCTGGTTTTTATATGTAGTGGATAAAGTAATACGTGTTCACTTATTTAGGTGGTGAAATATTTCAAAATTATTCCTTATAACTTAGAAATGGAAAATGCACAATTATCCATTGCATTTTTACATTTTTAGCTGTTTGTGTGTGCTTCTATTAGGTCACTGAGATTGCTCTCTTTTGGGAGTGACCTTAGCTGACACTCACAGAGTAGGGATATGGAACCTGAAGAGGGGTAGCTCCTGTAGCTAGGCAGGAACCCCAGAGGAGCCATAGGGACACCGCTTTATCCACAAAGTGTCCAAGACAATGTTTCTTTCTTTCTTTCTTTCTTTCTTTCTTTCTTTCTTTCTTTCTTTCTTTCTTTCTTTCTTTCTTTCTTTCTTTCTTTCTTTCTCTTTCTTTCTTTCTTTCTTTTTTTAATTAGGTATTTTCCTCGTTTACATTTTCAATGTTATCCCAAAAGTCAGCCATACCCACCCCCCCAATCCCCTACCCACCCACTCTCCCTTTTTGACCCCGGGGTTCCCCTGTACTAGGGTATATACAGTTTGCAAGTCCAATAAGCCTCTCTTTGCAGTGATGGCCGACTAGGCCATCTTTTGATACATATGCAGCTAGAGTCAAGACCTCCAGGGTACTGGTTACTTCATATTGTTGTTCCACCTATAGAGTTGCAGTTCCCTTTAGCTCCTTGGGTAATTTCTCTAGCTCCTCCATTGGGGGCCGTGTGACCCATCCAATAGCTGACTGTGATCATCCACTTCTGTGTTTGCTAGGCCCCAGCATAGTCTCACAAAAGACAGCTATATCTGGGTCATTTCAGCAAAATCTTGCTAGTGTATGCAATGGTATAAGCGTTTGGGAGCTGATTGTGGGATGGATCCCTGCATATGGCAATCACTAGATGGTTCATCCTTTCGTCACAGCTCCACATTTTGTCTCTGTAACTCCTTCCATGGGTGTTTTGTTCCCATTTCTAAGAAGGGGCAAAGTGTCCACACTTTGGTCTTCATTCTTCTTGAATTTCATGTGTTTAGCAAATTGTATCTTATATCTTGGATATTCTAAGTTTCTGGGCTAATATACACTTATCAGTGAGTACATACTTTGTGAGTTCCTTTGCGATTGGGTTACCTCACTCAGGATGATGCCCTCCAGGTCCATCCATTTGCCTAGGAATTTCATAAATTCATTTTTTTAATAGCTGAGTAGTATTCCATTGTGTAAATGTACCACATTTTCTGTATCCATTCCTCTGTTGAGGGGCATCTGGGTTCTTTCCAGCTTCTGTCTATTATAAACAAGGCTGCTATGAACATAGTGGAGCATGTGTCCTTCTTACCAATTGGGACATCTTCTGGATATATGCCCAGGAGAGGTATTGCGGGATCCTCTGGTAGTACTATGTCCAATTTTCTGAGGAACCGCCAGACTGATTTCCAGAGTGGTTGTACAAGCTTGCAATCCCACCAACAATGGAGGAGTGTTCCCCTTTCTCCACATCCTCGCCAGCATCTGCTGTCACCTGAGTTTTTGATCTTAGCCATTCTGACTGGAGTGAAGTGGAATCTCAGGGTTGTTTTGATTTGCATTTCCCTGATGATTAAGGATGTTGAACATTTTTTCAGGTGTTTCTCTGCCATTTGGTATTCCTCAGGTGAGAATTCTTTGTTCAGCTCTGAGCCCCATTTTTTAATGGGGTTATTTGATTTTCTGGAGTCCACCTTCTTGAGTTCTTTATATATATTGGATATTAGTCCCCTATCCGATTTGGGATAGGTAAAGATCCTTTCCCAATCTGTTGGTGGCCTTTTTGTCTTATTGACGGTGTCTTTTGCTTTGCAGAAGCTTTGCAATTTTATGAGGTCCCATTTATCGATTCTCGATCTTACAGCACAAGCCATTGCTGTTTTATTCAGGAATTTTTCCCCTGTACCCATATCTTCGAGGCTTTTCCCTACTTTCTCCTCTATAAGTTTCAGTGTCTCTGGTTTTATGTGGAGTTCCTTAATCCACTTAGATTTGACCTTAGTATAAGGAGATAGGAATGGATCAATTCGCATTTTTCTACATGATAACCACCAGTTGTGCCAGCACCATTTGTTGAAAATGCTGTCTTTTTTCCACTGGATGGTTTTAGCTCCCTTGTCAAAGATCAAGGGAGCATAGGTGTGTGGGTTCATCTCTGGGTCTTCAATTTTGTTCCATTGGTCTACTTGTCTGTCACTATACCAATACCATGCAGTTTTTATCACAATTGCTCTGTAGTACAACTTTAGGTCCAGCATAGTGATTCCACCAGAGGTTCTTTTATCCTTGAGAAGAGTTTTTGCTATCCTCTGTTTTTTATTATTCCAGATGAATCTGCCGATTGCCCTTTCTAATTCATTGAAGAATTGAGTTGGAATTTTGATGGGGATTGCATTGAATCTGTAGATTGCCTTTGGCAAGTAGCCATTTTTACAATGTTGATCCTGCCAATCCATGAGCATGGGAGATCTTTCCATCTTCTGAGATCTTCTTTAATTTCTTTCTTCAGAGACTTGAAGTTCTTATCATACAGATCTTTCACTTCCTTAGTTAGAGTCACACCAAGGTATTTTATATTATTTGTGACTATTGAGAAGGGTGTTGTTTCCCTGAATTCTTTCTCAGCCTTTTTATCCTTTGTGTACAGAAAGGCCATTGACTTGTTTGAGTTAATTTTATATCCAGCTACTTCATTGAAGCTGTTTATCAGGCTTAGGAGTTCTCTGGAGGAATTTTTAGGGTCACTTATATATACTATCATATCATCTGCAAAAAGTGATATTTTGACTTCTTCCTTTCCAATTTGTATCCCCTTGATCTCCTTTTGTTGTCTAATTGCTCTGGCTAGGGCTTCAAGTACAATGTTGGATAGGTAGGGAGAGAGTGGACAGCCTTGTCTAGTCCCTGATTTTAGTGGGATTGCTTCCAGCTTCTCACCATTTACTTTGATGTTGGCTACTGGTTTGCTGTAGATTGCTTTTATCATGTTTAGGTATGGGCCTTGAATTCCTGATCTTTCCAAGACTTTTATCATGAATGGGTGTTGGATTTTGTCAAATGCTTTCTCAGCATCTAACGAGATGATCATGTGGTTTTTGTCTTTGAGTTTGTTTATATACTGGATTAAGTTGATGGATTTCCGTATATTGAACCATCCCTGCATCCCTGGGATGAAACCTACTTGGTCAGGATGGATGATTGTTTTGATGTGTTCTTGGATTCCGTTAGCAAGAACTTTATTGAGGATTTTTGCATCGATATTCATAAGGGAAATTGGTCTGAAGTTCTCTGTCTTTGTTCGGTCTTTTTGTGGTTTAGGTGTCAGAGTAATTGTGGCATCATAGAATGAGTTGGGTAGAGTACCTTCCGTTTCTATTTTGTGGAATAGTTTGTGAAGAACTGGAATTAGGTATTCTTTGAAGGTCTGTTAGAACTCTGCACTAAACCCGTCTGGTCCTGGGCTTTTTTTGGTTGGGAGACTATTAATGACTGCTTCTATTTCTTTAGGGGATATAGCACTGTTTAGATCATTAACCTGATCTTGATTTAGCTTTGGTACCTGGTATCTGTCTAGAAACTTGTCCATTTCATCCAGGCTTTCCAGTTTTGTTGAGTATAGCCTTTTGTAGAAAGATCTGATGGTGTTTTGGATTTCTTCAGAATCTGTTGTTATGTTTCCCTTTTCATTTCTGATTTTGTTAATTAGGCTGCTTTCCCTGTGCCCTCTAGTGAGTCTGGCTAAGAGTTTATCTATCTTGTTGATTTTCTCAAAGAACCAGCTCCTTGATTGGTTGATTCTTTGAATAGTTCTTCTTGTTTCCACTTGGTTGATTTCACCCCTGAGTTTGATTATTTCCTGCCTTCTACTCCTCTTGGGTGAATTTGCTTCCTTTTCTTCTAGACCTTTTAGGTGTGTTGTCAAGCTGTTAATGTGTGCTTTCTCTGGTTTCTTTTTGGAGGCACTCAGAGCTATGAGTTTTCCTCTTAGGAATGCTTTCATTGTGTCCCATAAGTTTGGGTATGTTGTGGCTTCGTTTTCATTAAACTCCAAAAAGTCCTTAATTTCTTTCTTTATTCCTTCCTTGACCAAGGTATCATTGAGAAGAGTGTTGTTCAGTTTCCAGGTGAATGTTGGCTTTCTTTTTTTTTTTTTTTTTATTTTTTTTTTTATTTTTTTTTTCCATTTTTTATTAGGTATTTAGCTCATTTACATTTCCAATGCTATACCAAAAGTCCCCCTTATCCACCCACCCCCACTCCCCTGCCCACCCACTCCCCCTTTTTGGCCCTGGTGTTCCCCTGTACTGGGGCATATAAAGTTTGCAAGTCCAATGGGCCTCTCTTTCCAGTGATGGCCGACTAGGCCATCTTTTGATATATATGCAGCTAGAGTCAAGAGCTCCGGGGTACTGGTTAGTTCATAATGTTGTTCCACCTATAGGGTTGCAGATCCCTTTAGCTCCTTGGCTACTTTCTCTAGCTCCTCCATTGGGAGCCCTATGATCCATCCATTAGCTGACTGTGAGCATCCACTTCTGTGTTTGCTAGGCCCCGGCATAGTCTCACAAGAGACAGCTACATCTGGGTCCTTTCAATAAAATCTTGCTAGTGTATGCAATGGTGTCAGCGTTTGGATGCTGATTATGGGGTGGATCCCTGGATATGGCAGTCTCTACATGGTCCATCCTTTCATCTCAGCTCCAAACTTTGGCTCTGTAACTCCTTCCATGGGTGTTTTGTTCCCAAATCTAAGGAGGGGCATAGTGTCCACACTTCAGTCTTCATTCTTCTTGAGTTTCATGTGTTTAACAAATTATATCTTATATCTTGGGTATCCTAGGTTTGGGGCTAATATCCACTTATCAGTGAATACATATTGTGTGAGTTTCTTTGTGAATGTGTTACCTCACTCAGGATGATGCCCTCCAGGTCCATCCATTTGGCTAGGAACTTCATAAATTCATTCTTTTTAATAGCTGAGTAGTACTCCATTGTGTAGATGTACCACATTTTCTGTATCCATTCCTCTGTTGAGGGGCATCTAGGTTCTTTCCAGCTTCTGGCTATTATAAATAAGGCTGCTATGAACATAGTGGAGCATGTGTCCTTCTTACCTGTTGGAACATCTTCTGGATATATGCCCAGGAGAGGTATTGCGGGATCCTCTGGTAGTACTATGTCCAATTTTCTGAGGAACCGCCAGACTGATTTCCAGAGTGGTTGTACAAGCTTGCAATCCCACCAACAATGGAGGAGTGTTCCCCTTTCTCCACATCCTCGCCAGCATCTGCTGTCACCTGAGTTTTTGATCTTAGCCATTCTGACTGGAGTGAAGTGGAATCTCAGGGTTGTTTTGATTTGCATTTCCCTGATGATTAAGGATGTTGAACATTTTTTCAGGTGTTTCTCTGCCATTTGGTATTCCTCAGGTGAGAATTCTTTGTTCAGCTCTGAGCCCCATTTTTAATGGGGTTATTTGATTTTCTGGAGTCCACCTTCTTGAGTTCTTTATATATATTGGATATTAGTCCCCTATCCGATTTGGGATAGGTAAAGATCCTTTCCCAATCTGTTGGTGGCCTTTTTGTCTTATTGACGGTGTCTTTTGCTTTGCAGAAGCTTTGCAATTTTATGAGGTCCCATTTATCGATTCTCGATCTTACAGCACAAGCCATTGCTGTTTTATTCAGGAATTTTTCCCCTGTACCCATATCTTCGAGGCTTTTCCCTACTTTCTCCTCTATAAGTTTCAGTGTCTCTGGTTTTATGTGGAGTTCCTTAATCCACTTAGATTTGACCTTAGTATAAGGAGATAGGAATGGATCAATTCGCATTTTTCTACATGATAACCACCAGTTGTGCCAGCACCATTTGTTGAAAATGCTGTCTTTTTTCCACTGGATGGTTTTAGCTCCCTTGTCAAAGATCAAGGGAGCATAGGTGTGTGGGTTCATCTCTGGGTCTTCAATTTTGTTCCATTGGTCTACTTGTCTGTCACTATACCAATACCATGCAGTTTTTATCACAATTGCTCTGTAGTACAACTTTAGGTCCAGCATAGTGATTCCACCAGAGGTTCTTTTATCCTTGAGAAGAGTTTTTGCTATCCTCTGTTTTTTATTATTCCAGATGAATCTGCCGATTGCCCTTTCTAATTCATTGAAGAATTGAGTTGGAATTTTGATGGGGACTGCATTGAATCTGTAGATTGCCTTTGGCAAGTAGCCATTTTTACAATGTTGATCCTGCCAATCCATGAGCATGGGAGATCTTTCCATCTTCTGAGATCTTCTTTAATTTCTTTCTTCAGAGACTTGAAGTTCTTATCATACAGATCTTTCACTTCCTTAGTTAGAGTCACACCAAGGTATTTTATATTATTTGTGACTATTGAGAAGGGTGTTGTTTCCCTGAATTCTTTCTCAGCCTTTTTATCCTTTGTGTACAGAAAGGCCATTGACTTGTTT
Organism: Mus musculus; assembly: GCF_000001635.26. NCBI lineage: Eukaryota > Metazoa > Chordata > Mammalia > Rodentia > Muridae > Mus > Mus musculus. The sequence goes on from NC_000084.6 coordinate 50,971,050, forward strand.
GAGTTAATTTTATATCCAGCTACTTCATTGAAGCTGTTTATCAGGCTTAGGAGTTCTCTGGAGGAATTTTTAGGGTCACTTATATATACTATCATATCATCTGCAAAAAGTGATATTTTGACTTCTTCCTTTCCAATTTGTATCCCCTTGATCTCCTTTTGTTGTCTAATTGCTCTGGCTAGGGCTTCAAGTACAATGTTGGATAGGTAGGGAGAGAGTGGACAGCCTTGTCTAGTCCCTGATTTTAGTGGGATTGCTTCCAGCTTCTCACCATTTACTTTGATGTTGGCTACTGGTTTGCTGTAGATTGCTTTTATCATGTTTAGGTATGGGCCTTGAATTCCTGATCTTTCCAAGACTTTTATCATGAATGGGTGTTGGATTTTGTCAAATGCTTTCTCAGCATCTAACGAGATGATCATGTGGTTTTTGTCTTTGAGTTTGTTTATATACTGGATTAAGTTGATGGATTTCCGTATATTGAACCATCCCTGCATCCCTGGGATGAAACCTACTTGGTCAGGATGGATGATTGTTTTGATGTGTTCTTGGATTCCGTTAGCAAGAACTTTATTGAGGATTTTTGCATCGATATTCATAAGGGAAATTGGTCTGAAGTTCTCTGTCTTTGTTCGGTCTTTTTGTGGTTTAGGTGTCAGAGTAATTGTGGCATCATAGAATGAGTTGGGTAGAGTACCTTCCGTTTCTATTTTGTGGAATAGTTTGTGAAGAACTGGAATTAGGTATTCTTTGAAGGTCTGTTAGAACTCTGCACTAAACCCGTCTGGTCCTGGGCTTTTTTTGGTTGGGAGACTATTAATGACTGCTTCTATTTCTTTAGGGGATATAGCACTGTTTAGATCATTAACCTGATCTTGATTTAGCTTTGGTACCTGGTATCTGTCTAGAAACTTGTCCATTTCATCCAGGCTTTCCAGTTTTGTTGAGTATAGCCTTTTGTAGAAAGATCTGATGGTGTTTTGGATTTCTTCAGAATCTGTTGTTATGTTTCCCTTTTCATTTCTGATTTTGTTAATTAGGCTGCTTTCCCTGTGCCCTCTAGTGAGTCTGGCTAAGAGTTTATCTATCTTGTTGATTTTCTCAAAGAACCAGCTCCTTGATTGGTTGATTCTTTGAATAGTTCTTCTTGTTTCCACTTGGTTGATTTCACCCCTGAGTTTGATTATTTCCTGCCTTCTACTCCTCTTGGGTGAATTTGCTTCCTTTTCTTCTAGACCTTTTAGGTGTGTTGTCAAGCTGTTAATGTGTGCTTTCTCTGGTTTCTTTTTGGAGGCACTCAGAGCTATGAGTTTTCCTCTTAGGAATGCTTTCATTGTGTCCCATAAGTTTGGGTATGTTGTGGCTTCGTTTTCATTAAACTCCAAAAAGTCCTTAATTTCTTTCTTTATTCCTTCCTTGACCAAGGTATCATTGAGAAGAGTGTTGTTCAGTTTCCAGGTGAATGTTGGCTTTCTTTTTTTTTTTTTTTTTTTTCCATTTTTTATTAGGTATTTAACTCATTTACATTTCCAATGCTATACCAAAAGTCCCCCATATCCACCCACCCCCACTCCCCTGCCCACCCACTCCCCCTTTTTGGCCCTGGTGTTCCCCTGTACTGGGGCATATAAAGTTTGCAAGTCCAATGGGCCTCTCTTTCCAGTGATGGCCGACTAGGCCATCTTTTGATATATATGCAGCTAGAGTCAAGAGCTCCGGGGTACTGGTTAGTTCATAATGTTGTTCCACCTATAGGGTTGCAGATCCCTTTAGCTCCTTGGCTACTTTCTCTAGCTCCTCCATTGGGAGCCCTATGATCCATCCATTAGCTGACTGTGAGCATCCACTTCTGTGTTTGCTAGGCCCCGGCATAGTCTCACAAGAGACAGCTACATCTGGGTCCTTTCAATAAAATCTTGCTAGTGTATGCAATGGTGTCAGCGTTTGGATGCTGATTATGGGGTGGATCCCTGGATATGGCAGTCTCTACATGGTCCATCCTTTCATCTCAGCTCCAAACTTTGGCTCTGTAACTCCTTCCATGGGTGTTTTGTTCCCAAATCTAAGGAGGGGCATAGTGTCCACACTTCAGTCTTCATTCTTCTTGAGTTTCATGTGTTTAACAAATTATATCTTATATCTTGGGTATCCTAGGTTTGGGGCTAATATCCACTTATCAGTGAATACATATTGTGTGAGTTTCTTTGTGAATGTGTTACCTCACTCAGGATGATGCCCTCCAGGTCCATCCATTTGGCTAGGAACTTCATAAATTCATTCTTTTTAATAGCTGAGTAGTACTCCATTGTGTAGATGTACCACATTTTCTGTATCCATTCCTCTGTTGAGGGGCATCTAGGTTCTTTCCAGCTTCTGGCTATTATAAATAAGGCTGCTATGAACATAGTGGAGCATGTGTCCTTCTTACCTGTTGGAACATCTTCTGGATATATGCCCAGGAGAGGTATTGCGGGATCCTCTGGTAGTACTATGTCCAATTTTCTGAGGAACCGCCAGACTGATTTCCAGAGTGGTTGTACAAGCTTGCAATCCCACCAACAATGGAGGAGTGTTCCCCTTTCTCCACATCCTCGCCAGCATCTGCTGTCACCTGAGTTTTTGATCTTAGCCATTCTGACTGGAGTGAAGTGGAATCTCAGGGTTGTTTTGATTTGCATTTCCCTGGTGATTAAGGATGTTGAACATTTTTTCAGGTGTTTCTCTGCCATTTGGTATTCCTCAGGTGAGAATTCTTTGTTCAGCTCTGAGCCCCATTTTTAATGGGGTTATTTGATTTTCTGGAGTCCACCTTCTTGAGTTCTTTATATATATTGGATATTAGTCCCCTATCCGATTTGGGATAGGTAAAGATCCTTTCCCAATCTGTTGGTGGCCTTTTTGTCTTATTGACGGTGTCTTTTGCTTTGCAGAAGCTTTGCAATTTTATGAGGTCCCATTTATCGATTCTCGATCTTACAGCACAAGCCATTGCTGTTTTATTCAGGAATTTTTCCCCTGTACCCATATCTTCGAGGCTTTTCCCTACTTTCTCCTCTATAAGTTTCAGTGTCTCTGGTTTTATGTGGAGTTCCTTAATCCACTTAGATTTGACCTTAGTATAAGGAGATAGGAATGGATCAATTCGCATTTTTCTACATGATAACCACCAGTTGTGCCAGCACCATTTGTTGAAAATGCTGTCTTTTTTCCACTGGATGGTTTTAGCTCCCTTGTCAAAGATCAAGGGAGCATAGGTGTGTGGGTTCATCTCTGGGTCTTCAATTTTGTTCCATTGGTCTACTTGTCTGTCACTATACCAATACCATGCAGTTTTTATCACAATTGCTCTGTAGTACAACTTTAGGTCCAGCATAGTGATTCCACCAGAGGTTCTTTTATCCTTGAGAAGAGTTTTTGCTATCCTCTGTTTTTTATTATTCCAGATGAATCTGCCGATTGCCCTTTCTAATTCATTGAAGAATTGAGTTGGAATTTTGATGGGGATTGCATTGAATCTGTAGATTGCCTTTGGCAAGTAGCCATTTTTACAATGTTGATCCTGCCAATCCATGAGCATGGGAGATCTTTCCATCTTCTGAGATCTTCTTTAATTTCTTTCTTCAGAGACTTGAAGTTCTTATCATACAGATCTTTCACTTCCTTAGTTAGAGTCACACCAAGGTATTTTATATTATTTGTGACTATTGAGAAGGGTGTTGTTTCCCTGAATTCTTTCTCAGCCTTTTTATCCTTTGTGTACAGAAAGGCCATTGACTTGTTTGAGTTAATTTTATATCCAGCTACTTCATTGAAGCTGTTTATCAGGCTTAGGAGTTCTCTGGAGGAATTTTTAGGGTCACTTATATATACTATCATATCATCTGCAAAAAGTGATATTTTGACTTCTTCCTTTCCAATTTGTATCCCCTTGATCTCCTTTTGTTGTCTAATTGCTCTGGCTAGGGCTTCAAGTACAATGTTGGATAGGTAGGGAGAGAGTGGACAGCCTTGTCTAGTCCCTGATTTTAGTGGGATTGCTTCCAGCTTCTCACCATTTACTTTGATGTTGGCTACTGGTTTGCTGTAGATTGCTTTTATCATGTTTAGGTATGGGCCTTGAATTCCTGATCTTTCCAAGACTTTTATCATGAATGGGTGTTGGATTTTGTCAAATGCTTTCTCAGCATCTAACGAGATGATCATGTGGTTTTTGTCTTTGAGTTTGTTTATATACTGGATTAAGTTGATGGATTTCCGTATATTGAACCATCCCTGCATCCCTGGGATGAAACCTACTTGGTCAGGATGGATGATTGTTTTGATGTGTTCTTGGATTCCGTTAGCAAGAACTTTATTGAGGATTTTTGCATCGATATTCATAAGGGAAATTGGTCTGAAGTTCTCTGTCTTTGTTCGGTCTTTTTGTGGTTTAGGTGTCAGAGTAATTGTGGCATCATAGAATGAGTTGGGTAGAGTACCTTCCGTTTCTATTTTGTGGAATAGTTTGTGAAGAACTGGAATTAGGTATTCTTTGAAGGTCTGTTAGAACTCTGCACTAAACCCGTCTGGTCCTGGGCTTTTTTTGGTTGGGAGACTATTAATGACTGCTTCTATTTCTTTAGGGGATATAGCACTGTTTAGATCATTAACCTGATCTTGATTTAGCTTTGGTACCTGGTATCTGTCTAGAAACTTGTCCATTTCATCCAGGCTTTCCAGTTTTGTTGAGTATAGCCTTTTGTAGAAAGATCTGATGGTGTTTTGGATTTCTTCAGAATCTGTTGTTATGTTTCCCTTTTCATTTCTGATTTTGTTAATTAGGCTGCTTTCCCTGTGCCCTCTAGTGAGTCTGGCTAAGAGTTTATCTATCTTGTTGATTTTCTCAAAGAACCAGCTCCTTGATTGGTTGATTCTTTGAATAGTTCTTCTTGTTTCCACTTGGTTGATTTCACCCCTGAGTTTGATTATTTCCTGCCTTCTACTCCTCTTGGGTGAATTTGCTTCCTTTTCTTCTAGACCTTTTAGGTGTGTTGTCAAGCTGTTAATGTGTGCTTTCTCTGGTTTCTTTTTGGAGGCACTCAGAGCTATGAGTTTTCCTCTTAGGAATGCTTTCATTGTGTCCCATAAGTTTGGGTATGTTGTGGCTTCGTTTTCATTAAACTCCAAAAAGTCCTTAATTTCTTTCTTTATTCCTTCCTTGACCAAGGTATCATTGAGAAGAGTGTTGTTCAGTTTCCAGGTGAATGTTGGCTTTCTTTTTTTTTTTTTTTTTTTTCCATTTTTTATTAGGTATTTAACTCATTTACATTTCCAATGCTATACCAAAAGTCCCCCATATCCACCCACCCCCACTCCCCTGCCCACCCACTCCCCCTTTTTGGCCCTGGTGTTCCCCTGTACTGGGGCATATAAAGTTTGCAAGTCCAATGGGCCTCTCTTTCCAGTGATGGCCGACTAGGCCATCTTTTGATATATATGCAGCTAGAGTCAAGAGCTCCGGGGTACTGGTTAGTTCATAATGTTGTTCCACCTATAGGGTTGCAGATCCCTTTAGCTCCTTGGCTACTTTCTCTAGCTCCTCCATTGGGAGCCCTATGATCCATCCATTAGCTGACTGTGAGCATCCACTTCTGTGTTTGCTAGGCCCCGGCATAGTCTCACAAGAGACAGCTACATCTGGGTCCTTTCAATAAAATCTTGCTAGTGTATGCAATGGTGTCAGCGTTTGGATGCTGATTATGGGGTGGATCCCTGGATATGGCAGTCTCTACATGGTCCATCCTTTCATCTCAGCTCCAAACTTTGGCTCTGTAACTCCTTCCATGGGTGTTTTGTTCCCAAATCTAAGGAGGGGCATAGTGTCCACACTTCAGTCTTCATTCTTCTTGAGTTTCATGTGTTTAACAAATTATATCTTATATCTTGGGTATCCTAGGTTTGGGGCTAATATCCACTTATCAGTGAATACATATTGTGTGAGTTTCTTTGTGAATGTGTTACCTCACTCAGGATGATGCCCTCCAGGTCCATCCATTTGGCTAGGAACTTCATAAATTCATTCTTTTTAATAGCTGAGTAGTACTCCATTGTGTAGATGTACCACATTTTCTGTATCCATTCCTCTGTTGAGGGGCATCTAGGTTCTTTCCAGCTTCTGGCTATTATAAATAAGGCTGCTATGAACATAGTGGAGCATGTGTCCTTCTTACCTGTTGGAACATCTTCTGGATATATGCCCAGGAGAGGTATTGCGGGATCCTCTGGTAGTACTATGTCCAATTTTCTGAGGAACCGCCAGACTGATTTCCAGAGTGGTTGTACAAGCTTGCAATCCCACCAACAATGGAGGAGTGTTCCCCTTTCTCCACATCCTCGCCAGCATCTGCTGTCACCTGAGTTTTTGATCTTAGCCATTCTGACTGGAGTGAAGTGGAATCTCAGGGTTGTTTTGATTTGCATTTCCCTGATGATTAAGGATGTTGAACATTTTTTCAGGTGTTTCTCTGCCATTTGGTATTCCTCAGGTGAGAATTCTTTGTTCAGCTCTGAGCCCATTTTTAATGGGGTTATTTGATTTTCTGGAGTCCACCTTCTTGAGTTCTTTATATATATTGGATATTAGTCCCCTATCCGATTTGGGATAGGTAAAGATCCTTTCCCAATCTGTTGGTGGCCTTTTTGTCTTATTGACGGTGTCTTTTGCTTTGCAGAAGCTTTGCAATTTTATGAGGTCCCATTTATCGATTCTCGATCTTACAGCACAAGCCATTGCTGTTTTATTCAGGAATTTTTCCCCTGTACCCATATCTTCGAGGCTTTTCCCTACTTTCTCCTCTATAAGTTTCAGTGTCTCTGGTTTTATGTGGAGTTCCTTAATCCACTTAGATTTGACCTTAGTATAAGGAGATAGGAATGGATCAATTCGCATTTTTCTACATGATAACCACCAGTTGTGCCAGCACCATTTGTTGAAAATGCTGTCTTTTTTCCACTGGATGGTTTTAGCTCCCTTGTCAAAGATCAAGGGAGCATAGGTGTGTGGGTTCATCTCTGGGTCTTCAATTTTGTTCCATTGGTCTACTTGTCTGTCACTATACCAATACCATGCAGTTTTTATCACAATTGCTCTGTAGTACAACTTTAGGTCCAGCATAGTGATTCCACCAGAGGTTCTTTTATCCTTGAGAAGAGTTTTTGCTATCCTCTGTTTTTTATTATTCCAGATGAATCTGCCGATTGCCCTTTCTAATTCATTGAAGAATTGAGTTGGAATTTTGATGGGGACTGCATTGAATCTGTAGATTGCCTTTGGCAAGTAGCCATTTTTACAATGTTGATCCTGCCAATCCATGAGCATGGGAGATCTTTCCATCTTCTGAGATCTTCTTTAATTTCTTTCTTCAGAGACTTGAAGTTCTTATCATACAGATCTTTCACTTCCTTAGTTAGAGTCACACCAAGGTATTTTATATTATTTGTGACTATTGAGAAGGGTGTTGTTTCCCTGAATTCTTTCTCAGCCTTTTTATCCTTTGTGTACAGAAAGGCCATTGACTTGTTTGAGTTAATTTTATATCCAGCTACTTCATTGAAGCTGTTTATCAGGCTTAGGAGTTCTCTGGAGGAATTTTTAGGGTCACTTATATATACTATCATATCATCTGCAAAAAGTGATATTTTGACTTCTTCCTTTCCAATTTGTATCCCCTTGATCTCCTTTTGTTGTCTAATTGCTCTGGCTAGGGCTTCAAGTACAATGTTGGATAGGTAGGGAGAGAGTGGACAGCCTTGTCTAGTCCCTGATTTTAGTGGGATTGCTTCCAGCTTCTCACCATTTACTTTGATGTTGGCTACTGGTTTGCTGTAGATTGCTTTTATCATGTTTAGGTATGGGCCTTGAATTCCTGATCTTTCCAAGACTTTTATCATGAATGGGTGTTGGATTTTGTCAAATGCTTTCTCAGCATCTAACGAGATGATCATGTGGTTTTTGTCTTTGAGTTTGTTTATATACTGGATTAAGTTGATGGATTTCCGTATATTGAACCATCCCTGCATCCCTGGGATGAAACCTACTTGGTCAGGATGGATGATTGTTTTGATGTGTTCTTGGATTCCGTTAGCAAGAACTTTATTGAGGATTTTTGCATCGATATTCATAAGGGAAATTGGTCTGAAGTTCTCTGTCTTTGTTCGGTCTTTTTGTGGTTTAGGTGTCAGAGTAATTGTGGCATCATAGAATGAGTTGGGTAGAGTACCTTCCGTTTCTATTTTGTGGAATAGTTTGTGAAGAACTGGAATTAGGTATTCTTTGAAGGTCTGTTAGAACTCTGCACTAAACCCGTCTGGTCCTGGGCTTTTTTTGGTTGGGAGACTATTAATGACTGCTTCTATTTCTTTAGGGGATATAGCACTGTTTAGATCATTAACCTGATCTTGATTTAGCTTTGGTACCTGGTATCTGTCTAGAAACTTGTCCATTTCATCCAGGCTTTCCAGTTTTGTTGAGTATAGCCTTTTGTAGAAAGATCTGATGGTGTTTTGGATTTCTTCAGAATCTGTTGTTATGTTTCCCTTTTCATTTCTGATTTTGTTAATTAGGCTGCTTTCCCTGTGCCCTCTAGTGAGTCTGGCTAAGAGTTTATCTATCTTGTTGATTTTCTCAAAGAACCAGCTCCTTGATTGGTTGATTCTTTGAATAGTTCTTCTTGTTTCCACTTGGTTGATTTCACCCCTGAGTTTGATTATTTCCTGCCTTCTACTCCTCTTGGGTGAATTTGCTTCCTTTTCTTCTAGACCTTTTAGGTGTGTTGTCAAGCTGTTAATGTGTGCTTTCTCTGGTTTCTTTTTGGAGGCACTCAGAGCTATGAGTTTTCCTCTTAGGAATGCTTTCATTGTGTCCCATAAGTTTGGGTATGTTGTGGCTTCGTTTTCATTAAACTCCAAAAAGTCCTTAATTTCTTTCTTTATTCCTTCCTTGACCAAGGTATCATTGAGAAGAGTGTTGTTCAGTTTCCAGGTGAATGTTGGCTTTCTTTTTTTTTTTTTTTTTTTTCCATTTTTTATTAGGTATTTAACTCATTTACATTTCCAATGCTATACCAAAAGTCCCCCATATCCACCCACCCCCACTCCCCTGCCCACCCACTCCCCCTTTTTGGCCCTGGTGTTCCCCTGTACTGGGGCATATAAAGTTTGCAAGTCCAATGGGCCTCTCTTTCCAGTGATGGCCGACTAGGCCATCTTTTGATATATATGCAGCTAGAGTCAAGAGCTCCGGGGTACTGGTTAGTTCATAATGTTGTTCCACCTATAGGGTTGCAGATCCCTTTAGCTCCTTGGCTACTTTCTCTAGCTCCTCCATTGGGAGCCCTATGATCCATCCATTAGCTGACTGTGAGCATCCACTTCTGTGTTTGCTAGGCCCCGGCATAGTCTCACAAGAGACAGCTACATCTGGGTCCTTTCAATAAAATCTTGCTAGTGTATGCAATGGTGTCAGCGTTTGGATGCTGATTATGGGGTGGATCCCTGGATATGGCAGTCTCTACATGGTCCATCCTTTCATCTCAGCTCCAAACTTTGGCTCTGTAACTCCTTCCATGGGTGTTTTGTTCCCAAATCTAAGGAGGGGCATAGTGTCCACACTTCAGTCTTCATTCTTCTTGAGTTTCATGTGTTTAACAAATTATATCTTATATCTTGGGTATCCTAGGTTTGGGGCTAATATCCACTTATCAGTGAATACATATTGTGTGAGTTTCTTTGTGAATGTGTTACCTCACTCAGGATGATGCCCTCCAGGTCCATCCATTTGGCTAGGAACTTCATAAATTCATTCTTTTTAATAGCTGAGTAGTACTCCATTGTGTAGATGTACCACATTTTCTGTATCCATTCCTCTGTTGAGGGGCATCTAGGTTCTTTCCAGCTTCTGGCTATTATAAATAAGGCTGCTATGAACATAGTGGAGCATGTGTCCTTCTTACCTGTTGGAACATCTTCTGGATATATGCCCAGGAGAGGTATTGCGGGATCCTCTGGTAGTACTATGTCCAATTTTCTGAGGAACCGCCAGACTGATTTCCAGAGTGGTTGTACAAGCTTGCAATCCCACCAACAATGGAGGAGTGTTCCCCTTTCTCCACATCCTCGCCAGCATCTGCTGTCACCTGAGTTTTTGATCTTAGCCATTCTGACTGGAGTGAAGTGGAATCTCAGGGTTGTTTTGATTTGCATTTCCCTGGTGATTAAGGATGTTGAACATTTTTTCAGGTGTTTCTCTGCCATTTGGTATTCCTCAGGTGAGAATTCTTTGTTCAGCTCTGAGCCCCATTTTTAATGGGGTTATTTGATTTTCTGGAGTCCACCTTCTTGAGTTCTTTATATATATTGGATATTAGTCCCCTATCCGATTTGGGATAGGTAAAGATCCTTTCCCAATCTGTTGGTGGCCTTTTTGTCTTATTGACGGTGTCTTTTGCTTTGCAGAAGCTTTGCAATTTTATGAGGTCCCATTTATCGATTCTCGATCTTACAGCACAAGCCATTGCTGTTTTATTCAGGAATTTTTCCCCTGTACCCATATCTTCGAGGCTTTTCCCTACTTTCTCCTCTATAAGTTTCAGTGTCTCTGGTTTTATGTGGAGTTCCTTAATCCACTTAGATTTGACCTTAGTATAAGGAGATAGGAATGGATCAATTCGCATTTTTCTACATGATAACCACCAGTTGTGCCAGCACCATTTGTTGAAAATGCTGTCTTTTTTCCACTGGATGGTTTTAGCTCCCTTGTCAAAGATCAAGGGAGCATAGGTGTGTGGGTTCATCTCTGGGTCTTCAATTTTGTTCCATTGGTCTACTTGTCTGTCACTATACCAATACCATGCAGTTTTTATCACAATTGCTCTGTAGTACAACTTTAGGTCCAGCATAGTGATTCCACCAGAGGTTCTTTTATCCTTGAGAAGAGTTTTTGCTATCCTCTGTTTTTTATTATTCCAGATGAATCTGCCGATTGCCCTTTCTAATTCATTGAAGAATTGAGTTGGAATTTTGATGGGGATTGCATTGAATCTGTAGATTGCCTTTGGCAAGTAGCCATTTTTACAATGTTGATCCTGCCAATCCATGAGCATGGGAGATCTTTCCATCTTCTGAGATCTTCTTTAATTTCTTTCTTCAGAGACTTGAAGTTCTTATCATACAGATCTTTCACTTCCTTAGTTAGAGTCACACCAAGGTATTTTATATTATTTGTGACTATTGAGAAGGGTGTTGTTTCCCTGAATTCTTTCTCAGCCTTTTTATCCTTTGTGTACAGAAAGGCCATTGACTTGTTTGAGTTAATTTTATATCCAGCTACTTCATTGAAGCTGTTTATCAGGCTTAGGAGTTCTCTGGAGGAATTTTTAGGGTCACTTATATATACTATCATATCATCTGCAAAAAGTGATATTTTGACTTCTTCCTTTCCAATTTGTATCCCCTTGATCTCCTTTTGTTGTCTAATTGCTCTGGCTAGGGCTTCAAGTACAATGTTGGATAGGTAGGGAGAGAGTGGACAGCCTTGTCTAGTCCCTGATTTTAGTGGGATTGCTTCCAGCTTCTCACCATTTACTTTGATGTTGGCTACTGGTTTGCTGTAGATTGCTTTTATCATGTTTAGGTATGGGCCTTGAATTCCTGATCTTTCCAAGACTTTTATCATGAATGGGTGTTGGATTTTGTCAAATGCTTTCTCAGCATCTAACGAGATGATCATGTGGTTTTTGTCTTTGAGTTTGTTTATATACTGGATTAAGTTGATGGATTTCCGTATATTGAACCATCCCTGCATCCCTGGGATGAAACCTACTTGGTCAGGATGGATGATTGTTTTGATGTGTTCTTGGATTCCGTTAGCAAGAACTTTATTGAGGATTTTTGCATCGATATTCATAAGGGAAATTGGTCTGAAGTTCTCTGTCTTTGTTCGGTCTTTTTGTGGTTTAGGTGTCAGAGTAATTGTGGCATCATAGAATGAGTTGGGTAGAGTACCTTCCGTTTCTATTTTGTGGAATAGTTTGTGAAGAACTGGAATTAGGTATTCTTTGAAGGTCTGTTAGAACTCTGCACTAAACCCGTCTGGTCCTGGGCTTTTTTTGGTTGGGAGACTATTAATGACTGCTTCTATTTCTTTAGGGGATATAGCACTGTTTAGATCATTAACCTGATCTTGATTTAGCTTTGGTACCTGGTATCTGTCTAGAAACTTGTCCATTTCATCCAGGCTTTCCAGTTTTGTTGAGTATAGCCTTTTGTAGAAAGATCTGATGGTGTTTTGGATTTCTTCAGAATCTGTTGTTATGTTTCCCTTTTCATTTCTGATTTTGTTAATTAGGCTGCTTTCCCTGTGCCCTCTAGTGAGTCTGGCTAAGAGTTTATCTATCTTGTTGATTTTCTCAAAGAACCAGCTCCTTGATTGGTTGATTCTTTGAATAGTTCTTCTTGTTTCCACTTGGTTGATTTCACCCCTGAGTTTGATTATTTCCTGCCTTCTACTCCTCTTGGGTGAATTTGCTTCCTTTTCTTCTAGACCTTTTAGGTGTGTTGTCAAGCTGTTAATGTGTGCTTTCTCTGGTTTCTTTTTGGAGGCACTCAGAGCTATGAGTTTTCCTCTTAGGAATGCTTTCATTGTGTCCCATAAGTTTGGGTATGTTGTGGCTTCGTTTTCATTAAACTCCAAAAAGTCCTTAATTTCTTTCTTTATTCCTTCCTTGACCAAGGTATCATTGAGAAGAGTGTTGTTAAGTTTCCAGGTGAATGTTGGCTTTCTTTTTTTTTTTTTTTTTTTTCCATTTTTTATTAGGTATTTAACTCATTTACATTTCCAATGCTATACCAAAAGTCCCCCATATCCACCCACCCCCACTCCCCTGCCCACCCACTCCCCCTTTTTGGCCCTGGTGTTCCCCTGTACTGGGGCATATAAAGTTTGCAAGTCCAATGGGCCTCTCTTTCCAGTGATGGCCGACTAGGCCATCTTTTGATATATATGCAGCTAGAGTCAAGAGCTCCGGGGTACTGGTTAGTTCATAATGTTGTTCCACCTATAGGGTTGCAGATCCCTTTAGCTCCTTGGCTACTTTCTCTAGCTCCTCCATTGGGAGCCCTATGATCCATCCATTAGCTGACTGTGAGCATCCACTTCTGTGTTTGCTAGGCCCCGGCATAGTCTCACAAGAGACAGCTACATCTGGGTCCTTTCAATAAAATCTTGCTAGTGTATGCAATGGTGTCAGCGTTTGGATGCTGATTATGGGGTGGATCCCTGGATATGGCAGTCTCTACATGGTCCATCCTTTCATCTCAGCTCCAAACTTTGGCTCTGTAACTCCTTCCATGGGTGTTTTGTTCCCAAATCTAAGGAGGGGCATAGTGTCCACACTTCAGTCTTCATTCTTCTTGAGTTTCATGTGTTTAACAAATTATATCTTATATCTTGGGTATCCTAGGTTTGGGGCTAATATCCACTTATCAGTGAATACATATTGTGTGAGTTTCTTTGTGAATGTGTTACCTCACTCAGGATGATGCCCTCCAGGTCCATCCATTTGGCTAGGAACTTCATAAATTCATTCTTTTTAATAGCTGAGTAGTACTCCATTGTGTAGATGTACCACATTTTCTGTATCCATTCCTCTGTTGAGGGGCATCTAGGTTCTTTCCAGCTTCTGGCTATTATAAATAAGGCTGCTATGAACATAGTGGAGCATGTGTCCTTCTTACCTGTTGGAACATCTTCTGGATATATGCCCAGGAGAGGTATTGCGGGATCCTCTGGTAGTACTATGTCCAATTTTCTGAGGAACCGCCAGACTGATTTCCAGAGTGGTTGTACAAGCTTGCAATCCCACCAACAATGGAGGAGTGTTCCCCTTTCTCCACATCCTCGCCAGCATCTGCTGTCACCTGAGTTTTTGATCTTAGCCATTCTGACTGGAGTGAAGTGGAATCTCAGGGTTGTTTTGATTTGCATTTCCCTGATGATTAAGGATGTTGAACATTTTTTCAGGTGTTTCTCTGCCATTTGGTATTCCTCAGGTGAGAATTCTTTGTTCAGCTCTGAGCCCCATTTTTAATGGGGTTATTTGATTTTCTGGAGTCCACCTTCTTGAGTTCTTTATATATATTGGATATTAGTCCCCTATCCGATTTGGGATAGGTAAAGATCCTTTCCCAATCTGTTGGTGGCCTTTTTGTCTTATTGACGGTGTCTTTTGCTTTGCAGAAGCTTTGCAATTTTATGAGGTCCCATTTATCGATTCTCGATCTTACAGCACAAGCCATTGCTGTTTTATTCAGGAATTTTTCCCCTGTACCCATATCTTCGAGGCTTTTCCCTACTTTCTCCTCTATAAGTTTCAGTGTCTCTGGTTTTATGTGGAGTTCCTTAATCCACTTAGATTTGACCTTAGTATAAGGAGATAGGAATGGATCAATTCGCATTTTTCTACATGATAACCACCAGTTGTGCCAGCACCATTTGTTGAAAATGCTGTCTTTTTTCCACTGGATGGTTTTAGCTCCCTTGTCAAAGATCAAGGGAGCATAGGTGTGTGGGTTCATCTCTGGGTCTTCAATTTTGTTCCATTGGTCTACTTGTCTGTCACTATACCAATACCATGCAGTTTTTATCACAATTGCTCTGTAGTACAACTTTAGGTCCAGCATAGTGATTCCACCAGAGGTTCTTTTATCCTTGAGAAGAGTTTTTGCTATCCTCTGTTTTTTATTATTCCAGATGAATCTGCCGATTGCCCTTTCTAATTCATTGAAGAATTGAGTTGGAATTTTGATGGGGATTGCATTGAATCTGTAGATTGCCTTTGGCAAGTAGCCATTTTTACAATGTTGATCCTGCCAATCCATGAGCATGGGAGATCTTTCCATCTTCTGAGATCTTCTTTAATTTCTTTCTTCAGAGACTTGAAGTTCTTATCATACAGATCTTTCACTTCCTTAGTTAGAGTCACACCAAGGTATTTTATATTATTTGTGACTATTGAGAAGGGTGTTGTTTCCCTGAATTCTTTCTCAGCCTTTTTATCCTTTGTGTACAGAAAGGCCATTGACTTGTTTGAGTTAATTTTATATCCAGCTACTTCATTGAAGCTGTTTATCAGGCTTAGGAGTTCTCTGGAGGAATTTTTAGGGTCACTTATATATACTATCATATCATCTGCAAAAAGTGATATTTTGACTTCTTCCTTTCCAATTTGTATCCCCTTGATCTCCTTTTGTTGTCTAATTGCTCTGGCTAGGGCTTCAAGTACAATGTTGGATAGGTAGGGAGAGAGTGGACAGCCTTGTCTAGTCCCTGATTTTAGTGGGATTGCTTCCAGCTTCTCACCATTTACTTTGATGTTGGCTACTGGTTTGCTGTAGATTGCTTTTATCATGTTTAGGTATGGGCCTTGAATTCCTGATCTTTCCAAGACTTTTATCATGAATGGGTGTTGGATTTTGTCAAATGCTTTCTCAGCATCTAACGAGATGATCATGTGGTTTTTGTCTTTGAGTTTGTTTATATACTGGATTAAGTTGATGGATTTCCGTATATTGAACCATCCCTGCATCCCTGGGATGAAACCTACTTGGTCAGGATGGATGATTGTTTTGATGTGTTCTTGGATTCCGTTAGCAAGAACTTTATTGAGGATTTTTGCATCGATATTCATAAGGGAAATTGGTCTGAAGTTCTCTGTCTTTGTTCGGTCTTTTTGTGGTTTAGGTGTCAGAGTAATTGTGGCATCATAGAATGAGTTGGGTAGAGTACCTTCCGTTTCTATTTTGTGGAATAGTTTGTGAAGAACTGGAATTAGGTATTCTTTGAAGGTCTGTTAGAACTCTGCACTAAACCCGTCTGGTCCTGGGCTTTTTTTGGTTGGGAGACTATTAATGACTGCTTCTATTTCTTTAGGGGATATAGCACTGTTTAGATCATTAACCTGATCTTGATTTAGCTTTGGTACCTGGTATCTGTCTAGAAACTTGTCCATTTCATCCAGGCTTTCCAGTTTTGTTGAGTATAGCCTTTTGTAGAAAGATCTGATGGTGTTTTGGATTTCTTCAGAATCTGTTGTTATGTTTCCCTTTTCATTTCTGATTTTGTTAATTAGGCTGCTTTCCCTGTGCCCTCTAGTGAGTCTGGCTAAGAGTTTATCTATCTTGTTGATTTTCTCAAAGAACCAGCTCCTTGATTGGTTGATTCTTTGAATAGTTCTTCTTGTTTCCACTTGGTTGATTTCACCCCTGAGTTTGATTATTTCCTGCCTTCTACTCCTCTTGGGTGAATTTGCTTCCTTTTCTTCTAGACCTTTTAGGTGTGTTGTCAAGCTGTTAATGTGTGCTTTCTCTGGTTTCTTTTTGGAGGCACTCAGAGCTATGAGTTTTCCTCTTAGGAATGCTTTCATTGTGTCCCATAAGTTTGGGTATGTTGTGGCTTCGTTTTCATTAAACTCCAAAAAGTCCTTAATTTCTTTCTTTATTCCTTCCTTGACCAAGGTATCATTGAGAAGAGTGTTGTTCAGTTTCCAGGTGAATGTTGGCTTTCTTTTTTTTTTTTTTTTTTTTCCATTTTTTATTAGGTATTTAACTCATTTACATTTCCAATGCTATACCAAAAGTCCCCCATATCCACCCACCCCCACTCCCCTGCCCACCCACTCCCCCTTTTTGGCCCTGGTGTTCCCCTGTACTGGGGCATATAAAGTTTGCAAGTCCAATGGGCCTCTCTTTCCAGTGATGGCCGACTAGGCCATCTTTTGATATATATGCAGCTAGAGTCAAGAGCTCCGGGGTACTGGTTAGTTCATAATGTTGTTCCACCTATAGGGTTGCAGATCCCTTTAGCTCCTTGGCTACTTTCTCTAGCTCCTCCATTGGGAGCCCTATGATCCATCCATTAGCTGACTGTGAGCATCCACTTCTGTGTTTGCTAGGCCCCGGCATAGTCTCACAAGAGACAGCTACATCTGGGTCCTTTCAATAAAATCTTGCTAGTGTATGCAATGGTGTCAGCGTTTGGATGCTGATTATGGGGTGGATCCCTGGATATGGCAGTCTCTACATGGTCCATCCTTTCATCTCAGCTCCAAACTTTGGCTCTGTAACTCCTTCCATGGGTGTTTTGTTCCCAAATCTAAGGAGGGGCATAGTGTCCACACTTCAGTCTTCATTCTTCTTGAGTTTCATGTGTTTAACAAATTATATCTTATATCTTGGGTATCCTAGGTTTGGGGCTAATATCCACTTATCAGTGAATACATATTGTGTGAGTTTCTTTGTGAATGTGTTACCTCACTCAGGATGATGCCCTCCAGGTCCATCCATTTGGCTAGGAACTTCATAAATTCATTCTTTTTAATAGCTGAGTAGTACTCCATTGTGTAGATGTACCACATTTTCTGTATCCATTCCTCTGTTGAGGGGCATCTAGGTTCTTTCCAGCTTCTGGCTATTATAAATAAGGCTGCTATGAACATAGTGGAGCATGTGTCCTTCTTACCTGTTGGAACATCTTCTGGATATATGCCCAGGAGAGGTATTGCGGGATCCTCTGGTAGTACTATGTCCAATTTTCTGAGGAACCGCCAGACTGATTTCCAGAGTGGTTGTACAAGCTTGCAATCCCACCAACAATGGAGGAGTGTTCCCCTTTCTCCACATCCTCGCCAGCATCTGCTGTCACCTGAGTTTTTGATCTTAGCCATTCTGACTGGAGTGAAGTGGAATCTCAGGGTTGTTTTGATTTGCATTTCCCTGGTGATTAAGGATGTTGAACATTTTTTCAGGTGTTTCTCTGCCATTTGGTATTCCTCAGGTGAGAATTCTTTGTTCAGCTCTGAGCCCCATTTTTAATGGGGTTATTTGATTTTCTGGAGTCCACCTTCTTGAGTTCTTTATATATATTGGATATTAGTCCCCTATCCGATTTGGGATAGGTAAAGATCCTTTCCCAATCTGTTGGTGGCCTTTTTGTCTTATTGACGGTGTCTTTTGCTTTGCAGAAGCTTTGCAATTTTATGAGGTCCCATTTATCGATTCTCGATCTTACAGCACAAGCCATTGCTGTTTTATTCAGGAATTTTTCCCCTGTACCCATATCTTCGAGGCTTTTCCCTACTTTCTCCTCTATAAGTTTCAGTGTCTCTGGTTTTATGTGGAGTTCCTTAATCCACTTAGATTTGACCTTAGTATAAGGAGATAGGAATGGATCAATTCGCATTTTTCTACATGATAACCACCAGTTGTGCCAGCACCATTTGTTGAAAATGCTGTCTTTTTTCCACTGGATGGTTTTAGCTCCCTTGTCAAAGATCAAGGGAGCATAGGTGTGTGGGTTCATCTCTGGGTCTTCAATTTTGTTCCATTGGTCTACTTGTCTGTCACTATACCAATACCATGCAGTTTTTATCACAATTGCTCTGTAGTACAACTTTAGGTCCAGCATAGTGATTCCACCAGAGGTTCTTTTATCCTTGAGAAGAGTTTTTGCTATCCTCTGTTTTTTATTATTCCAGATGAATCTGCCGATTGCCCTTTCTAATTCATTGAAGAATTGAGTTGGAATTTTGATGGGGATTGCATTGAATCTGTAGATTGCCTTTGGCAAGTAGCCATTTTTACAATGTTGATCCTGCCAATCCATGAGCATGGGAGATCTTTCCATCTTCTGAGATCTTCTTTAATTTCTTTCTTCAGAGACTTGAAGTTCTTATCATACAGATCTTTCACTTCCTTAGTTAGAGTCACACCAAGGTATTTTATATTATTTGTGACTATTGAGAAGGGTGTTGTTTCCCTGAATTCTTTCTCAGCCTTTTTATCCTTTGTGTACAGAAAGGCCATTGACTTGTTTGAGTTAATTTTATATCCAGCTACTTCATTGAAGCTGTTTATCAGGCTTAGGAGTTCTCTGGAGGAATTTTTAGGGTCACTTATATATACTATCATATCATCTGCAAAAAGTGATATTTTGACTTCTTCCTTTCCAATTTGTATCCCCTTGATCTCCTTTTGTTGTCTAATTGCTCTGGCTAGGGCTTCAAGTACAATGTTGGATAGGTAGGGAGAGAGTGGACAGCCTTGTCTAGTCCCTGATTTTAGTGGGATTGCTTCCAGCTTCTCACCATTTACTTTGATGTTGGCTACTGGTTTGCTGTAGATTGCTTTTATCATGTTTAGGTATGGGCCTTGAATTCCTGATCTTTCCAAGACTTTTATCATGAATGGGTGTTGGATTTTGTCAAATGCTTTCTCAGCATCTAACGAGATGATCATGTGGTTTTTGTCTTTGAGTTTGTTTATATACTGGATTAAGTTGATGGATTTCCGTATATTGAACCATCCCTGCATCCCTGGGATGAAACCTACTTGGTCAGGATGGATGATTGTTTTGATGTGTTCTTGGATTCCGTTAGCAAGAACTTTATTGAGGATTTTTGCATCGATATTCATAAGGGAAATTGGTCTGAAGTTCTCTGTCTTTGTTCGGTCTTTTTGTGGTTTAGGTGTCAGAGTAATTGTGGCATCATAGAATGAGTTGGGTAGAGTACCTTCCGTTTCTATTTTGTGGAATAGTTTGTGAAGAACTGGAATTAGGTATTCTTTGAAGGTCTGTTAGAACTCTGCACTAAACCCGTCTGGTCCTGGGCTTTTTTTGGTTGGGAGACTATTAATGACTGCTTCTATTTCTTTAGGGGATATAGCACTGTTTAGATCATTAACCTGATCTTGATTTAGCTTTGGTACCTGGTATCTGTCTAGAAACTTGTCCATTTCATCCAGGCTTTCCAGTTTTGTTGAGTATAGCCTTTTGTAGAAAGATCTGATGGTGTTTTGGATTTCTTCAGAATCTGTTGTTATGTTTCCCTTTTCATTTCTGATTTTGTTAATTAGGCTGCTTTCCCTGTGCCCTCTAGTGAGTCTGGCTAAGAGTTTATCTATCTTGTTGATTTTCTCAAAGAACCAGCTCCTTGATTGGTTGATTCTTTGAATAGTTCTTCTTGTTTCCACTTGGTTGATTTCACCCCTGAGTTTGATTATTTCCTGCCTTCTACTCCTCTTGGGTGAATTTGCTTCCTTTTCTTCTAGACCTTTTAGGTGTGTTGTCAAGCTGTTAATGTGTGCTTTCTCTGGTTTCTTTTTGGAGGCACTCAGAGCTATGAGTTTTCCTCTTAGGAATGCTTTCATTGTGTCCCATAAGTTTGGGTATGTTGTGGCTTCGTTTTCATTAAACTCCAAAAAGTCCTTAATTTCTTTCTTTATTCCTTCCTTGACCAAGGTATCATTGAGAAGAGTGTTGTTCAGTTTCCAGGTGAATGTTGGCTTTCTTTTTTTTTTTTTTTTTTTTCCATTTTTTATTAGGTATTTAACTCATTTACATTTCCAATGCTATACCAAAAGTCCCCCATATCCACCCACCCCCACTCCCCTGCCCACCCACTCCCCCTTTTTGGCCCTGGTGTTCCCCTGTACTGGGGCATATAAAGTTTGCAAGTCCAATGGGCCTCTCTTTCCAGTGATGGCCGACTAGGCCATCTTTTGATATATATGCAGCTAGAGTCAAGAGCTCCGGGGTACTGGTTAGTTCATAATGTTGTTCCACCTATAGGGTTGCAGATCCCTTTAGCTCCTTGGCTACTTTCTCTAGCTCCTCCATTGGGAGCCCTATGATCCATCCATTAGCTGACTGTGAGCATCCACTTCTGTGTTTGCTAGGCCCCGGCATAGTCTCACAAGAGACAGCTACATCTGGGTCCTTTCAATAAAATCTTGCTAGTGTATGCAATGGTGTCAGCGTTTGGATGCTGATTATGGGGTGGATCCCTGGATATGGCAGTCTCTACATGGTCCATCCTTTCATCTCAGCTCCAAACTTTGGCTCTGTAACTCCTTCCATGGGTGTTTTGTTCCCAAATCTAAGGAGGGGCATAGTGTCCACACTTCAGTCTTCATTCTTCTTGAGTTTCATGTGTTTAACAAATTATATCTTATATCTTGGGTATCCTAGGTTTGGGGCTAATATCCACTTATCAGTGAATACATATTGTGTGAGTTTCTTTGTGAATGTGTTACCTCACTCAGGATGATGCCCTCCAGGTCCATCCATTTGGCTAGGAACTTCATAAATTCATTCTTTTTAATAGCTGAGTAGTACTCCATTGTGTAGATGTACCACATTTTCTGTATCCATTCCTCTGTTGAGGGGCATCTAGGTTCTTTCCAGCTTCTGGCTATTATAAATAAGGCTGCTATGAACATAGTGGAGCATGTGTCCTTCTTACCTGTTGGAACATCTTCTGGATATATGCCCAGGAGAGGTATTGCGGGATCCTCTGGTAGTACTATGTCCAATTTTCTGAGGAACCGCCAGACTGATTTCCAGAGTGGTTGTACAAGCTTGCAATCCCACCAACAATGGAGGAGTGTTCCCCTTTCTCCACATCCTCGCCAGCATCTGCTGTCACCTGAGTTTTTGATCTTAGCCATTCTGACTGGAGTGAAGTGGAATCTCAGGGTTGTTTTGATTTGCATTTCCCTGATGATTAAGGATGTTGAACATTTTTTCAGGTGTTTCTCTGCCATTTGGTATTCCTCAGGTGAGAATTCTTTGTTCAGCTCTGAGCCCCATTTTTAATGGGGTTATTTGATTTTCTGGAGTCCACCTTCTTGAGTTCTTTATATATATTGGATATTAGTCCCCTATCCGATTTGGGATAGGTAAAGATCCTTTCCCAATCTGTTGGTGGCCTTTTTGTCTTATTGACGGTGTCTTTTGCTTTGCAGAAGCTTTGCAATTTTATGAGGTCCCATTTATCGATTCTCGATCTTACAGCACAAGCCATTGCTGTTTTATTCAGGAATTTTTCCCCTGTACCCATATCTTCGAGGCTTTTCCCTACTTTCTCCTCTATAAGTTTCAGTGTCTCTGGTTTTATGTGGAGTTCCTTAATCCACTTAGATTTGACCTTAGTATAAGGAGATAGGAATGGATCAATTCGCATTTTTCTACATGATAACCACCAGTTGTGCCAGCACCATTTGTTGAAAATGCTGTCTTTTTTCCACTGGATGGTTTTAGCTCCCTTGTCAAAGATCAAGTGAGCATAGGTGTGTGGGTTCATCTCTGGGTCTTCAATTTTGTTCCATTGGTCTACTTGTCTGTCACTATACCAATACCATGCAGTTTTTATCACAATTGCTCTGTAGTACAACTTTAGGTCCAGCATAGTGATTCCACCAGAGGTTCTTTTATCCTTGAGAAGAGTTTTTGCTATCCTCTGTTTTTTATTATTCCAGATGAATCTGCCGATTGCCCTTTCTAATTCATTGAAGAATTGAGTTGGAATTTTGATGGGGATTGCATTGAATCTGTAGATTGCCTTTGGCAAGTAGCCATTTTTACAATGTTGATCCTGCCAATCCATGAGCATGGGAGATCTTTCCATCTTCTGAGATCTTCTTTAATTTCTTTCTTCAGAGACTTGAAGTTCTTATCATACAGATCTTTCACTTCCTTAGTTAGAGTCACACCAAGGTATTTTATATTATTTGTGACTATTGAGAAGGGTGTTGTTTCCCTGAATTCTTTCTCAGCCTTTTTATCCTTTGTGTACAGAAAGGCCATTGACTTGTTTGAGTTAATTTTATATCCAGCTACTTCATTGAAGCTGTTTATCAGGCTTAGGAGTTCTCTGGAGGAATTTTTAGGGTCACTTATATATACTATCATATCATCTGCAAAAAGTGATATTTTGACTTCTTCCTTTCCAATTTGTATCCCCTTGATCTCCTTTTGTTGTCTAATTGCTCTGGCTAGGGCTTCAAGTACAATGTTGGATAGGTAGGGAGAGAGTGGACAGCCTTGTCTAGTCCCTGATTTTAGTGGGATTGCTTCCAGCTTCTCACCATTTACTTTGATGTTGGCTACTGGTTTGCTGTAGATTGCTTTTATCATGTTTAGGTATGGGCCTTGAATTCCTGATCTTTCCAAGACTTTTATCATGAATGGGTGTTGGATTTTGTCAAATGCTTTCTCAGCATCTAACGAGATGATCATGTGGTTTTTGTCTTTGAGTTTGTTTATATACTGGATTAAGTTGATGGATTTCCGTATATTGAACCATCCCTGCATCCCTGGGATGAAACCTACTTGGTCAGGATGGATGATTGTTTTGATGTGTTCTTGGATTCCGTTAGCAAGAACTTTATTGAGGATTTTTGCATCGATATTCATAAGGGAAATTGGTCTGAAGTTCTCTGTCTTTGTTCGGTCTTTTTGTGGTTTAGGTGTCAGAGTAATTGTGGCATCATAGAATGAGTTGGGTAGAGTACCTTCCGTTTCTATTTTGTGGAATAGTTTGTGAAGAACTGGAATTAGGTATTCTTTGAAGGTCTGTTAGAACTCTGCACTAAACCCGTCTGGTCCTGGGCTTTTTTTGGTTGGGAGACTATTAATGACTGCTTCTATTTCTTTAGGGGATATAGCACTGTTTAGATCATTAACCTGATCTTGATTTAGCTTTGGTACCTGGTATCTGTCTAGAAACTTGTCCATTTCATCCAGGCTTTCCAGTTTTGTTGAGTATAGCCTTTTGTAGAAAGATCTGATGGTGTTTTGGATTTCTTCAGAATCTGTTGTTATGTTTCCCTTTTCATTTCTGATTTTGTTAATTAGGCTGCTTTCCCTGTGCCCTCTAGTGAGTCTGGCTAAGAGTTTATCTATCTTGTTGATTTTCTCAAAGAACCAGCTCCTTGATTGGTTGATTCTTTGAATAGTTCTTCTTGTTTCCACTTGGTTGATTTCACCCCTGAGTTTGATTATTTCCTGCCTTCTACTCCTCTTGGGTGAATTTGCTTCCTTTTCTTCTAGACCTTTTAGGTGTGTTGTCAAGCTGTTAATGTGTGCTTTCTCTGGTTTCTTTTTGGAGGCACTCAGAGCTATGAGTTTTCCTCTTAGGAATGCTTTCATTGTGTCCCATAAGTTTGGGTATGTTGTGGCTTCGTTTTCATTAAACTCCAAAAAGTCCTTAATTTCTTTCTTTATTCCTTCCTTGACCAAGGTATCATTGAGAAGAGTGTTGTTCAGTTTCCAGGTGAATGTTGGCTTTCTTTTTTTTTTTTTTTTTTTTCCATTTTTTATTAGGTATTTAACTCATTTACATTTCCAATGCTATACCAAAAGTCCCCCATATCCACCCACCCCCACTCCCCTGCCCACCCACTCCCCCTTTTTGGCCCTGGTGTTCCCCTGTACTGGGGCATATAAAGTTTGCAAGTCCAATGGGCCTCTCTTTCCAGTGATGGCCGACTAGGCCATCTTTTGATATATATGCAGCTAGAGTCAAGAGCTCCGGGGTACTGGTTAGTTCATAATGTTGTTCCACCTATAGGGTTGCAGATCCCTTTAGCTCCTTGGCTACTTTCTCTAGCTCCTCCATTGGGAGCCCTATGATCCATCCATTAGCTGACTGTGAGCATCCACTTCTGTGTTTGCTAGGCCCCGGCATAGTCTCACAAGAGACAGCTACATCTGGGTCCTTTCAATAAAATCTTGCTAGTGTATGCAATGGTGTCAGCGTTTGGATGCTGATTATGGGGTGGATCCCTGGATATGGCAGTCTCTACATGGTCCATCCTTTCATCTCAGCTCCAAACTTTGGCTCTGTAACTCCTTCCATGGGTGTTTTGTTCCCAAATCTAAGGAGGGGCATAGTGTCCACACTTCAGTCTTCATTCTTCTTGAGTTTCATGTGTTTAACAAATTGTATCTTATATCTTGGGTATCCTAGGTGTGGGGCTAATATCCACTTATCAGTGAATACATATTGTGTGAGTTTCTTTGTGAATGTGTTACCTCACTCAGGATGATGCCCTCCAGGTCCATCCATTTGGCTAGGAACTTCATAAATTCATTCTTTTTAATAGCTGAGTAGTACTCCATTGTGTAGATGTACCACATTTTCTGTATCCATTCCTCTGTTGAGGGGCATCTAGGTTCTTTCCAGCTTCTGGCTATTATAAATAAGGCTGCTATGAACATAGTGGAGCATGTGTCCTTCTTACCTGTTGGAACATCTTCTGGATATATGCCCAGGAGAGGTATTGCTGGATCCTCCGGTAGTACTATGTCCAGTTTTCTGAGGAACCGCCAGACTGATTTCCAGAGTGGTTGTACAAGCCTGCACTCCCACCAACAATGGAGGAGTGTTCCTCTTTCTCCACATCCACGCCAGCATCTGCTGTCACCTGAATTTTTGATCTTAGCCATTCTGACTGGTGTGAGGTGGAATCTCAGGGTTGTTTTGATTTGCATTTCCCTGATGATTAAGGATGTTGAAAATTTTTTCAAGTGCTTCTCTGCCATTCGGTATTCCTCAGGTGAGAATTCTTTGTTCAGTTCTGAGCCCCATTTTTTAATGGGGTTATTTGATTTTCTGAAGTCCACCTTCTTCAGTTCTTTATATATGTTGGATATTAGTCCCCTATCTGATTTAGGATAGGTAAAGATCCTTTCCCAATCTGTTGGTGGTCTTTTTGTCTTATTGACGGTGTCTTTTGCCTTGCAGAAACTTTGGAGTTTCATTAGGTCCCATTTGTCAATTCTCGATCTTACAGCACAAGCCATTGCTGTTCTGTTCAGGAATTTTTCCCCTGTGCCCATATCTTCAAGGCTTTTCCCCACTTTCTCCTCTATAAGTTTCAGTGTCTCTGGTTTTATGTGAAGTTCCTTGATCCACTTAGATTTGACCTTAGTACAAGGAGATAAGTATGGATCGATTCGCATTCTTCTACACGATAACAACCAGTTGTGCCAGCACCAATTGTTGAAAATGCTGTCTTTCTTCCACTGGATGGTTTTAGCTCCCTTGTCGAAGATCAAGTAACCATAGGTGTGTGGGTTCATTTCTGGGTCTTTAATTCTATTCCATTGGTCTACTTGTCTGTCTCTACACCAGTACCATGCAGTTTTTATCACAATTGCTCTGTAGTAAAGCTTTAGGTCTGGCATGGTGATTCCGCCAGAAGTACTTTTATCCTTGAGAAGACTTTTTGCTATCCTAGGTTTTTTGTTATTCCAGACAAATTTGCAAATTGCTCCTTCCAATTCGTTGAAGAATTGAGTTGGAATTTTGATGGGGATTGCATTGAATCTGTAGATTGCTTTTGGCAAGATAGCCATTTTTACAATGTTGATCCTGCCAATCCATGAGCATGGGAGATCTTTCCATCTTCTGAGATCTTCCTTAATTTCTTTCTTCAGAGATTTGAAGTTTTTATCATACAGATCTTTCACTTCCTTAGTTAGAGTCACGCCAAGATATTTTATATTATTTGTGACTATTGAGAAGGGTGTTGTTTCCCTAATTTTTTTCTCAGTCTGTTTATTCCTTGTATAGAGAAAGGCCATTGACTTGTTTGAGTTTATTTTATATCCAGCTACTTCACCGAAGCTGTTTATCAGGTTTAGGAGTTCTCTGGTAGAATTTTTAGGGTCACTTATATATACTATCATATCATCTGCAAAAAGTGATATTTTGACTTCCTCTTTTCCAATTTGTATCCCCTTGATCTCCTTTTGTTGTCGAATTGCTCTGGCTAATACTTCAAGTACTATGTTGAAAAGGTAGGGAGAAAGTGGGCAGCCTTGTCTAATCCCTGATTTTAGTGGGATTGCTTCCAGCTTCTCTCCATTTACTTTGATGTTGGCTACTGGTTTGCTGTAGATTGCTTTTATCATGTTTAGGTATGGGCCTTGAATTCCTGATCTTTCCAAAACTTTTATCATGAATGGGTGTTGGATCTTGTCAAATGCTTTTTCTGCATCTAACGAGATGATCATGTGGTTTTTGTCTTTGAGTTTGTTTATATAATGGATTACATTGATGGATTTTCGTATATAAAACCATCCCTGCATCCCTGGAATAAAACCTACTTGGTCAGGATCGATGATTGCTTTAATGTGTTCTTGGATTCGGTTAGCGAGAATTTTATTGAGGATTTTTGCATCGATATTCATAAGAGAAATTGGTCTGAAGTTGTCTATCTTTGTTGGATCTTTCTGTGGTTTAGGTATCAGAGTAATAGTGGCTTCATAAAATGAGTTGGGTAGAGTACCTTCTACTTCTATTTTGTGAAATAGTTTGAGTAGAATTGGAATTAGATCTTCTTTGAAGGTCTGATAGAACTCTGCACTAAACCCATCTGGTCCTGGGCTTTTTTTGGTTGGGAGACTATTAATAACTGCTTCTATTTCTTTAGGTGATATGGGACTGTTTCTATGGTCAACTTGATCCTGATTCAACTTTGGTACCTGGTATCTGTCCAGAAATTTGTCCATTTCATCCAGGTTTTCCAGTTTTGTTGAGTTTAGCCTTTTGTAGAAGGATCTGATGGTGTTTTGGATTTCTTCAGGATCTGTTGTTATGTCTCCCTTTTCATTTCTGATTTTGTTAATTAGGATTTTGTCCCTGTGCCCTTTAGTGAGTCTAGCT
Organism: Mus musculus; assembly: GCF_000001635.26. Taxonomy (NCBI): domain Eukaryota; kingdom Metazoa; phylum Chordata; class Mammalia; order Rodentia; family Muridae; genus Mus; species Mus musculus. The sequence goes on from NC_000084.6 coordinate 50,998,592, forward strand.
AAGGGTTTATCTATCTTGTTGATTTTCTCAAAGAACCAACTCCTCGTTTGGTTAATTCTTTGAATAGTTCTTCTTGTTTCCACTTGGTTGATTTCACCCCTGAGTTTGATTATTTTCTGCCGTCTACTCCTCTTGGGTGAATTTGCTTCCTTTTTTTCTAGGGCTTTTAGATGTGTTGTCAAGATGCTAGTATGTGCTGTCTCCTGTTTCTTCTTGGAGGCACTCAGAGCTATGAGTTTCCCTCTTAGAAATGCTTTCATTGTGTCCCATAGGATTGGGTACGTTGTGGCTTCATTTTCATTAAACTCTAAAAAGTCTTTAATTTCTTTCTTTATTCCTTCCTTGACCAAGGTATCATTGAGAAGAGTGTTATTCAGTTTCCACGTGAATGTTGGCTTTCCATTATTTATGTTGTTATTGAAGATCAGTCTTAGGCCATGGTGGTCTTATAGGATACATGGGACAATTTCAATATTTTTGTATCTATTGAGGCCTGTTTTGTGACCAATTATATGGTCCATTTTGGAGAAGGTCCCGTGAGGTGCTGAGAAGAAGGTATATCCTTTTGTTTTAGGATAAAATGTTCTGTAGATATCTGTCAGGTCCATTTGTTTCATAACTTCTGTTAGTTTCACTGTGTCCCTGTTTAGTTTCTGTTTCCACGATCTGTCCTTTGAAGAAAGTGGTGTGTTGAAGTCTCCCACTATTATTGTGTGAGGTGCAATGTATGCTTTGAGCTTTACTAAAGTGTCTCTAATGAATGTGGCTGCCCTTGCATTTGGTGCGTAGATATTCAGAATTGAGAGTTCCTCTTGGAGGATTTTACCTTTGATGAGTATGAAGTGTCCCTCCTTGTCTTTTTTGATAACTTTGGGTTGTAAGTCGATTTTATCCGATATTAAAATGGCTACTCCAGCTTGTTTCTTCAGTCCATTTGCTTGGAAAATTGTTTTCCAGCCTTTCACTCTGAGGTAGTGTCTGTCTTTTTCCCTGAGATGGGTTTCCTGTAAGCAGCAGAATGTTGGGTCCTGTTTGTGTAGCCAGTCTGTTAGTCTATGTCTTTTTATTGGGGAATTGAGTCCATTGATATTAAGAGATATTAAGGAAAAGTAATTGTTGCTTCCTTTTATTTTTGTTGTTAGAGTTGGCATTCTGTTCTTGTGGCTGTCTTCTTTTTGGTTTGTTGAATGATTACTTTCTTAGTTGTTCTAGGGCGTGATTTCCGTCCTTGTATTGCTTCTTTTCTGTTATTATCCTTTGAAGGGCTGGATTCGTGGAAAGATATTGTGTGAATTTGGTTTTGTCGTGGAGTACTTTGGTTTCTCCATCTATGGTAATTGAGAGTTTGGCCGGGTATAGTAGCCTGGGCTGGCATTTGTGTTCTCTTAGTGTCTGTATAACATCTGTCCAGGCTCTTCTGGCTTTCATAGTCTCTGGTGAAAAGTCTGGTGTAATTCTGATAGGCCTTCCTTTATATGTTACTTGACCTTTCTCCCTTACTGCTTTTAATATTCTATCTTTATTTAGTGCATTTGTTGTTCTGATTATTATGTGTCGGGAGGAATTTCTTTTCTGGTCCAGTCTATTTGGAGTTCTGTAGGCTTCTTGTATGATCATGGGCATCTCTTTTTTTTATGTTTGGGAAGTTTTCTTCTATTATTTTGTTGAAGATATTAGCTGGCCCTTTAAGTTGAAAATCTTCATTCTCATCAATTCCTATTATCCGTAGGTTTGGTCTTCTCATTGTGTCCTGGATTACCTGGATGTTTTGAGTTAGGATCCTTTTGCATTTTGTATTTTCTTTGACTGTTGTGTCGATGTTCTCTATGGAATCTTCTGCACCTGAGATTCTCTCTTCCATTTCTTGTATTCTGTTGCTGATGCTCGCATCTATGGTTCCAGATCTCTTTCCTAGGGTTTCTATCTCCAGCGTTGCCTCGCTTTGGGTTTTCTTTATTGTGTCTACTTCCCCTTTTAGTTCTAGTATGGTTTTGTTCATTTCCATCACCTGTTTGGATGTGTTTTCCTGTTTTTCTTTAATGATTTCTACTTGTTTGGCTGTGTTTTCCTGCTTTTCTTTAAGGGCTGTAACTCTTTAGCAGTGCTCTCCTGTAATTCTTTAAGTGACTTATGAAAGTCCTTCTTGATGTCCTCCATCATCATCATGAGAAATGTTTTTAAATCTGGGTCTAGATTTTCGGTTGTGTTGGGGTGCCCAGGACTAGGTGGGGTGGGAGTGCTGCGTTCTGATGATGGTGAGTGGTCTTCATTTCTGTTAGTAGGATTCTTACGTTTGCCTTTCGCCATCTGGTAATCTCTGAAGCTAGCTGTTTTAGTTGTCACTGTTAAGAGCTTGTTCTTCAGGTGACTCTGTTAGCCTCTATGAGCAGACCTGGAGGGTAGCACTCTCCTTAGTTTCAGTGGGCAGAGTATTCTCTGCAGGCAAGCTCTCTTCTTGCAAGGCAGGTACCCAGATATCTGGTGTTCGAACCAGACTCCTGGCAGAAGTTGTGTTCCACTCACTAGAGGTCTTAGGATCACGTGTGGAATCCTGTGTGGGCCCTTGCGGGTGTCAGGCGACTCAGCTGGCAAGGTAGCCCGGGGCTCGAGTGGAGTGGAAGGGGTTTGTGCCCCAGATCAAGCCCGGGTAGCCTGCTTCCCTATGTACTGCAGTCTCAAGTTCCGCGCGATTGGATTGGGGCAGGCGCTGTGTTCCACTCACCAGAGGTCTCAGGGTCCCGTGGGGAGTCCCGTGTGGGCCCTTGCGGGTGTTGGGCAAGACTCTGCTGGCAAGGTAGCCCGGGGCTCGAGTCACGAGTCGAGCGGAAGGGACTTGTGCCCCAGATCAGGCCCGGGTAGCCTGCTTCCCTATGTACTGCAGTCTCAAGTTCTGTGCGATTGGATTGGGGCAGGCGCTGTGTTCCACTCATCAGAGGTCTTAGGATCCCGTGGGGAGTCCCGTGTGGGCCCTTGCGGGTGTTGGGCAAGACTCTGCTGGCATGGAAGCCCGGGGCTTGAGTCGAGCGGAAGGGACTTGTGCCCCAGATCAGGCCCGGGTAGCCTGCTTCCCTATGTACTGCAGTCTCAAGTTCTGCGCGATTGGATTGGGGCAGGCGCTGTGTTCCACTCACCAGAGGTCTTAGGATCCCGTGGGGAGTCCCGTGTGGGCCCTTGCGGGTGTTGGGCAAGACTCTGCTGGCATGGAAGCCCGGGGCTTGAGTTGAGCGGAAGGGACTTGTGCCCCAGATCAGGCCCGGGTAGCCTGCTTCCCTATGTACCGCAGTCTCAAGTTCCGCGCGATTGGATTGGGGCAGGCGCTGTGTTCCACTCACCGGAGGTCTTAGGGTCCCGTGGGGAGTCCTGTGTGGGCCCTTGCGGGTGTTGGGCAAGACTCTTTGTCACTGTTTCTGATTGACATAGCAAAACATTCTGTAGCCAGGACAATTCTTTTGTTTGTCTGTTTGTTGGTTGGCTGGTTTGGCTTGGTTTGGTTTCGAATGTTGGCTTTCTATTATTTATTTTGTTATTGAAGATCAGCCTTAGTCCATGGTGATCTGATAGGATGCATGGGACTATTTCAATATTTTTGTATATGTTGAGGCTTGTTTTGTGACCAATTATGAGGTCGATTTTGGAGAAGGTACCATGGGGTGCTGAGAAGAAGGTATATCCTTTTGTTTTAGGATAAAATGTTCTGTAGATATCTGTTAAGTCCATTTGTTTCATCACTTCTGTTAGTTTCACTGTGTCCCTGTTTACTTTCTGTTTCCATGATCTGTCCATTGGTGAAAGTGGTGTGTTGAAGTCTCCCACTATTATTGTGTGAGGTGCAAAGTGTGCTTTGAGCTTTACTAAAGTTTCTTTAATGAATGTGGCTGCCCTTGTATTTGGAGTATAGATATTCAGAATTGAGAGTTCCTCTTGGAGCATTTTACCTTTGATGAGTATGAAGTGCCCCTCCTTGTCTTTTTTGATTATTTTGTGTTGGAAGTCGATTATGTTATATATTAGAATGGCTACTCCAGCTTGTTTCTTCATACCATTTGCTTGGAAAATTGTTTTCCAGCCTTTCATTCTGAGGTAGTGTCTATCTTTTTCTCTGAGATGAGTTTCCTGTAAGCAGCAAAATGTTGAGTCTTGTTTGTGTAGCCAGTTTGTTAGTCTATGTCTTTTTATTGGGGAGTTGAGTCCATTGATATTAAGATATATTAAGAAAATGTAATTGTTGCTTCCTGTTATTTTTGTTGTTAAAGTTGGCATTCTGTTCTTGTGGCTGTCTTCTTTTAGGTTTGTTGAGGGATTACCTTCTTGTTTTTTCTAGGGCATGGTTCCCGTCCTTGTATTGGTTTTTTTTTCTGTTATTATCCTTTGAAGGGCTGGATTCGTGGAGAGATAATGGGTGAATTTGGTGCTGGTGGCCGCGCAGGCGCGCTGTGCGGCTGGCGCGGGAGCCTGGCGGAGGGTCGCGATGCCGTTCGCCAACCAGCCAACACTGCGGATCACGGAACTCACCGAAGAGAACGTCAAGTTCATTATCGAGAACACGGACCTGGCGGTGGCCAATTCCATTCGGAGGGTCTTCATCGCAGAGGTGCCCATAATAGCCATCGACTGGGTTCAGATTGACGCCAACTCCTCGGTCCTTCATGATGAATTCATCGGGCACAGGCTTGGTTTAATCCCATCACTAGTGATGACATTGTGGACAAGCTGCAGTACTCCCGAGACTGCACATGTGAAGAGTTCTGCCCTGAGTGTTCTGTGGAGTTCACTCTCGATGTGAGGTGCAATGAAGACCAGACGCGCCATGTCACCTCCTGAGATCTCATCTCCAACAGCCCCCGGATTATTCCGGTGACATCTCGGAACCGGGATAACGACCCTAATGACTATGTGGAGCAGGATGACATCCTTATTGTCAAGCTGAGGAAGGGGCAGGAGCTGAGACTTCGAGCCTATGCCAAGAAGGGCTTTGGCAAGGAACATGCCAAGTGGAACCCTACTGCGGGGGTAGCTTTTGAATACGATCCAGACAACGCACTTCGGCATACAGTGTATCCCAAGCCTGAGGAATGGCCCAAGAGTGAGTATTCCGAGCTGGATGAGGATGAGTCGCAGGCTCCCTACGACCCCAACGGCAAGCCAGAGAGGTTTTACTACAATGTGGAGTCGTGTGGCTCACTGCGCTCCCATGGAACGTGAGGCAGAAGCCTCTCGGGCCGGGTGGACACCTGTGCTCTGACCAGGAAGGTCATGTTTGTCCTTTCTACAAGAAATGCAGTGACGGGGGATGGAGCAAAGCATGAGGGAATGTCCAAAAAATTACTGGCCCAACCTGAGACCCATCTCAATGGGCAAACAACAGTCCATGACACTGCTAATGATACTTTGTTATACATGCAGATAGGAACCTAGCATGTTTGCCTTTGAGAGGCTCTATCCACAACTGACTCAAAAAGATGAAAAGGCCCACAACCAAACATTGGATGGGGCTTGGGGACTCCTATGGAAGAGTTCGTGGAAGTATTGAGGGCAATGAAAGGAAAAGGAACTCCACAGGAAGACCAACAGAGTCAATTAACCCTTGTGGGCTCTCAGTGACTGAACCACCAACCAAAGAAAATACAACACATGGGTTCGACTTATGTCCACTGCACATATGTAGCAGGTGTCCAGCTCAGTCTTCATGTGGGTCCCCCAACAATTGGAGCAGGGGCTATCTCTAAGGCCGTGATATGACTGTGGGATATGTTCCCCTAACTGGATTGCTTTGTCTGGCCTCCGTGGGAGAGGATGTGCCTAGCCCTGAAGAGACTTGTCATGATTGGGAGATACCCTGGGTAGGGCTCCACTCTTGCCAGGGAGAAGAGAGGGGCAACAGAAGAGGGACTGTGTGAGGGGGGCCCAGGAGGGGAGCCTGTGTTTGAATGTAACGTGAATCAATCAATGATTAAATAAATATTTTTTTAAAATAATTTTTTAAAAAGACAAAAGTCAATCTTGACAGGAAGCAGGAGACTAACTGCAGATATTCACCTCTCCTTTTGTGATTCCAGATCAACATCCCTTCCCTGTCCCCACCTCCAGTGGATAACATAGAACATCCCCCTCTTAGCCTCCTTTCCCCAATGCATTGGGGCTCCAACTCCAGGAGGCACTCTCTGGGAACCCACTGGCCACTCCTGCTAGGGAAGCAGGTAAACTGACTTCAAATTCTCATCACTTTATCCATTTCTCCAAGTCCAATCTCCCAGTATCATCTCTAGTTCTCTGGCTGTCCTCCTTCTGTGTCTTCTCCCCGCATTCTCACTATTCCCATGGGACTAACTAAGTAGATCCTGACAGAACACCCACATCCCCACTTTTGAGTTCTCTCAAGACCCAGATCATACCCAATTCTAAGTCTCAGGTCCCAATATGTAGCTACATTTTGCCAAAAACTCCCAGTAGTATACCTATCAAGATCATCAAAGGTTTTCCTACAGGTGACACATGACCACTCCATTCTAAGAACCAGAGAGAAAACAGGAACTAAGGGACAAAACACAGACTCAACAAAGATGAGACCAAATACCAGCAACTAGAATTATGATCTTCCCACTTGCAGATACATTGAAGCCTGACAAAACAACATAATCAATAACTACCAGGAAAATATGTCTCCCAGTGACCCTGACACAGCAGACCCTGAATATTCCAGCAAATTTTAGACACAAATAAAAGACCTCAAAACAGTCTTTGTGAATATGATAGTGGTCTTTAGAAAGGAAACAAATCATTTAAAGAAATCTATGAAAGCACAAACAGTGAAAGGAACTGAATAAAATTGCTTTGAGAGCTGAAAGTTGAACAAGTGGAATAGAATCAATAAAGAAAAACAAACTGAGGAAACTTTGAAAGAGATTGTTCTCATCATGTTTTATTTTATTATTATCCCAATAGAGGCTTGTTTGTTTTCTAATGAGCAGTAGAAAGGGGATGGATCCAGTTAGGGGAGGTGGTAAGAACTGGGAGTAGTACTGGAAAAGGAAACCATAATCCATGAACAGTTTGTGAGAAAAAAATTAGTTACATTAAAGAAAAAATAAATAAGAAACACTTTATAACTATTTAAAGTTAATATAGTAAAATGTCATGTAGCTACACAGCAGTAAGAAAATCCTAGTGAACAGCTAGTATAGAATGATACATTTATTCATGGTAAAAACACTTTTTTGATTGCAACTTTTCTGTTACTCTTGCTTCCCAAGTTGGAGAACTGCTGTGGAGATTCTGCCCACTGCTTAAGAAAGACCCTGTAACTGTTACTCTTCTTACTATTGTGATTAATTCCTAACAAAGTAACAAGATCTAAAGAATTTGTTTTGGTTTATGGTCCAAGGATAGAGATCACTGTTCTTATCCTTTTAGATGATACTGCGGTTCCAGACATGGTACTAGGAGCTCCAGGCAACTGAGTTCCCTGTGTCCACAGACAGGAGACGGAAGGAGGTGAAGGCAGTTGTTCAGGTCTCTTTCTCTACTCTCTTCTTTTGGTTTGCTTTGGGATCCCAGCCAGGGAATGGTGCCACCTGCATTTAGGGTTGGATTTCCCTCCTCAGTGAACCTCCTCAGTCTAGAGACAAATTATCCATCTTGTAATATTCAAACTCTGTCCTTTCATTCATTTGAAAGCTCAAAAATCACAAACATAAGACAGATACTATTTCAGTTTTGCTAACGATTCATTCATTAAGAGTACATTAATTTCTTGTTTTTGATAGATAGAATTAAACATTCATTCACTCTTCCAGCCCCCCCCTGCCCCATTTTGGGGGGGGGTAAATATGTGCTTTGGCCTTCTATATAGTCCTCAGTAAAGTGTAGATACACAGTATAGTCTTTGTTAAAATCTGGTTTTATTTAATCTGAGAAGCAACAAGGTGGCCAAACAGTGACTCCCTCCATTCCTGGCTCCAGGGAAAACAGTAAAGCTATTGTACAGTTCACTATGAAGGTTACACACTGGCAATAGAGGTCAGATAAATGTGGAGGTCAGACAAATGACCAGGTGAGTACATTCCAACAGAAATATGATTTTGTTGCAGTGTTCCAAACAAACTGGCTATCAAAAGCAAGCTTTACAAATTAAAAAGTTAATCACAAACTGTATGAATATAAAATTGTAGATTTGGGGCTGGAGCGAAGTTTGGCAGTTATGGCCATCGTCTGCATTCCAGCACCCACATGGCCACTCCTAATTATCTGTGACTCGCAAACCAGGAGGCCTGACACTCTTCTGACCTCTGTGCATACCAGGCAAACACATGGGGCACAGATTTATCCAAACCCAGTGAGCAAGAGAGAATGAAGAGCGAGCAGAGTGAGCCTATATACCACCAACATCTACTCCTAGAGACGAATTCTATAAGTAAGACCGGAACTTCTAAAGGAGTTGCATCCTCCCTAATCAGCGCCCCCAAATGGGGACTATGGGATATTTTTCATTAAAATCACCACAGCGTGAGATAAACGTTACATTATTATTCATTTGCCTCTGTAAATATTTTCTCAACACTGTTACTGAAACAAATGTCATTGTTGTTCTTTCCACTGCTGATTTCTTGTTGAAAATCACTTGACCTATGGTAACAGACTTATTATCTCATTTCTGGGCACTATCCCACTGCAGTGGTTGAGGAAACCATTTTTTTTTCCAGAATCATGAAGTTTTATCAATATCTGTAGTATATTTCAAAATCACATGCTATGATGCTTCCCAGCTTTGGCCTTAAGACACCTTTAGCTACTTCAGAATTTTATGGCACAATTGTAAATTTCAGGATTGTCTTTCGTATTTTCTGTAAAGCCCTGCTCTGGTATGTAGGAAGACACTGCTCAGATTGACTTGTAGATCATTTTGAATAGGGTACAATTTGACAATATTTGTTCTCTGCTCCATAAACATATGGTACGTTTGCACTTAGTGTCTTCTGTAACTTTTGTCGTTACCTTTTTGTGGTTCTTATCACCTGAAATTCTCAGATGTCATATTTTTAAAAAAATATTTTGTCATGGCACATTAAAGTGCTTTCTTAAAATCAGAAATAGCTTCTTAACAGGAGAAATGAGAAGACATAGAAGATTTTCCCAACATCTTCCTCTAATTCCACTTCTCAGAACCAGTGTGACTAGTTAAAGGTGTATCTCTAGACAGTTTTTCTATGCTGTATTAAATATATTTTAGGACAAAATCTGCTTATATGGACCAACTACAGGCATATTAGGAAATTTGTATTAGCACTTTGTATTCAAAGCTTGACTATATTTAATAGTCGAACATTTTTTCATCTCTCCTCTGTGGTATAGATAAATTCGCTTTATTGATTGAAGGAAGAGCTTGACTAGGCATGAAAAATGGCTTGGACAAACTGAAACTCCTCATGTCTTATAAGAAGAAAACCGTTTTATAAACAATGGATGTGACCATGAAAAGAACACATTCTATAATCACTCCAGTGCACATGTAAGGCATTCAATAAATACTCATGTAGTTATGTCCATGTAGTTAGTACTAGGACAATGAGCGGGATGCAGGCAGATGAACAGGACTCATGCCCATGAAATTAGCTGTGTAAAATTGATGGTTAAAATATATTGCATAAAAGCAGAGGTGCATAAGGTAAGTTCTTTTGTGGCCTAGAAAGCAAGTTGTCTATTAAGAGATAAGTGGACTATTGTCTACTTGAATTGACAATCACTTGGGTGAGTTCAAATTTCTTTACTGAAAAAGGTTGGCTCCTAAGAAACATTTCTAATAACCAAAACTATGAGTGTTTTTACAGAACAGAAAGCAGATAACATCATTTACTACAATGTTAGCAAATAGATAAAGTTTATTTGCTATCCAATGTAGTCCTCCTTTTAAATTATGCACATATTAACACATTACTATACAAGCTGTAATATATTACGAGTTAATAGCAATAGATTGTAAGACATGCATCATTAGGGAGTTCACCACACTATAAGACAAAACAGTATATTTACACAGATCAAGATCTCGAGGATGTCACTAAGAGCTATAACCTGTGGCTCACCAGTGTGTGCTCTGTCATTGAAAGAATGTTATGAAATAATATGATACATGTATGCTTTTAACAAAATGTAATATCCATCAACTATTATAATTAAAATTAAAATACAGAACTCTCCCTCTACAGACCTGAAAATGCATTTACTTTTCTTTTTTTTTCTTGTTCTGTTTTAATTTGCATGTAATATCATAACCCCACAGAACCCCATGGTTGTCATTTTAAGTAGAAACATTAATCTTGAGAAGGAATGTGAGCAGATTCAAGAGAGTGTACATACTTAAAACATTAGAATCAAATAGCATTTTGTGAATTATGAAATAAAAATTAAATACTGAAAGGCATTTCCTAATGTCAGCAAGTCTTTCTTAGCATTGTTTGATGAATTGTTCGAGTGAGGCAGTTTCAAAACTGTATGAAATGTAGCATTTTGCCACTCCTTGTAAGAATTCAGCTTCTGCTTGTAAGGGCTCAGGCTTAAAATGCAAACATTTGGATGAACAGAAACAAGTATTAAATTTGGGGGTCAAAAAGATCAAGCAACACTGAAAAGTTCCCATGGAAGAAGCTTGCCTGAGATGCTCCAGTTTTAGCGGAGGACCTTGTCATTAGCCCGATCTCCAGGATTCTGTGAAGGTGCTGAGTGCTGGTGAAGTGATCATATTCACCAGCCTATCAACAAACTACTAAGTGTATAATCTTGAAATTATACCATGCTCCCTTCTTGTAAGTTCCCAAAAAGAAGTTGATGTTCTAAGTATTGATTTACTGTTTTGTTGAACACCAGATGTTTTAATCTTATTTTTATCATTTCTATGGATGATATTATCCTCTTACAAATGGAAAAACTACATCTTTTTAAAAATAGCTCTAAAATGCTATTGAATACATATTGTCTTTCTTTGACAGCTACTGATGGACATAGGCTTATCCTCAAGAGTGGCTGGTGGACACACTAAGTTGTTGGAGAAAACTGTTTTTCCCCTCTGATCAGTTCTCAATTGGAGATAGCCTCTGGGTTAGGAATGGGGTCATTTGTCCACATCCTTTCTCTGCACTGGGACCCCATCTGACTTAGACACATGCAGTCCTTGTGCATGCTCCCACAATCTGTGAGTTCATATGTATACTGGTCCTGCTGTGTTTAAAAAGACCTTGCTTCCTTGGTGTATATCAGAGACTTTAAAGGATGGAGATATATAATAAAATTAGAAAAGAGAAAGATTTCTTTTTCTTCCTACTTCCTGCCTTTCGACATCTCTAGCTCTTTTAAAATCAATGAAAAGGCTCCTCATAAGATAAAAGTGATGATGGATGAGAAATAGAATTCAGTCTTTCTCATGTAACAAAGATTCTTCAGTAACCCAGAGCTTCACATTTTCCCACCTGCATACATTATGCCCAAGTTAAAAAGGGAACAATGCAGGATACAGCTGAACAAATTGTGTGTGTGTGTGTGTGTGTGTGTGTGTGTGTATTTCAGAGGATGCCATCATGCCACAAGACTAATATCCCACAGAAGAAACAGTAAGGTGTAATTTAAATGATTACAATTTGCTCGTTTCACTAGTAAAAAGCCATTGAGCTTACATTGGAAACTTGAATGTTTCTGAAAACTCCGGAGCTTTTTCTCTCCATTACCCAATCAACACAGTGCTCCCTGTGATCTTCTGCTTCACCAGAATCTGCATATTCTAATGAAGTTGCTTCTGCTGTTTGTGTCTCTTCTTCCTCTTTAATAGAGATAAGCTTGCATTCCTATTTAAAAGACATTTAACGAAGACCAAAGTGTGGACACTTTGCCCCTTCTTAGAAATGGGAACAAAACACTCATGGAAGGAGTTACAGAGACAAAATCTGAAGCTGTGACGAAAGGATGGGCCATCTAGTGATTGCCATATCCAGGGATCCATCCCATAATCAGCTTACAAATGCTGATACCATTGCATACACTAGCAAGATTTTGCTGAAAGGACCCAGATATAGCTGTCTCTTGTGAGACTGTGCCGGGGCCTAGCAAACACAGAAGTGGATGCTCACAGTCAGCTATTGGATGGATCACAGGACCCCCAATGGAGGAGCTAGAGAAAGTACCCAAGGAGCTAAAGGGAACTGCAACCCCATAGGTGGAACAACAATATGAACTAACCAGTACCCCGGAGCTCTTGTCTCTAGCTGCATATGTATCAAAAGATGGCCTAGTCGGCCATCACTGGAAAGAGAGGCCCATTGGACTTGCAAACTTTATATGCCCCAGTACAGGGGAACGCCAGGGACAAAAAGGGGAGTGGGTGGGTAGGGGATTGGGGGGGTATGGGGGACTTTTGGGATAGCATTGGAAATGTAAACGAGGAAAATACCTAATAAAATTTTTTTAAAAAGACGTTTAAATTTCCTCGTTATGTAAGTTGAGACCTATATAAAATTAAACAAAATTGAAATTGCAGGTGATGTGGCTAATTAAAGACAGTATTTTAAGAATAAGGACTATACCAGTTACAAATATACAAAATAAAGAATGATGGTAATTAAAAATATCTTAGCATTTTCTTGATAACATTAAAATAAATATTATGTGTAGAAGATATATGGTTGAATTTATTCACTTTTATTCCCACATAATCATGATCAGAGATCTGTTTTCTATGTTTTACTGGTACATATTGATTTCTCCTAGCCTCTTTAGCAATCTAAACCACAACTAGGTTGATACCTTTCTCCAACAACTATCTACTGTTCCAAGTTTAAGTTATTCAATCGCTATCATATTAATTATGTCTATCTGTTAAATTATTCCCACGAGTCCCATAGACATTCTTTGAAATTAAACATTCATTTCGTATTTATGCATATTTCATCATAACACACTGCATTAGGAAAAGAAGTCATAAAGACTGACTTTTATGATAAATAACCTAATATTCTCAGTCCTTTGAAGCTTGCTTAGTCATACTCATTTTCATAATGTGATGTGTTTCAAAATAGGAAAACTGCTTATCCAAAATGCCAAATTTCTGCTAACTCTGCCACAACTGCAATTGTTTCCCAGGCAAACTCTGCCTTAAGCTGTAGAAAAGTAGACTGAAAACCAATCCAAACCAAACCAAACCAAACCAAATAAACAAACAAAACAGTATAAGGACTTCTTTTAGTCAGTTATTTATACTATAAAATTGAATTACAAATGAATAGAATTACCAGTTGACTTTGTAATTTTGAGCATTTGAGATATGACACTGCCTATATATTTTTCACTGGCAAAAACATGAATATGTGCTACAAAAGTATATTATAAAATAATTAAAAGATTGGATGTAATATGCCATATCCTCTGTGTGTGAATACACACACACACACACACACACACACACACACACACACACACACACACACAATCACATTATTTGGGCTGAAAGTTTAACTTTTCATTCATTTATTCAAAATTCACACAATTTTTAACAACTAACTCTAGAATTTTTCTAGGCTCAAAGAAGACAGGACAGTAACATAAGTGACCATAGGAAATTTGGGCCAATAAGTTGAGACTAAATTACACAAAAAGAAGTAAGAGCTGTCTTTGCACCCATAAGGTGAGATTCAAAATGTTGAAATGAAGTCTTAGCAAAGCAATTTAGGAAAGACACTTAATGGAAGCAACTGTAGGCATCACCATTGCTTTTTACCTCAGAGTTACCAATGAGAAAATAAGACTGGAAAATGGAATGACCTGACTAGAAAGGAGATGGTGGAAGGAGGACAAAGAGTAAAGACTGCTTTTGAAAACAAAAAACAAACAAATAAAAAATACCAACCAACCAACCAAAAAACAAAACAAAACAAAACAAAACAAAACAAAACAAAAAAACCCAACAACCTATGCTAGGGCCTGGCAAACACAGAAGTGGATGCTCACAGTCAGCTATTGGATGGATCACAGGGCCCCCAATGGAGGAGCTAGAGAGAGTAACCAAGGAGCTGAAGGAATCTGCAACCCTATGGGTGGAACAACAATATGAACTAACCAGTGCCCCCCAGAGCTCCTGTCTCTAGCTGCATATGAATCAGAAAATGGCTTAGTTGGCCATCAGTGGAAAGAGAGGCCCATTGGTCGTGCAGACTTTATATGCCTCAGTGCAGGGGAACTCCAGGGCCAGGAAGTGGGAGTGGGTGGGTGGGGGGAGTGGAGGGGGAGGGTGGGGGGGACTTTTGGGATAGCACTGGAGATGTGAATGAAGAAAGTACCTAATAAAAAAATTTTAAAAAATACTGTCTGTGGAAAAAAAAGATACGAATATAAATCAAAATTTAAAAAGAAAAAAGTTTTGCTTGTTTGATGGTATGTGCCTATTGCGTATCCTTTTAGGCTAATAAAGAAACATAGTATACTTTTAAAAATAGGAAGGGCAGATAAATGCTTAACTGATAAAATTTTTAGGAATGAAAAAGAGCATTAAGAGATTAGAAAGGTTTCTTGAGAAGGAAAGCTAATTGTTTATATGCATTTACAAGAAGGAGATAGAAGAAGAGAATAATGGATGGATTTTATTTAGTGAAGTTAAATGTAACAATCAAATATGTTTATGAAGAAAGAACATTAAGGAACTCACCAGCTCAATTTACATTTGATAAAGGAGCCATTCTGTCTTGTAAGACAACAGGCTAGAGAGGTCCTGAGACAGAACAGATAGGGACGTCATGGCTATAGAGATCCCAGCTAACCCAGGAAGTCAAGCCATCTGAAATTCTCAATAAGGCATCAGTGACTAGCTATCAATGTAGATATTTCCTACAAGACAACAAGTGGCTCAGTGAGGGATTCTTGGAGAATATGGTCAGAAAGCACTTTGAAGCTTAATAGAAAGACTTTTCCGTACGTATGGTAGGTGATATCATACTAGAAATTTGGATGGAAGACAAATTCCTAAAGTAATGAAGGAAGGAAGACTCAAAGAACAAAAATTCCAATACTAAAGATTTTGACCATGTTAGTGGTGAAATTAAAAAAAAAAAAAACACAGTTCGTGTTGAAAGTGTAATATACTGGAATGAAACATTTTGTAATTTGATGAAAGAATTATATGCACAGTATTAGTGAACTGTGTTCATTTTAAAAATTCATATATTAAATCAAACCCCCCTAAAATTAAGAGGACAGTGTTTAGAACTAATGCTTTTAAAATGACCATAAAGTTACAGGGAATTTATTGTACCCTAATTTAATATGACTGCCCTCCTATTAGGATTTGGACACAGATATGCACAGCTGAAGACCAACTAATTGGAGAACAAATAGCCATTTGCAAGGCAAGAAGATATGCCTCCAAAGAGACAAATTCTGTGAATACATTGATCTCTAAATTGTAGTCTCTAGAATTAGTAAATAGTATTCATCCATTTTTTTTCCACTTCTTTTATCTCTTACTTTTTTGGGGGGTATTTATTTCATTTACATTTCGAATGCTATCCCAAAAGTCCCCCACATGCTCCCCCACCCAACCACTCCCACTTCCTGGCCCTGGCGTTCCCCTGTACTGAGGCAGATAAAGTTTGCAGGACTAATGGGCCTCTCTTTCCACTGATGGCCAACTAAGCCATTTTCTGATTCATATGCAGCTAGAGACACGAGCTCCGGGGGGTACTGGTTAGTTCATATTGTTGTTCCACCTATAGGGTTGCAGATCCCTTTAGCTCCTTGGGTACTTTCTCTAGCTCCTCCATTAGGGGCCCTGTGATCCATGCATTAGCTGACTGTGAGCTTCCACTTCTGTGTTTGCCAGGCCCCAGCATAGTCTCACAAGAGACAGCCATATCTGGGTCCTTTCAGCAAAACCTTGCTAGTGTATGCAATGGTGTCAGCGTTTGGAAGCTGATTATGGGATGGATATATGGCAGTCTCTAGATGGTCTACCCTTTCGTCTCAGCTCCAAACTTTGTCTCTGTAACTCCTTCAATGGGTGTTTTGTTCCCAATTCTAAGAAGGAGCAAAGTGTCCACACTTTGGTCTTCGTTCTTCTTGAGTTTCATGCGTTTAGCAAATTGTATCTTATATCTTGGATATTCTAAGTTTCTGGGTTAATATCCACTTATCAGTGAGTACATATCATGTACTTTTAAATGTAAGAAAATAATTAACTCTCCTTTCAAGGAAATTACTTAATCTCCTAACATTCGTTTGCATTCTTGGAACTTTATCAGTTAAGAATTTCTTTGCCCTTACTTTAAAAAAAATATATTAGTATTTCCTCATCAGTCTAAAGAGACACCCACCAAGTACATATTGTTGAACAAACAGAAACCTCCATTTTTAATTTTTCACCTATTTTATATCAAATTTTTGCAAAGGTAGTTTTTACTCTTTGTCCTCCCTGCCACCTCGGCACCCCTCCACTCTTGTCTCCTTTCTACTTATGTTGTTCTGTTTCCTGGCATTATCAACCCATTGAATGTGGTTTGTCAAATTCCCATTGCTAACTTTAAGGCTAAGTGCAATGGCGATGCCTACAGCTGTTCGTGTTCATTGTAGGTTCTAAGCTACTAATGCTCAGATTTCATTTCAGCTTTTGAAATCTCATCATACCGGTATAGAAAACTACTCTTACTTAAGCTACTCAGATAGTGATACCCTTTAAAAGCAAGAGCAAACTGATGCAATTTGTAGTATGATCCCTGAGGACAACAATAAGGAATCATGGTAAAGTGACTCTTATCTGTTTACATCACATAGACAATGAGAAATATTCATAAGCAGAGAGGCTGTAACAAGGAAAGAATCATGGACAGAGTTAAAATGTGTTGTAGGCTAAGTGCCAGCAACAGGGATGGTAAAAGGAAAAAAGTATTTTCTTGACAATATATAATATCAATTATATTTGACATTATAGATTAAAATAAATAGTATTTAAAATATTATTTGGGTACAAGGACTATGAAGATCCTTTCATTTTTTTTGATCCTTTTTATAGTTGAGGGAAAAGATACAATATGAAAACGCGGTATATTGTTGGCATATCCCTAGGCACCTGGAATAGATGTGCCAAGGAAACAAGACGTCAAATATATTAAGTGTGTGCTGCATAATCTCGCAATAGAATTGTTCATTAGCTGGAGTGCTTGGAGACCAGGGAACTTTCTGAAGGGTCATATACAATAAATTTGATCTCAAAATTTATGGCTCCCAAATTCTTGACCATGTTAACACCATTTCATTTTTGTCTGCATTTCATTGTAATCATGATAAATTTTCTAAAGATGTATATACCTTTTATGTTCAAGTACAAATACTCTAAGCTATGATTAATGGTTGGCACTAAATTACATTTTCCACAGACAAAGGAAAACAATCATAAGTCGGAGAAGCAATCAAATCAATGTTCACAAGAATTGCTTTTTCAAGGAATCAGTATAAAGGAAAATACTGAAAATCTTGTCAAGTTTATATAGGAGAGTTAGAAAGTAGGGGCCTCGGCCCAATGATCATGGCTTTAAGACTCTACTGCTAGATACTGGTGAGATGGCTCAGAGTTAGGTAAAGGAGCTTGCAACCAAGCCTAATGTCCAGTTTTGGAACTCACATGGTGAAAATAGAGAACCCACCCCAGAATGTTCTCCTTTGACAAATCATAGCACATGCATAGTTACACACACACACACACACACACACACACACACACACACACACACACCACACACACACACACACACACACACACACACACACACACACCACACTACACACATACACACATACACACACACACACACCACACTACACACATACACACATACACACACACACACACACACACACACACACACAGAAAATCGTGCTTCTAGCACCTCACATGCAGTCTGAAAGTTAGAACTATGTAAGAGATGGACTGTCTATAGATAAAAATTGAGGGCATTGGGAAATCTTGAGACTAGAACACAAACCTTCATTTTACATCTCATTCTATGATTACGGTGAATACCATTAGGTTGAATTCCTAATAATTCTATCCATCCACAGAACTAATAAAAAACAAGAAAATATCATTTTAGGTAGTTTCACCTCCTACCTTTGATACAAACTTAGACAAATTAAGGTGAAATGAGAATATCATGGAAGTAATATTGCAAAAGCTTGGATCTGGTCATGGTGTTTTAGCATTTGAAGATATGTTGAAAAGCTTTTAGGTCCTTATTTCTTGTCCACAGATCAAATAAACTCTCTGAGCTCAGTGGTTATCAAACACTATCATATGTCAGTACCACTCTGAGAAGTGATTAGAATGAATTGTAGAGATTTAACTCCCGCGTTTCGGATTTGTCAGGTTGGGAGTTGTCTGGGAGGATCTGCATTCTAATATTTCCCAAGCAGAATAATGGTATTGGTCTGGAATCACACTTGGACAATCTCTGTGCTAGATTTGGTTTTAGTTCTTTGAACAGATACTATAGTGGGAGACTACAAAACTAATAACCAAGGGCCCCTTCCCTGACTGTAATTGTGCCAGTATAAACAACTAATAGGAAAAGGAAAGTGACCTTGAAGAAATAAAGTCTAGTGAGAAATACTGAGCATATATAATTGACGATATAGACACAGATACAGTAACAAGGCTAATAGGACATAGACTATAACAGAAAAGGATCTTCATAAAATGTCCATGTCATTGCAATGTCTTAGCCAAGTGAACAAGAGGCCATTGGTGCTCCAGTCAAGAGAGGGAAAAATCTCAAATGTTAGTTTTCAAGATTATGTTACCTGTTAAACTAGAAATGTGCAGAGACAACATATTTAAAAGGAGGTACTCAACTTGTCCCCATTCCTGCCTTATTTGGAGGGAAAAACTAGATTATCATCTCTTTCAGATTTACAAATTTTAGAAAGGCTGAGCTTGGAGGAACTTCAGCTTGTCTGGATTTTTACTTCTTTATTTCAGATCAATATTTTGACCCAGAAATATGAGCTGAATTCAAATGCAAATTTAAGGAGAGCTGGACCAATGCTAATCCTTGGTAGAAACAAGACAGGAAAATTGTGAGGGTAGTCAGTGGCATAGAGCACAGAGACTTTTTCTATGAAAATACCATCCATCCCTAGAAATCATCCAACAGCTAAGGATTCTCCACAATATTTTATTTAAAAGTTCATATCTTTGTGAAAATGATGAATTTATCATTTTATTCCTTATTGGAACTTAACATATACACAAATTAAATTTCCATATGACATTTAGAACACTGACAAAGTTCATGTGTTTATTAGTATCTCTACTCCAGAAGCTGGGAAAGAGAATTTACATCAATTTCAGAACTTAAATCTCTTTAAAGTTATTGCTGGTATTAGTCAAGTGACATCTCAGGAGAATGTAGAGTGTGAAAAACTTCCATGTTTCTGAGATTATTTGCTGGAATATGCCAACAGTTTCTGACTCTTAAAAAAAATAGAAAACTCTTACATAATTGTAACGAGTTTCTGAGGAGTCACATTGGACTCATAGAGAGATAACTGCTAAATAAACACCAAAGTAGTTCGTACACTGAAAAACTGAAATATGTTGACAAAATAGATCTCTCTATAGGGATCGTTGATGCCTACAAAGCCAGAATAAAAATATACCTTAAGTTTGAAGGGTAAAGAGTGATTCTCAAAATTGGCAGCACATTAGAATCACCCAGGGAGCTTTTCAAACTCCCAGTGCCCAGATAACAGCTAATACCAATTAAGCCAGAGTCTCTGGAATGGGAGCTTGGCATCAGTATTTTCTAAGATACCCAGGTGGTGATTTAAACTGAGCAGCAAAATTAGGAAACCACTGGAGTAACCACTGGTAGCCATTTTATATTCACTTCATCTGTTAGAAAGCAGTTGAAATAGTGTGTAAAATGTTAATTTAAGGAATGCTTGAAAATAACACTACTCCTGTCCCATTCCTGTTTCCAAGAAAAATTCCCTTTCCCTTCCAACATACTTGACAAGCCAACATTGTCTGTTTTTTTTGTTTGTTTGTTTTTTGTTTTGGTTTGGTTTTGGTTTTCGAGACAGGGTTTCTCTGTATAGCCCTGACTGTCCTGTAACTCACTTTGTAGACCAGGCTGGCCTCGAACTCAGAAATCCACCCGCCTCTGCCTCCTGAGTGCTGCGATTAAAGGCATACGCCACCATGCCTGGCACAATGTATGGTTTTAGAAAGGGGAAAAGAGAAGAATGTCAGAGATGAAGATAAAGAAATATAAGGTAGCCATCTTTCATTTTTTAAAGAAATATGCGCTTTGCAACTCCACTTCCTTCTTTTATTCACAGAGCACAATGTCCACACACGGGCTGGATATTGGTTCTGTTTTTTTTGTCTCTGAACACTTGCTGTCAGATTATGGTCAAATGAAAAACTCCAGGGCATTAAACCTGAGCAGTAATAATGATTGTGGGGAAGAGATGATTGACAGTGAGCCTCCTTGGGTGGTACACCCAGGGTTCTGCACTTCCTCAGTCATAGAATCATAGCTTACCAGAGTCTCCCATTGTCTACACTATGCTCATAGCTTACCAGAGTCTCCCATTGTCTACACTATGCTCATAGCTTACCGAAGTCTCCCATTGTCTACACTATGCTACAGAATTCTTCATATTGTTCTCACTGACTGCTTTATGTAGCTTCCCAGGAAATGAAGCAAATTTTCATCATTTTCCATCCCTAGATTCTTTCCTTAGTTAACAATGGTTAATTCCTGTATCACAGTATATACAAGACAGTACATTTGCCTATAAGATTTACCAGTCTGTATTGTACTAGTTTGTGGCTTTTAAAATAGGAATTTGCCTATAATAAAAATATTTTTGATATTTACATGAAACAATTAAAATGCAGACTTCATATAAAAAGGAATGGTATGTTAATAAAGATTAAAACAATACCAGTATCTGGGCTAGTTAGATGGTTCAGCAAGTAATGCCATTTGTCACTGAGCTGTGCTTAAAGACCTGAGTTTGATCCCACAAAGTGGGACAGAAAAGATTTCCCCATACCCACACATGCACAAAATGAGTGTAATAATAAATAAAATAAAGGTATATATGTATATATACATATGCATATATATATATATATATATATATATATAATTTCTCAATTGTGGCTAAGTAGTTTTGCTTATCGGCTCCACTCCTCTTATCAGAGGAGAGCTAAAGTTGTAAGGAGTGAAGTTAATAATAGGTTCTTTTAAGGATGAGAGGTGAACATGTTTCACTCAAACACATACCAGCAAAAAAACCTAGCAGAATATAAAAAGTTGTCATTTGGATCCAGTGTATTTATAACTAGTTTTTGTGGTTTGTTCTTATTGCAGCATATAAGAAATTACAGTGGTTCTAACTTGTAACATCTGAAGGGCTAATAGGTTGTCCATTATTTCATTTACTTGCATAGCAAGCTCTAAGTGGTCCATTGTTCACTGTGGTCTGATGCACATCATTTGAACAGTGCATGTAAAACAAGACAGTGAGTAAGTCCTTTCAATAGTCTCGTGAAAGGGACACCTAGCTGAATAATGTTTCCTTAGCTCCGGGAAAGAGAACTTCTCAGGGGCTGAGAAGATGAAGTGAGAAAGTTTAGTTCCACGTATTTGTGTAACAAAATGGAAACTCAATGAAGATGACAGGAAGGACAAAACTGGCCACCTAATTCCTTCCCCAACCCCAAACAATCCATAAGAGAGGAGATGATTCCCAGTTAGTTAGGTAAGGGAGAAAGAACTTCTAGGCTTTAACGTTAATCTAGGTGCTGTGATCATCACAGTAGAAGTGAGTCCCTGGGACTCCTACCTTCAAGCCAATGCATGAAAATCAAACCTAAAATTACATTAGGCCACGAAATGGTCAGACTCCACTATCCTCTCTCCTATCTTAGTGGCAGAGCTGTGAAAGAGTCAATCTACTGAGGAGTAAGGCGAAGAGTTAACACAGGGCTTTATTTTAAAGGTATTTGAGGTACGCAGCAATGATAGTGCGTGGTAAAGCTGAAAGCCATTTACACAGGCCCAAGCTCACAAATGGAATGTATAAATTAGCCAACACAGGGAGAATCTGTTTCCAGATTGGTCAGGCTGAATTTCAACTAGCATCATTTCTGGACTAGGGAGACAGGGAAAAAGCCATACTCCAACGAAATCTAGTCACACAGCTTGCCATCAGTATTAGACAAAGGCAAAAACTGTATCCACTATCTCTTCTCAAACCTAGAGGCTCAAAGCCTGGCCAGTTCAATGCTTGTAAGTAGACTAAGCAAAGGCCTGTATCCCAGTGAAGAGGACTTGTACAGGGCTCATATAGACACTGGGAATTTTTGACTCTACGAGTTCTTTATCTTTGTGAAATTCACACATTCTAGTTTACGGTCAGCCTTCATGGTCAAAAAATTGCATTAACGACAAGTACTCCAATATAAGAAAGTAAGATGAAGCACATGGCTCCAATCGCTGGCAGTACAGGAATTTGAAGCTTTTGCTTTGGATCTTACTATTATGCTAGTAAAATGTTACAGCCACCACAACCAGCCCTGCTTGCTACTAAAGTCTCCTGAGAATGACACACAGCCACTTCTCCAGGATTTCTAGCTAGAATCATTTGTAGCTGGTGATTGTGAGTCTACTTTGGCAATAAGCAGTCTATAATGTTGTGGACTTTGGTTATGCTCCAGTGCTGCGCTTGTACTAGAGGGCTACAGACAATGGGTTCCATACAGATAGACAGCATAGTGAACATAGGTAGGTATGGCATAGGAGACTGAGGTTCATCTCTTACAGACTGACTTGAGTTAAGCTATTAACTAGCTATGGGGAAGGCTCTTGGGGCACTGGGAAAAGTTTGAAGTGACATATTATTCTTCACCAAAAACCATCTTTTAATTTTGAAAATTAACATGCTAACTATGTTTGGAAGAAACCTAGACTGAGATTGTTCTGCACCACCAAAACAGCGACAGCATGCAACAGCAAATCTGGCCCTGGGCACAACTTAGGGCTTAAATAGTCACAGGGACTATGAGCTCCTAAGCAATCAGCATGCTTAGATTCTGAAAAACACAGACTGGAATTCATTCTTGATTCCTGAGTACAAAAATGATGTCCTACATCAATAGACATCAAAGTATTTAATAAATCAATATTCAAAATACAACACCAGAAAGTGATGGGGTAGTCATCTGTTTGAGAGGCACCATCACAGAGAATTGAAAACATCAGTTCCTACTACACTTCTTATCAGGCTAGAGTCCCTGGACATTGCCTATACTCAGCCTTAAGTGCACATTGTTAACAGTATTTAGGTTGAAAGACTAACCTAGTAAAACTTATGTAAATTTTTAGGATTCAGCAGTGGGGATTAAAGATATGGGTCAGCAATTAATATTATACATTCCTCTCGAAGGTGACTCAAGTACAATTCCTTGCACCCATGAAAGTCAGCTCATAACCACGCGTGACTCCAACTCCAGAAGATGTGAAGCCTTATTCTGGCCCCAAGATGGGCACTTCCATCACGTACCATTCATTCACACAGACCCGCTTATACAATGAAATAAAAATAGGATTTTTTTAAACTTTCGTGCTTTTTAATAGTAAAGTGAATTGATTTTAAAAATTGAAGCTAATAAATTGAAATGATAAAAATCTGATGACAACAATCTGTCAAAATCATGTAATAATATTGAAAATTGGTTCTATTTCATAAAACCTAAATAATATACAGGTCATGTTGAGAAAGTTCTCTTTTTTAGGGTATAGCATGGTGTGTACTGATACAGCTGGGGAAGCCACTGTGTTGAACCAGAGTGGAATCTGTGAGTATCTTTGATCACTAGTTTCTTATTTGGGCAGTTTTGGTATAGACCAAGCTCTGTGTGCAATGGCCTCATCAGACCCAACAAGTTCCTGTTCTTCCTAAGATGTTCTTTGAGGCAGCATGTATTACAGAATCTTTGAGTTCCCTTTCTAGTTTTTAAGTTGTTGTTCCATCTTGCTATCACAGCCCGACTTAAATATTTGATATTCTGGTTCTCCTGGATGCTCTCTTCTCACTCCTGGTTAATGTTTCTTTCGGATTTTGACTAAACTCTTTCTTTGTCAGGACACTCTTCTTCCTCAAGGGTGAAAAGTTCATTATTTTAAATAGTAGATTTGGGTGGTTGATTAAATCTAAAGACAAAATAATAATTGATTAAAAATAATAATGGATTAAAGACAAAAATAATAGTTCACTTTTCTTAGGGCCCATGAGAGTTTATCTTTTAATGTCTTAAAAAGAGAAATGTAATTTAAAAAACTATAATTACTATGAGGAGCTCATCGTTAGCTGAGTAGACCTCTTCTAAGCTTTTGTATGAATTATTAAATTAGTTTGAAAAATGACTCTGTGTCAGAGCTACCATTGATCTTTCATAGAATAAGTTGAGCCCTATCTGTTCTAAGGGAGGGCAGGATCAAGTCTTCAGAAGTATTTTGGAAATATATTCTTTGCCTGCAGCCTTGATTTCAGCTGTATCTGAACTAAACTAATTAGGAGAACTTGAGGAAAAAGATGAATATTCTATTCCAAAGGTCACCATGCACTTCAGTAAAATCAAGTACTAAGAAATTGCAAGACCATTAAGTTTACCTGGCCTAAGCCAGTCTGAACTGTGTGTAGAAAATTTCTGACCTTGGAGATTTCAAAGACTGTTCTGTTTGTTTCCATAAAATGCAAAGCCGAGATTGGAGCCATACAAAATTGGAGCCATAAAATCCACGAATTTAAGTGATGGGAATATCCACAGCTATGGATTATGAAAATCTTGCCATAAACCTAGAATAAGTTAGAGGTAACACTGTGTACCAGCCTGGCTTGACAGTCATAGATGAAGCACTGGTGTCTGGAGATACATCCTCCTACAGAGGCAGGTACAGCTGCTATGGGATACAAGCTTCTGGTTAGTTCTTTGGAACTGACACCTTGGACACACTTCTACCTTAGCTTATCCTTTTCATCCTAACTCTAGCTCATTTGCCTCATTCATGCTTAACATGTCCTTTACCCAAAATATTATCATTATGAATTATCTCATTTCCATACTCTTCTCATTTCTGTTCCTGTCTATAATCTTCCCAGAAAAGTCTCTTGTTGCCTCAATGAAGATAAATCCTAAGACAGAAATAAACATTAGCCATTCCAACATGAGTGTAGACGCATCAGCAAAACTTCAAAGCATTTATCCTGATACATTACACACACACACACACACACACACACACACACACACACACACACACACACCACACTTTTCAAAATTTCAATGTAAAAACTCGAATAATTTAGAAACTGAAACAATGTTCTATTTCTCAATTTTTTTCTAATCATTAAAGCTAAAAATTAAAATTAAGCATTTGCCATGAATTCTATCAGATACTTTATTAAACACACAAATAAAACTGTTCTTTTTTTCCCACATGGAATATAAAATAGGTCACCTGTGAAATGCAGTCTTTGTATGATTCACTCCCCTGTTGATTCAGCTGCTGATAGCATGGAATTTTCTGTGGGGTAATATTTATAAAACCTATAGGTCGTATCTGTGAATGTTTTTGTAACTTAAGAGTTCTTGTAACTGCTTTATTTATAGTTAATGTAATTTTTATAAGATTTATATAATATATAACTACCTATGTAAATCAACATTATTTGATGGATAAATGTGTATGCCTACAGCAAACCAAGATACTTGTCTGAGACAAACTAAGTAAAAGGCCTTTAATCATTAGGCAGGACTGCTCTGTCTTGAACATTCAATTTAGAAGGTCATTCAAACATTCTAAAATCATATTAGACTCTTAATTTTTTTTAAAGATAAGCATGGGGTATTTGTATGGAATGATTGAATGTAAATCAAGGGCTGTATGCTACAAGTCAAGAGCCTTGCCCCCTTTTTGTTTTATAATTCTTGAATATAATTCATGCAATGTCAAGTACAGGTGGTAGTGGAAATGCTACAACAAGAATCCATGAAGAAAATTAGTGAAAGATGTCCAGTACTGAGAGTATTATTGAGGCCAGAGTGAAGTCCCAAGGAAAGCATTTCATGGTTCCATTCCAGGCCTTTGGGAGACTACAACAATTGCTATGGTCCAGAAGCAGTTACTGTCTTCCTTCTCAGGGTAACAGCATTCTTAATTTGAGAGAGTTACAAGGAAGTCTTAAATCTTTTATGTGTTCTTTATATCTTTGATGCAGTAATATTTTCCAGAGTGTGGGAGGACATCAAGCTATGAATGTATCCATGGAGAGATTTGCTTATTAAGCTTAGTTCTTCCAGTCTTCCTAGTAGGTTTTTTTTTTTTTTTGAACACCAGGAGGTTCCCTTTATTTTGTGGGCACATCTTGTTTTCTCTTTGTCTAATGAAGTTTCAAATGCTCTTTGATGAGCTATTAAGCGTGGAAAAAGTAAACAGTGCTTTAAAAATAAGATAGTGAAAATGAAGAGTGGAAAAATCCCTGAGTTTGAGAGTACACCTCATTAGAGACCATTATTTGGAAGAAAAAGCTAATACTTAGTAGTTGAAACTGTATAAATAAAAAAATAATAGAGAATTATGTGAGACATCTCTGAGAGCCTTATGTATAATCCCGATGATACTTCATCATTTCTGATAAAGTAACATTGACACTTAAATACAGGACATTTATTTAAATTTGAATGTCAGAAAAATAATGTTTTAATATATCATGCTCCATATATTGCATTAGTAGACCCACTTATACTAGAAATCATTACATTTCATTTATGTGGCATTCAAAGGTAATTGGGCAAGTATTCTTTTTGCAACATTTTTCAACTCATTGATTGACTATATTGTAGGTAAAAAAAAAGAGGTGCACACTGGTTCTTTTATGTAATCCTGTACATGTTTGTTTCAGAAATTCCAGCCAAGTCTCAACTACAAATACTTTCTTGGACTCCATGAATTAGAGTACCAATTTCTTCCCTTCTATGTAATGACATTTTAAGAATCCAATAGGTCATATTCAAGGGAAATATCATTTGACTCACTCTCTTAGCCAGCTCAAGATGGTATCTTCCTCAAAATGGCTGCATCTTCCTGATAAGTGAGGAGGTATGTGAAACTTCTCCTTGAGGTAAGTATTGCTTCCTTGAGAGATTTAACAGGAGCAGATAGGATCACAAAACATCAGACAAAGTCCTGAACTTCAGGATTTCTTTTGACAGCTGGGGAAACACTGAAGGTCACAAAAGATCCCAATAGGGAAGTAGTGGAGTGGACTCTGGTTTCATCCAATGTGTAGATGTTTATATTTGCTTCTCTCTAGATGATATTTCAGATATGGACCTGTTTACAACCCTGGAAGCTACAAAATTTCTCTTATGTGCTCTTTGAACCCTTCATTCCTCCAAACAGATCTCTGGGGCGATTCTACAGAAACATGAGTTTTCTGGCCTGTGGCTGTTCACCCTGCCTATGAAGATGTGGTGCTGTCCCCTGAAGAGACCAAAGGGATGTCCATCTGTTTGGTTGTTTTAGCTGAAATTGGAAAGAGAAATTTTGAAGCTACTTCCCCTGGCTTGGAGAATTTCTTATGCTTTAGAAGAAAATTTGTCAACACTGGAATAGCAACAATGAAGGGCAACAGGAGTCATCTCAGGAATAGGGAGGACATTGCTGCAATTTGATGAAAACAACATCACTTTCAGGGACAATCAGACATGCTGGGATATGATAGGGGTTGGAGGTCCAGAATGGGCACAACAGAAGAAGTTGGTCTAATAAAACTGGCCTGGTTATTGTCCATTCATTATTGTGCTGCATCTGCTCATTCAGTAGAAATCTACTAAGTTACTGTCATGTGTCCAAGAGTTCTCTGTGTTTTGTGATACAACAATGAATAAAGTTGTCATCATCGGTGTTTACTTTCCATTCTTATGGGCCAGTTGATGAAAATGAGAAATAGACAATTTCAATATTGAAGCACGAGAACCTACTTGTGACTAAAGACAGCAAGATCAACTGACTAAGCCTGCTAAAGGGACTCATGAACAATTCATAGTGCAAATGGCATTGGATACAGAGAAAATGTACATGTCCTTATAAGCCCTTGACAGATAAATATTGGGGGAAAAGAAAGATTTAGGCAAAGAAAACGTTTATATGGAATTCTAAATGAATGGGTTTATTTATGTTCTTAATTAGTGCTGAGGCATGAAATTGGAAGGAAGGAGGAACAGAAGATGGATCTGGGTGTGTAGAAGGGCTCTGAGAGTAAGTTTGGACTGTGTTTTATGAACACTGAGGATGCCCTGAAGGTGTTAGAGAGAAGAATGATTCTATCATGCATGCTGTTTTTTTTTTTTTTAAATCATTTAGGTTTTGGTATGAAGTAAATTTAACTTAGCACCAAAATGGGCTATTAATCTACACATGGTAGGTCATCAGAGGAAAGAGGCAGTGAGTGAATTGCTGTTCCTTCCTCCTTCCTAGGTAAGGCTAGGCCAATGAGTCACCAAATACTGAAGTGAATCAGTGAACACCTAAGATTCCATAGGGAAGCACTTTCTTTGTATTATTTTAAATTCTTCCAAGAACTGAAAGGGCCAGTCATAGACAATAGGAGTATGGTAATATAATAAGAGAGGGGAAAGGAGTCTCAGGCATTCTGTCAGGGAGTCCCAGTAGTACAGATAAAACCCTTGCAAGAGCCAGCTTTGTGACACAGTCTTCTTCATAATCCCACACAGTTCACAAAGGAAAAAAAGTTTTTCTGGAGATCCTTGGGTAGAGGTTTTTGATTTGTTTTGTTTTTGTTTGTTTTGGGTTTTTTTTAATGAGTTTGATGTAGTGGCACAAAGTGGTAGATAATAATTCAGGTCTCAAAGATGATCTGTGTAAAGACGGCACACTTGCCTACCACACTTATTTCTGATGTACCCTTTGTAAAGTTGTTTAAATAATTGTCATTAGTTAACAAATTATTAAGTGATAACATTTAATTATTTTACAAAGAAAGGAAATAGAAAGAACCAGAATTGTACAATAAATGTTTTGTTCATTTAATATAACTTTAATAACACTGAAATGCATAAAGTCCATGACTGGACTATATAGAGAATACACATAGGAGATACACCTCTGCATATTTCTGTTAGTAATTTTTCAGAGAAATTTCAGAGAAGTTTAATAGACTGTAAAAGATACAGTCTCAATGGGTAGCATCATATTTTGGGCTAGGACCCATACTCAATAGCAGGGGAAATGGAAAAAGCCAAATGAACTTAAGCAGTCTAGTTTCTCTGCTTCCTTTTCTGTTGAAATGTGAAGAGGAGTCTCAGTTGGCCACCATGGGGCAACCTTCTCCACTTCCTTCTCTCAATCTGTGAGCCAAATAAACCCTTCTTCCCTAAGGTGCTTTGTGCAAGTATTTATGACATTAATGGGAAAAGTAAGTATACAATTGTTATCTTTTTGTTATGAAATGTAACATGGAACATAAACTTCCTTGACTGTTCCAATCTCCATAAGAAGTAACCAAAATAAAAGCACATTGAAGGAATAAATAAAATCTCAACTAGAGTGAATTCCTTAGAATACATCATTATTTTACATTACACAACCAACCTTGTTGGCCACTTTTCTTCAGTGTGCTTTTTGATCCTGAATACAGGATTAACAGTGCTATTGTTGCACCAGCCTCAGTGGGAAAGGGTACACATAATCTTGCAGAAAGTTGATGCCCCAGGGAAGGCAGATGCTAGGAGGTGAGGTGGGAGTTGGTTCATGGATGGGGAGTACCCTTTTAGAAGAAAGGGGAGAGGGAATGGGGTAAAGAACTAGTGGAAGGGGTACCAGGAAGGGGAGCAACATTTGGAATGTAAATAAATAAAATAATTCATAAAATAAAATAAAAAAGAAAGGTACATTTTTTCAGCAATTCATTTATTTATTCACTTTACAAACTGAACAAATCCACCCCCTCCTTTCTTCCAGTCCAACCCTTACAAATCCCTCTCCTCCTTAGCCTGAGAAGGAGAACCCCCCTCCCCACATGGGTACTAATCCACCCATCCTAAGACATCCAGTTGCAAAGAACTAAGTGCATGCTCTCATACTGAAGCCAAGCCTGGCAATCCAGTTAGGGGAAGGGTAACCAAAGTCAGGCAATAGTCAGAGAGTGTCTTCTCTAGTTGTTTGGAAAGCCACAGGAAGACCAAGCTGCAAGTCCAGCAGCATCTGCATGTTCTTTGGTTGGTGGATCAGGTTAATAGATTCTTTTCTTCTTCTTTTTTTATTAGATATTTTCTTCATTTTCATTTCAAATGCTATCCCCAAAGCCCCCTATACCCTCCTCTCACCCTGCTCCCCAATGTACCCACTCCTGCTTCCTGGCCCTGGCATTCCCCTGTACTGGGGCATATGATCTTCGCAAGACCAAGGGCCTCTCCTCCCATTGATGGCCGACTACGCCATCTTCTGATACATATGCAGCTAGAGACACAAGCTCTGGGTGGTCAGTAGTTCATGGCTAGTTCATATTGTTGTTCCTCCTATAGGATTGCAGACCCCTTTAGCTCCTTGGGTACTTTCTCTAGCTCCTTCATTAGGGGCCCTGTGTTCCATCCAATAGATAACTGTGAGCATCCACTTCTGTATTTGCCAGGCACTGGCATAGCCTCACAAGAGAGAGCTATGTCAGGGTTCTGTCAGCCAAATCTTGTTGGCATATGCAATAGTGTCTGGGTTTGGTGGTTGCATATGGGATGGATCCCTGAGTGGGACAGTCTCTGGATGGTCCTTCCTTCAGTCCTCCATTTTTGGTGGGACTGCAAGCTGATACAACTACTCTGGAAATCAGTTTGGCAGTTCCTCAGAAAATTGGACATAGTAATACTGGAAGATCCAGCAATTTCTCTCCTGGGCATATACCCAGAAGATGTTTCAACTTGTAATAAGGACACATGCTCCAGTATGTTCATAGCAGCCTTATTTATAATAGTCAGAAGCTAGAAAGAACCCAGATGTCCCTCAACAGAGTAATTGATACAGAAAACGTGTTACACAATGGAGTACTACTTAGCAATTTAAAACAATGAATTCATGAAATTCTTAGGCAAATGGATGCATTTGGAGGTTAATAGATCCTTTAGGTGTCCTTGACCCCTCCGGCTTGTTCGGTTCTATCCCCCATGGGACTTTCCATGTTTGGCTGTGGGTCTCTGCATCAGTTTCCATCTGCTGCTGGATGAAGTCTCCCAGGAGACAGTTATGCTAGGCTGCTGTCTGCAAACATAGAGTACCACTAATAATGTCAGGGGTTGGCTCTCTCCCACGGCATAGAACTCAAGTTGAGCCATTGTTGGCCATTCCCCCAATTTCTGCTCCATCTTTATCTCTGAGCAAGAATCTTATAAACAGGACAAATTTGGGGTTGAAGGTTTTGTCGGTGGGTTCCCTGCCCTCCACTGGAAATTCTGTATGGCTACAGGAAGTGGCCACTCCTGTCTCCATATCTCAGACTAGTAGAAGTCTCAGCTAGAGTCACTCCCTGTAGACTCCATGAAATCTCTCACCCTACATCTCCAGTTAGTCCCAGAGTTGTCCCCTATTGATTTCTGCTCTCACTCTCAGCCCTCTCCCGCCCCATCCCCAAATTTAATAAGAATGTTGACAAAATCAACAAAAACATACCAAATGCAACAAGGTAGTTGGCAAAGTTCTGTTTGATACAAGTTTGGATAATAGTTTTTCTTTTTAAAAAATGATGTTATAGGCATAGTTTAATATGTCTTGTCCAAAGCCATTTTTAATTTTCTTTATTATATAACATTTTAGTACAACATATTCTATAGGATTTTTCAACAGATCTTAAAATCACAGTTTTTATCAGTGTAATTCATTAAAATTATTATCTAAATCAAAAACTTATCAGCAGAACAAGTTCCAAGACAGCCAAGGCCACACAGAGAAGCCATGTCACAGAAAACGAAAAACCAAATGAAAGCAAAAATGACAAAATATTATGTTTATTGTATACAAGGAAAGCTCCAACATTGCTTTCAGACAGTTTCTCTTGATCATATTTCAAGATAAGATTTAGGAACAAGTTTGTTGTAAAAGAGAAATTTTTTTGGAATTATAATATGTTTCATTGGAATTATATTTAATCTCTTCATTAATTCAGGAAAAGTTGGAAAATTTGATTGCGGAGCATTTCCTCTTACACTTCCCTCTATTTCAGCAAAACATTCTAACTCAAATCTTCCAGTTCTTCCACTAGATTAATAAAATATTAACTTAAGCTATAGTTTGGGAAATACTTCTTTTTGTGTATGAAACAACTTCATTATATGATTCAAGCTAACAGCATGTATGAACATATGTATCTAGAATTGTCAATATCTGTAACTCACACATCAAAAACAACAACAACAAAAAAGAATAAAATATAGTATCTACATTCATCGAATACCCAGTAGGCAATATACTAGTCCACATTCTGATTTCAGCAAGACTATTTCTCAGAGTTTTAAAAATTGGAAATGTGAGATCAAGTTGTTTCAAAGTTCAGTTTTTTCTTTTATTAAAAGTTAATGTATTTATCCACTTTACATCTCAACTGCTGCCTCCTCCTGGCTCCCCACATACAGTCCATTCCCTCTGACTGTCCCCTGAGAGGCTCCAGCCAGAAGCTGACCATACATACATACATACATACATACATACATACATACATACATACATACTGCTTTTTCCCCCACTTGGCATCTCTCCTGGTCTTGTAGATAGCATCTTTTCTCTTTGGTTTTCATGTGGTCATAGGTCCTTGCTTGTATGTCTCTTCTTCTGTTATGAGGAAATTAGTTACATTGACTTGGGAAGCACTCTACTGAGAGAATGGAGCCCCCGATCCCACACTGGCATATCAAATCTTCCCAGTGCTAGGTTGATTCTCTCCCACTGAGACCCAGTTAGTGAAGCATATTTCACAAACAGGCAACAGCTTTGGGGATAACCCATGCTTCAGTTGTTGGGGGATCCAAAATGAAAACTGAGTTGCACATCTGCTACATACGCGCAGGGGCCTAGGTCTAGCCTTTTTATCCTCTTCCGTTGGTGGTTCAGTCTCTGAGAGCTCTCAAGAGTCTAGGTTCTTTGACTCTGTTGGTCTTCCTGTGGGGTTCCTATCCTCTTCAGGGCCCTCAATTCTTTCTTCTCTTCTTCCATTCGAATCCCTAAGCTCCATCCAATCCTTGGCTGTCAGTCTTTGCATCTATTTTAGACAGCAGCTGGGTGGAATGTGGTACATGTACACAAAGGAATACTATTCAGCCATTAAAAGCAAAGATTTATCATGAATTTTGCAGGCTAATGGATAGAACTTGAGAATATCAACCTCAGTGATGTAATCCAAACCCAAAAGGACATGCACAGAATATACTCACTTACAAGTAGATATTAGTCATAAAATACAGGATAGCCACACTACACTCCATAGACCCAAGGAAGCTCAACAATATGTAAGGCTTAGAGCAAGGTTTCTTGAATTTCACTTAGAAAGAGGAGTAAAATAGTCATAGGAGCCAGATGGAGGCAGGAACACCATTGGATAGATAGGGACACCAACCCACCCACAAAACTTTTTACCCAAAATTTATCCTGTTTAAGAAACTTGGGGGCAGAAGATGGAGCAGAGATTGAGGGAATTGCCAGCCAATGATCAGCCTAACTTGAGACTTATCCCATGGGCAAGCACCAAACCGTTAACACTATGATTCTCTATAATGCTTGCAGACAGGAGCATGACTGTCCTCTGAGAGGCTCCAGCCAGAAGCTGACCTTACATACATACATACATACATACATACATACATACATACATACATACATGCTGCTTTTTCCCCCACTTGGCATCTCTTCTGGTCTTGTAGATGGCATCCTTCCTCCTTGGCTTTTATCTGGTCATAGGTCCTTGCTTGAATGTCTCCTCTTCTGTTATGAGGAAATTAGTTACATTGATGTGGGAAGCACTCTACTGAGATCATTTTGTCTCAATCATATTTTAAAGATTTAGCCTCCAGATACAGTGCCATTCTGATGCACTGCAGGTAAGGACTTCAAAGTATGAATGGGAGTGTATTGGGAGCATAGTGGGAGACAAACCAGCCCATATTCTGTAGAAGTTTAAGAAGCATGACTTCAGACATTTTGAAGAATTACAAATTAGGATATATTGAGAAGCTTGGATACTTGGACATTCTCCAAATATATGGTTCATTTAGAAAAGAATATTTTGCCAATCTGTTACTCTTTGGTCTGATTAAGGTTTGTATAAGAAATTTTATAAGTTAAAATATATTTTGTTCAATTAATGAATGAGTTAATCATATAGAAGATGGTCAAGCTCATATCTCTGGCACACTGTAAATTTACCTATTTCTGGGAGCAAAGATGATTTAGTACGTGTTTCTATATTTGATAAGTTTTCAATTGTAGAAAGTTATATTTGTGATAGATGTGTTCATGTTAGAACAGATTTAGATGACTTAATTGTTCAATCTATTTGGCTTCACTTTTTTGGCTACATTATGTTCCACTTTAAGTTCAAGCTTGCACAAATTAGTAACTTCAGTCAAATAAAATTGATAAAATACATATTTAAATTCTGTAATCACCTAGCTAGCACACAGGAATTCATAAATATGAATATTTTTTATATGTCAATTAAAAATTTAAACAATTATAATTGTTCTTGAAACCTCTTCTGATTTTTCTAAACTGAGAAAAATTATGTTAAGTACAGATAATTATAATAGACTATTATTACATGTAAATTATATATATGAACTGCTTTCAGTCTTAAATTTTTATTGCAATGTTGTAGAAAATAAATCAACTTTCTCAATATGTCAAATCCTCTAATTTGTATACGCTGAGTTATATAAAAGAATGATAGTATTCACATGTTATTTTATGTTTCAAAATACTTTAAATATCCAATTCCAGCTATGATAAGTTTACATGTTATTTTTTAATGTATCAGTACTAGGACCCAAAATTGCTTAAACATGATTCCTTGTATGTATGTGTGATCATTTATACATAAGATAGATTTAATCTCTATTATATTTCACATCATGTAATTCATTTTTAGGAACACTGTTATATGATCTATTACAATTTCTTTACGTTTTCTCATTTGGTATAAATTGAATATTACCATTTGTATTGTCTACATAAATGTTTATAAACTTACCTGATTCCTCTTTTTAATGATTTTTAAATTACTTCATGGGTATGAGTATTTTATGTGTATGTACATCTGGGCACCACATGCTTGTCTAATAACTATGGAAGCCAGAAGAGGGTGTTGTAGCCACTGAAACTTGAAGGACAGGTGATTGTGAGCCATCAAACGGAAATCTGGTCTTTTGGAATAGTAGCAAATGCTCCTAGCCTCTCAATCATTTCTCCTGTTCCCCTGATTATTTTCCTAAGACTTGTTTTTAGACTTGCCATCTATAGAAGTATAAACCTTCAAAGGTTTATATGTCACTTGGTAGATCTGTGAGAACACAGAGGTCTTTACTGTCACCTGAGACTGTTTTTATCTTGTTTCCAGCCAGATAATCAGGTAATAACATAGCTACACATTGTTAAATGATAGTTTGTAACGGACTAAATAAGGACTAAATAAGGATCTCTAGTGATTAAATAGCTAGCTAATCCTTGAATCCACATGCCAGTAACTTCCATTGTATACACACTAGATTCTGTGAATCTTTGTAATAGCTGCAATTCTTTTTTTATTAGATATTTTCTTTATTTACATTTCAAATGTTCATCTTTCCTGGTTTCCCCTCTGAAAACTCCCTACTCCTTCCCCTTCCCCTGCTCACTAATCTACTTACTCCCACTTCCCTGTCCTGGCATTCCCCGACATTGGGGCACCAAGCCTTCTCAGGATCAAGTGCCTTTCCTCCCATTGATGTCCAACAAGGCCATCTTCTGCTACATATGCAGCTGGAGCCATGGGTCCCTCCATGTGTACTCTTTGGTTGGTGATTTAGTTCCTGAGGTCTCTGGGGGTACTGGTTAGTTCATATTGTTTTCCCTCCTATGGGGCTGCAAGCTCCTTGAGATCCTTCAGTCCTTTCTCTAGCTCCTCCATTGGGGACCTTGTGCTTAGTCCAATGATTGGCTGAGAACATTCACCTCTATATTTGTCAGGCACAGGCAGAGCCTCTAAGGGAACAGATATATCAGGCCCCTGTCAGCAAGCAATTTTTTACATTCACAATATTCACAATAGTGTCTGGCTTTTGTGATTGTATATGGGCTGGATTCCCAGGTGGGACAATATCTGTATGTATTTGAGTTCAAAATAATAAATGGGGTATGAGCTTAAATGTGATCTATATACCTT
Source organism: Mus musculus (assembly GCF_000001635.26). Lineage (NCBI taxonomy): Eukaryota > Metazoa > Chordata > Mammalia > Rodentia > Muridae > Mus > Mus musculus. The sequence goes on from NC_000084.6 coordinate 51,035,105, forward strand.
ACTCTCATACCTTTTGAGCTAATTATTCATTTTGTAAAATATTCTTATTGCATATAAAGTGAATTCTTTACCCAATATTAATATCTCTGCAACCAAAATCTGTGTGCATGATGACCAAATTCTAGGAAAGGCCTTTTCTTTTGTTACTGATGTCTTCTTTTAAAATTATTATTATTATTATTTATTATTATTATTATTATTATTATTATTATTACTGTGTATGGTGTTTTGGAAATCCTTGGCCCAGGGAATGGCATTATTAGGAGGTATGGTCATGTTGGAGTGGATGTGACCTTGTTGGAGGAAATATGTCACTGTGTGTTTGGGCATTGAGACCCTTCTCCTAGCTCCCTGGAATCCATTCTTTTCCTATTTGCCTTTGGAATAAGATGTAGACTCTCATTTCCTCCTGTGTCATGCCTGTCTAGACACTGCTATACTATACTCCCACCCTGATGATAATGGACTGAACCTGTAAGCCAGACCCAATAAAATGTTGTCATATATATGAATACATATATATATTCCTTTGTTTTTAATCATGAATAATGACTATTGAAATCACCACTCAGGGACTCCTTTTCAATTATTAAGTCATGAATATCACAATCAAAATGACTAGGATGTTTACTTATATCCCAGGTTGCTCCTCAGTACTTTACATCTATTTAATTATACTCTCACAAACATCAGTAGAAGATCAGTAGCATTCTTGTCCCCACTTGACAAATAAGTCAGGATTTGAAACTATGAATTTTCACTTCAGGGCTATCACTCATAACACTTGTGTAGTGCTTTGTACTTCTTAAATTATTTTGTTCTTATATTTCCTTCTTACAAGGAGATCTTACATTTATTAAATATGTGCTCATGCTTAAATTTTAGTTTTTAATCTTTAAAAAGTATCTACCTCTACCTCTTCTCATCTCTATCCATCTATCCATCCATGTTTCTATCATATTTTAAAGGCTTCCCTCCAGACATATTCTCAAATGTGCTAATATTGGTTACATTAATTTTGCATGAATTTTGAATGCCATGTTTAGGTTGCAGTAAAATTTACACATAATTTGTCCATCTCTTTGAAAATCCATTTGGCAACAACATAAGTGACAGATTTCAACATATTTTTTCTTACATGGAATGTAGATGACGACTACAATACAGATCCCTGGTCTAGTGCTGATCCCTATGCTATCACTGTGTAATGGACATTATGCCCACACTGATAAATCAAGACACTAGAGCTGTGCAACAGTCACAGAGAAACATTAAATGGAAGAATTGAGGAGTGAGGAGGGCTGGGGAGGAGCATTGCTGATCACACCGAATTGCTTTTTTTTTTTTAATATCCAGGAAATATTTGATTGAATTTTTTTAATAAAAAGCAATATGCTACAGACTCATTTTATATGAATTTTGAGCACACACATTTTCTTTTATGATTGTATAAGGAGTTTTAAAAATACTCACCTTCTATATAAGATTGAAATATCATCCTTATTTTCTTCAAGTAGGGGAAATATTAGGGTTGTTTCTAGAACTGCTAATGTTTAATCTTTTTTGATCAGCTCATTTTATCTGTTTTTGTTATTGAATAAGGTATTTGATATTTTATACTGCTTCAGTATATTTAATGTAAAATATCTCAAAGTAAATTGAGGAGAAATTATTCATTCAGTGTGTTCACTACCCTAGATTTGAGAAAATTCTATCAATAACAAAGAAATAACAGTATTCAAAATCATCATTTTATTTTTATTGATTGATGATCTCAGATATCTCTAACTTTAATTGCATGTTTTTTTAGTTAACATATAATTAAATTGTTTCCCTCCTTCCTTTCTCTTAGTCTAACCTTTCCCATGCACCCCTGTAGCTTTTTCTCAATTCATGGCCTCTCTCTGTCTCTCTATCTCTGACTCTCTCTCTCTCTCTCTCTCTCTCTCTCTCTCATTCTCTCTCTGTCTCTCTGTCTCTGTCTTGTCTCTGTCTCTCAGTGTGTGTCTTCATATTTATAACAAGTTAACTGACTATTGCTATTTGATTATATATATTTATCATTTATCAGATGGTTATTTATTTTTGATACTCTAATATCAAAAAGTAAGAAGTATAAACAATAACAGTAGAGAGAATATTTTATATTAGCTTAAGGAAATATATAAATAACTCATACGATAAAATGTGCAGTTTTGGATCTCCTATTCAGGATGAGTAATGCCAGTCTTTCTGCAAAAAAGAATTCTATAGTCATCAAAAATCATCGTCTAGTTTCCAGGTTTTATGTGCTCCACTCTATTCATAGCAGCCTTATTTATAATAGCCAGAAGCTTGCAAGAACCCAGATGTCCCTCAACAGAGGAATGAATACAGAAAATGTGGTACATTTACACAATGGAGTACGATTCATCTATTAAAAACAGAGACTTCATGAAATTCTCAGGTAAATGGATGGAATTAGAAAATATCATCTTGAGTGAGGTAACCCAATCACAAAAGAACACATATGATTTGTACTCACTGATAAGTGGATATTAGCCCAGAAACTTAGAAAACCCAAGATTCAATTTGTAAAATACATGAAGCTCAAGAAGAAGGAAGACCAAAGTGTGGATACTTTGTCCCTCCTTAGAATGGGGAACAAAACACCCATGGAAGGAGATACAGAGATAAAGTTCAGAGCTGAGACTGAAGGAATGACCATCCAGAGACTGCCCCATCCAGGGATTCATCCAATAAACAACCACCAAACCCAGACACTATTACATATGCCAACAAGATTTGGCTGACAGGACCCTGATATAGCTGTCTCCTGTGAGGCTATGCCAGTGCCTGGCAAATACAGAAGTGGATGCTCACAGTCATCTATTGGATGGAACACAGGGTCCCCAATGAAGAAACTAGAGAAAGTACCCAAGGAGCTAAAGGGATCTGCAACTCTATAGGAGGAACAACACTATGATCTAACCAGGACTCCCAGACCTCATGTCTCTAGCTGCATATGTAGCAGAGGATGGTCTAGTCAGCCATCAATGGGAGGAGAGTCCCTTGGTCTTGAGAAGATTATATGCCCCAGTATAGGGGAATGCCAGGACCAGAAATTAGGAGTGGGTGAGTTGGGGAGCAGGGAGGGTATAGGGGATCTTCAGAGAGTAAACTAGGAAAGGGGATAGCATTTGAAATGTAAATGAAGAAAATATCTAATAAAAAAAAATAAATAAAATGTCAAGTTTTTCCCAGTATGCTGGACAATTTCTTGTATATATTTCAAACATTTATTCTTTTAAAGATGTTGGCTTTCAGATTTCTAGACTCTAATCTATGCTATGTTTGCACATATATGGTGACATGTACTTAAAAGTATACATTTTAAATAGGGGTTTTAAATTAATTTAGCTCTTCAGGTTTGCTATAATTGCTACTATTGTTTTGCCCTTGATGGTCAAATGTCAGGCAGTATAAATTGTACTTCAGATTATCCCAAATAACAGGAAGTCCTACAAATATTTGAGCTAGATTTAGGAATTTATTATAATATAATCATACTTTATTAACACAAATATGGGATCATGTCTTTCTGTGGAGTAATATTAGATTTATTTTCAACTTACTTTATTATTTGGAATAAGAAAATATTCAAGCTGATGTTCAGGGATTTAGTTTCTATTTTCATCCATTCAGAATATAATGTTAATTTCATCCCTTATTTTGTTTCATAAAATATTTATGAAAAATTTCACCATATTAAACATACACACATATATGTATATAAGTATGTATATATGATATGTATATGTATAAATACACACATCAAACATAGCTCTTCCCAGTAATTTGGAGAGAAACAATAATTAATCATTGAATCAGAAGAAGTAAAGATAAATAACAAACAAAAAGTTTATCCAACCTTAGAATATACCCATATTAAACTAGTTCAATGACTGGAGGCATTGTATATATGTTACTTGGTTCTTATATGGTTTTTTGTTAGTTTGTTTTATACTTCAGTTTGTTAAGCATACACCACAGGGGTCTATGGACCCAGTTATACCACTCCTGAGCATATATCAGAAGATGCTTCAATAGGTAATAAGGACACACTCTCTGCTATGTTCATAGCAGCCTTATGTACAATATCCAGAAGCTGGAAAGAACCCAGATGTTCTTCAACAGAGGAATGGATACAGAAAATGTAGTCCCTCCTTATTCTGAGTTTACATGTAGGGAGTTGGATGTAAACTCTAATCATTTTCCTATAAAGACATTGATGCTGCTCATAAAAACATTACCTCCTACGCCAGGCAGTGGTGGCACATGCCTTTAATCCCAGCACTTGAGAGGAAGAGGCAGGCGGATCTCTGAGGTCGAGGCCACAAGGCCAGCCTGGTCTACAGAGTGTGTTCCAGGACAGCCAGGGCTACACAGAGAAATCCTGTCTTGAAAAAACAAAACCAACAACAACAACAAAAACAAAAAGAATTAAAAGAAAAAAGAAAACATTACCTCCTCAGCTTGATCATTTCCCCAAAAACCTAACCCTGAGAATTAGATTTTGCCACATGGAATTTGGACAGATACAAACTTTAGTAAACTGTGTGTTATTAATATCTAGGGCTCCTTTCGCTCATGACCTGGCCAAAGATTCTTACAATTCTACTCCAGAGTATAGCTCTGTCCCACAGTTCACCCTCCTAGTCTAGTATGTCATACATTTGGATCTGTTATTGGTGCCATTTGCAGTACTACATCCCATACCTTAGCAAATGTATTTTCACTAAAACTTCTTTCTCATCTAATCCCACTTCAGTTTTTATGTTCCAGAGGATCTTAATTTACAAAATTTGAAATAAATAAATAGCCCAAAAAGATGTGATTCTATTTAACTTATAAGCTTTATCTCTATTGCTTATGCTTTTTCATCTATTCAATAATCAACTTAAATCTCAGTCTTCCAGTTTCTGTTTCCCTTACAAACTAAGACGTTGAAATGTAAAATTGGAAGTAGTGCAAGAGATTTAGACTGCATGTTTTTATGAAGACAAGGCAAAAGTGTGCTGAAATATATGGTTAAAAGAAAAATTTAAATTACAATGCTCCGAGATTGAAGCCTGTTTCCTAAAATCATTCTAACAGCAGCAAGACATTTACAGAACTCAGTATTTTGTGTCTTGATTATTACATCAAGTTTATTTTTAATTTTTTTTTCTGGTGAGGGTAGTAATGATGAATTCATTCATTAGTCCATCTATTCATTAAACACCCTGTGTTAGCGGTCAGGCTCAAAGCTGAGGCTGTTTATTAGATCTAAACTTTGCCTCGTGTTGAATTTGACATTTGGAACACAAGTTTAAGTAAATGCCAAACTTTAACTCTGGAGATGCAGCGATTTCCTCTGTTTGAAACTGTTTGTCCTTTCTAGTTCTACACACACGCACACACACATTTATAAAATCTTCTAGGGGCTGCTTCCTGTGGCTAAATTCTATAAATCTGGTACAACCACAAAAATTCTACAACAGGATATGATTCATACCTTGCTTGCTCAACTCCTCATTTTTGATTCTTTGATTTTATGTTTTTGTTTTACCCACATGGATACGTTAACTCTAACATCAGCAGTGGCATGTTAGTATGAGTCTCCTTCTTTACTATCTTAATGTCTTCCAATGTAGACAAATTTAAGGAGTTTGTCTCTTAATTGAGACACATACAGTTTTGACAATGGATGATCATTTGGGATCACTAAACTTCTAAGTCTTAACACAACGTTTTTAACATCAACGACTATTTATTATGGTCAGTTTCTGTGAGTTGCACTGGGTGTCATTACTGTAGCCCAACCTTATGGCAGTCTACACTGTTGCCTATACTTATGGGACTCAATACTATTGTCCAACCTGAGGAGGAAGATAATGTATGTAACTCTTTTCATCCTTGTCCTCAGACAAGATGCCCCCACATCTTCTCTTCCTATTTCTGTTGCTATCCCCGTTCTCTAACATTTCCATTGCATCACTATAACAAAATTCTCCTGTTAAATACCCAAGATAATTTCTCTGGAGAGTTGCCATTATTACCAAACAGATGATGAATAAGTCAGCACAGTGCTTATAGAAGTATCATGGTACTACTCAAGTAAGAAAGAAACTCAAGTTATAGAAAAATGTGCAACCCCTCCAAAAGTAAAAGCCATTCTACAATGGGTTCTCATGAAATAAATATATGTATAAACTTTAAGTCTGATAATTTATTGAACAAAAAGGATTTGTTGGTGTGTTAGGTGGCTCAAAAGTTAAGAGCTCACACTGCTCTTGCAGAAAAGACCTATGTGTGTGTGTGTGTGTGTGTGTGTGTGTACACTGTAGCTGTTTTCAGACACACCAGAAGAAGACATTGTGAGTCACCATGTGGTTGTTGGGATTTGAACTCAGTCAGTGGTTTGTTGTTGTTGTTTTTAAATTTTTTATTAGATATTTTATTTACATTTCAAATGTTATCCCTTTTCCTGGTTTCCCTCCTGAATCCCCACCTATCCAGTTCGCCCTTCCCCTGCTTCTATGAAGGTGTTCCCCTACTGACCGACCCAATCCCACTTCCCCATCCTGGCATTCCTTTACACTGTGATATCAAGCCTTCATAGGCCCAAATGCTTCTCCACTCATTGATATCCAGCAAGGCCATCTTCTGCTACATATGCACCTGGAGCCATGGGTCACTCCATGTATACTCTTTGGTTGGTGGTTTAGTCCCTGGGAGCTCTGGGGTCTGGTTGGTTGATATTGTTGTTCCTCTTATGGGGTTGCAAACCCCTTCAGCTCCTTCAGTCCTTTCTCTAACTCATCCATTGGGGACGCCATGCTCAGTCAAATGGTTGGCAGAAAGCATCCACCTCTATATTTGTCAGGCTCTAGCAGAACCTCTCAGAAAACAGCTGCATCAAGCTACTAACAGCAAGCACTTCTTGGCATCCACAATAGTGTCTGGGTTTGATAACTGTATATGGGATGGATCCCCAGGTGAGGCAGTCTCTAGATAGCCTTTCCTTCAATCTCTGCCCAAAACTTTGTCTCTCTATCTCCTCCTATTGGTATTTTGTTACCACTTTAAGAAGGACCAAAGTATCCACACTTTGGTCTTCCTTCTTCTTGAGCTTCTTGTGGTCTGTGAATTGTATCTGAGCTTTTGGACTAATACCCACATATCAGTGAGTAGATACCATCTGTCATTTTTTGATGATATTTTCTAATTCCATCCATTTGCCTGTGAATTTCATGAAGCCATTGTTTTTAATAGATGAGTAGTACTCCATTGTTTAAATGTACCACATTTTCTGCATCAATTTTTTTGTTGAAGGACATATGGGTTCTTTCCAGCTTCTGGATATTATATAAGGCTGCTATGAACATAGTGGAGCATGTTTCCTTATTACATGTTGGAGCATCTTCTGGGTATATGCCCAGGAGTGGTAGTTGGGTCCTCAAGGTAATACTATGTCCAATTTTCTGAGGAACAACAAGACTGATTTCCAGAGTATTTGTGCCAGCTTGCAATCCCACCAACAACACAGGAATGTTCTTCTTTCTCCACATCCTCTACAGCATCTTCTGTCACCTGAGTTTTTTTTAAATTATTTTTCCCATTTTTATTAGGTATTTCACTCATTTACATTTCCAATGCTATACCAAAAGTCCCCCATACCCACCCCCCCTCCCCTACCCACCCACTCCCCCTTTTTGGCCCTGGCGTTCCCTTCTGAGTTTTTTTTAAATTAGATATTTTCTTCATTTACATTTCCAATGCTATCCCAAAAGTCCCCCTATACCCTTCCCCCCCAATTCTCCTCCCCCCTCCCACTTCTTGGCCCCGGCGTTCCCCTGTACTGAAGTATATAAAGTTTGCAAGACCAATGGGCCTCTCTTTCTAATGATAGCCAACTAGGCCATCTTCTGATACATATGCAGCTAGAAACACGAGCTCGGGGGGGGGGGGTACTGGTTAGTTCATATTGTTTTTCCACCTATAGGGATGCAGACCCCTTTAGCTCCTCGGGTACTTTCTCTAGCTCCTCCATTGGGGGCCCTGTGATCCATCCAATAGCTGACTGTGAGCATCCATTTCTGTGTTTGCTAGGCCCCCAGCATAGCCTCACAAGAAACAGCTATATCTGGGTTCTTTCAGCAAAATCTTGCTAGTGTATGCAATGGTGTCAGCATTTGGAGGCTTAGCCATTCTGACTGGTGTGAGGGGGAATCTCAGTGTTGTTTTGATTTGCATTTCCATGATGATTAAGGAAGTTGAGCATTTCTTTAGGTGCTTCTCAGCCATTCCACATTCCTCAGTTGAGATTTCTTTGTCTAGGTCTGTACCCCATTTTTAATAGGGTTATTTGATTCTCTGGAGTCTTAACTTCTTGAGCTCTTTGTACATATCGGACATTAGCTGTAGGGTTGGTAAAGATCTTTTTCCCATCTGTTGGTTGGACCATTTTGTCCTATTGACAGTGTTCTTTGCCTTACAGAAGCTTTGACTTAAAATTCTAAGGCCAGAGAACCTGATGCCACTTTCAAGTCTCTTAAGACACCTTCACTCATGTGCACATTCCCACTCACAGACAGACAGACAGACAGATAGACACACACACACACAGAGACAAGTATGCACACATATGTGATTTTCAAATAAAATTTAAGAAATTTTAAAAGAAATATTTTTTCTTTCCTAACTTAATGTAGCACAAATAGAAAGGATTTGATGACTGCCAATTTCTAATTTGAAATGTTCTTTAACTAAAGTTCAACTTGAATACATGTAGCTGATACTTGTAGGAGTATGTGAGAGTGAGGGTCACAAAAGGAACTTATGTCTGTGGTCTGGTGTTCCACACGGGCATTTTTAGGAGACACTTTTGTGGAGAGATATTTCTGTTCTCTCCCTGCTACAAATCTTCTGAGTGCCAAAACTAAACTAAATGCTTTTAGTCAAGACTCTTCTTTAATCAGAATTGTTCCTCCTATCCATCTCACTGACATACCCATTAGCAACAATCATTTTTTCCAAGTTTTATATTCTTATTTATAATGAATTACACAATTCTAAGAAATTTGTTCCTACAAACAGTCGTTCTTGTAGCTATCATAAATCATTTGGAAGTTTACAATAAACCATTATGCAAAGAAAGTTTTAGTATAAATTCATCTTTAATCTTATATTACTAAAAATTACAGCATCATAGAAACAATATAAAATATAGACTAATATATATTATTCTTATCTTTATATATCAAACTTAAAAGTGTGTTAGAATAAAGACCTGGTAAAAAAATAGAAATAGGATTTTAATAAGGGAAATATATTGAAATGCTTTGATATAAAAATGATTTGTTCAAAACTTTTAGATCATGGGAACCCTATAGATTCCCATGATTGTTATCATAAATATCATAAATATCTCTCCTAAGTGTGGGTACATAACAACTCTCCATCTATGCCTGGGCTATCTCTTCAAAGTCAAGGTATTTATTCTTTAGCTAGTGTACTTCTTCAGCTAGCTAGTCATTTTTTCTCCTCACTATAGCTATTTTAGAACTCTATTCTGAGCCTCTGTTGTTCTTTCCAGCTGAGATGCTCATTTTCATTCTGCTTCCATAGTTAAATGGTCCCCTGTCTTTAGAGGTTGACCCAGTTTTCAAATACTCAGAGCCATCTTTCTTAATCATGCTAACAATTGTTTATCTTAACATTCTGTGATTATGATAAAATACATTGTGCATAAAGATTCATTCCATTTGCAGTCTTACAGTTGTACATAATGTCATGTGTGTTCACTGACTTCTGCAAATGAAATAGTGTTATAAAGAGAATTTTTGAGTCCTTAGCTTTTTACTGTTGAGTTCCTACCCAAACTGCAGTGGTACTGGAAGGGAACCTTTAAGAGGTAATTAGGTCATGAGTCAGAAGTGAGAGGAATAAGATTAGTGTCCTTGTAAGAATCTGAAGATGGTGGCTTCTGTTTCCTGACTGTGCTAGGAAAATAAAACAATAGTTTTGCAGTTTGCAACCCAGAAGGAAATTCTTACTAGAACCTCAACGTGCTGGCATGTTGATCTAGGGCTTCTAGCTGCCAGATTGTGAAAAAAATGCATTTCTGTTGTTTACAAGCCACCCATTCTGTGTTAACTTGATATAGCAGACAGAACTTACTAATATAAATACTGAAGTTTTTAGAGTGTAGAAATGTTGACTAAACTGTATCACCTGGAATAGTACTATGAATATAGTGGTGTCTAGGGAGAATTTGATGACAGAACAATTACAAAGAATTATTTTCCAAAGTTAAGATACAGTCAGGATTGTCAGGATGACAATTGATAATTGCAGGAAATAGCTCTGAGAAAATGGAAGCTTTTTTATAGCCTACACGTCCTACAGCCAGTGTTATATTTTGCTGGAATGAGAAGTCACTTGTGGGCTAGGGATTGAAAAATGGAAAGCATGTGCTTTTGTCCAAGTATATCTTCCTTAAAGCTTCTGTTGCTGTGCTTAATGTAGTCTATTAATTGTTTGGAGATTTCAAAGCCCAGATAAAAATGCAAATGCTATCTGGAAGAACATTTTAGCTAATATTGCTTTATCAGATTATTTAGCCTGCTTGCCCAGCCCTACCTTTGGTATTCGAATAGACAGAGATGTGGGAAATAAGTGAAAGAAAACACTCAGAGCCTGCTGCTCTGTGGAAGGCAATGTCAGGGGAAATATTTTGGGCGAGGAGGATGTGTGGTAAATGTGCTGAATATGTAAGAAGGAGCAAAGTGCCACGTGCCATAAAGCAGTGGGCATACAGAGCAGCTGTTGAATGAGCCAGATCTGTTCCAGAGGAAAGCATGGTGTGTATGCTTGGTGAGTGAATATTAATTAGTTGGGCCTTTCATTTAGTGAAAATGTCAAGATACTACCTTGATGGAAATGTTTCTTCATGCTTCCTATGTTACTTACACAGAATGTATATCACTAAAACTACATTCACCTAGGTATTTTGGATATTTTCCCTTTCTTACATAAGGAAAATAATGTTTCTTGAAGTCCCATTTGCTGACTATTGTTTTTATTTCTTGAACAACTGGTTTTATTCAGAAAGTTCTTACTTGAGTCTAAATCAGGAAGTGTTAGCCTCTATTCGTTCTTCACAAATATTCAGATTTTTTTTTCAGTTTTACATTGAGATCTTTGATCCATTTGGAACTGACTCATGTGCAGATGGAGCAAGAAGGCTCAAATTTCTCTCCTCTGCACATAGATATCCAGTCGTCATACCATTTGTTAAAAATGCTGTTCCTTTCCTCCAGTGTATGTTTTTGACATCTTCATCCAAATCAGGTGGCTGGAGGTTCATGAGTTTATGAGGTCCTCCTGGGTTCTGTTCTATGATTAATAGTTCTGCATTCCTGCCAGTACCCTTCTGCATTTACTACCACTAGTTCTTAGTAGAAATTGAAATTGAGAATAGCAATGCCTTCAAAAATGGTTTTTATTATTCAGTATTGTCTTGGTTATTTGTGTCTGTTTTGTTTCCATATTTTTTTCAATTTTTATTAATAATGGTATCAAAATAATTTTTAATTTTTGAGATGTTATTTACATTTATTAATTTTTTCTTCCTCCAAATCCTCTCATTATCTCTCCTACCCCCTTTTCCAATTAATGGCCTCTTTTTCATTATATGTATATGTGTATATATATATATCTTTCCTGTAATGAACATCTCTCTAAATGAACATCTGCTTAAGCAAGAAACTATGACTGCTACTGTGTAATAGTTGTGTGCATTGCTTCAAATCTGTAGATTGAAAGACAGGCATTTTCACAATCTCAATTTTACAAATCCACATTCATGTGCATAGGAGGTCTCTCCATCTTCTGATGTCTTCTTCAATTTTCCCACTGTTTCAATATTTCTATTATGCAGGTGATTGCTGTTGGCTAGCTATATATCAATGTGTTTGTTTTCTAGCTTATTATGAAGGGTATTATTTGAAGGCTATGAATGGAATTTTGGTGGATTCATTATTTTTTGGTGCATTTCTGATTGGTATATAATAAGGATACGACTTGCCTGTGTTTATTTTGTAACCTGACACTTTACAAAAAGTTTTTATCAGCTATATGAGTTTCCTGTTTGACTACTCAGGATCTCAAATGTGTTAAATTATATTATCCACAAACAAATATAATTTATTGTGTTCATTACATATCTGTATCCCCTTTAATTCCTTCTGTTGGCTTATTGATGTAGCTAGGATATCACATACTTCATTGAAAGGAGTAGTGTATGTCTTATTACTAATCTTAGTGGAAATGCTACAAGTTTTTCTCTATTTAACATGACAATAACTATTGTTTTGTCATACAAGTCTTCTATGACATTACAATACTTTCCCTTTAGCATCCAGGGTTTTATAATGAAGGTAAGTTGGATTTTGCTGCAGGCATTTTGGCATCATCTGAAAAGTTCATGTAATTTCTGTCCTCTTGTCTAGAGTCTAATTACATGAAGAATTATATTTGCTAACTTACATAAGTTGAACAGTCCCTGAATCTCTGAAGTGAAACAACTTGATCGTGGTGAATAAATGTTTTGATAAGTTATTGATATCTGTCTGCAAGCATTTTATTGAGAATTTTTGCATCTATAGTTTGCACTGCAAAAAATAAATCTGCTAATCAACTGACGAGACAGACTATGGAATATTAAAGAAGTTTCTGATACCTACTTTGTAAAAGGGAGTTGGTGTCTAGAATTTACAAAGAACCTAGATGACTAAAGAAGAAAAGTATAGTAGCAACAAAATAACTCAAGAAGTAAGTTGTGGATCTGAAGAGTTTTCAGAAGATATAAGAATGAATAAAAAATACTTCTAAAAGTACTCATCATTGTAGTTATTGGGGGAAATTCACAAGCAACTATCAATAACTGAGGAGGTATACTCAGAACAATTGTTTTAGGAAGGTTGAAAGGTAAGTTATCTTTAAAGGCATGTCCCCTGATAGGTAGACCACAGTCCATTGGATGACCCCATATGCACGAGTACATGAACAGCACTAACTAGACTCAGAATGTTAGTATTAGTAAAAATAAAAAGATCACTAGGTTGGGAAGGAGTAGGTATATAGGGAGTAGGTCTAGGAGTAATCAAGTGGTGGAGTTGATGGTGAATATGTATGACTGAAATTATTGTATGAAACTTCAAAGAATTATAAAATTTAAAAAGAAAAATATGTTAAGAAAAAAGTGAGTGATAAATAAGAAGACTAGGCATGTCACTATATGAAAACTATGTACTACTACTGCAGCATATATACTTGAAATGTCTTGTATACTCACACAGTGAGAGTTGAAGGCCTAGGGGAAGCTGTGTTTAGGAACAATTATTGCTTTAGTAGAGGATCTGTGTTTGGTTCTTAGCACCCATGTGGCTCACAACAAGCTGTAATTCTAGTTCCATGGGATCAGACAGCATCTAATAATCTCTGTGGTTATTATATAAACACATGCTACAGACAGATATGAATCTAGTCAGACACTCATACACAAAGAGTAAAAATAACCAAATCTAAAAACTTTTATGAATCCCCTTATTTCTATATGAATAAGCAGAAATTCTGAACCCCAAAATACTATCAAGAAAGCAAAGCTACCAATAATAACTATCAACAACACACAAATAACTCAGCTATAGTATGAATACAGATATAAGTAGATATTTCCTCACGAAAGACTTGTAAATGGTCAAGAGATGCAAGAAAAGATGCTCAGAATCATTACTTATTAGGAAGATGGAAGCCATAGACATAGTGGGATGTCATTTCGTTATCTGCTGAAATGGCTATTAGCAAAATCAGGAAATGTTGGATTAGGGTAAACTTGTAAAGATAAGGAGAAACTGGAGCTTCTGCTCACTGCTGGTGAAAACTTACATAATGGTTATGAAAACTATATGGAGTTTTCCTAAATGAAATTGAAACACAAGTGAGTCCGAGATCACAATTTTTCTTGCACATTCCTAATATTGTCATCTGACTCTCAAAAAGATACCCTGCTCCCCATCGTTGCAGCATTATTGACATTAGTTAGGGTAGACATGAACAGGTATGAGTAATTCAACATATACATGCAATGGAGTATTACTAAATCTTCAAGAAGGCAATGTTATATATGGCAACATAGATGAAGACAGAAGAGATATGATAAATAAAGCAAACTAGTCAGGCAGAGACAAAATATGATCCCATTTACCTGAAGCTTTTAAAATGAACCTTTTTGAAATGAGAGGGTAAAATGAAGGTTGGATACAGTGAGGAAAGGAAAAAAAAATAAAATTTGTCTTTAGAACGTCGAAATTGTAAGTATTAACACTGTCTGCTTCTAGAGATATTCTCTGTTCATATTGTCCTGGTAGTTTACAAGAGGCTATGATAATTAGTTATCAGGTTATTTGTCCCTTTGTGACAGAGTAGTGAAAGTAGACATTGAACTCTTGAGTACCGTTTTGCCCCAGCCTTCCAAGTGCTAGAATCACAGGTGTGAGCTATCATACCTTGCCTATTCAATCAATGGTGGCAATGTCAATAAATTCATAGTCAAGAGTTAAATTATCGACAGCAGATTTACAGACTCCCACAAAGCAATAGAGGCTGTTCCTCCCTTCCTAGTCAGCCTGAGCATGTGGAGCCTGCATTGGAACTATTACTTCAGTTGCTTTGGGCATTGAGTCCTGTTGTGATTGCTCATGTGTTAGAGGTTCTTTGGTCCATTTTCTCCCCATCCATCCATATGTTGCTCAGTTTAATCTACTTGCAAAGCTTATGTGGCTTACTGACACCCAACTTGCTGCAAGAGCAAAAATGAGGGTGAGCTTTGTGACTTCAGCTTCTACAGAAGCAGAAAAAAATAAAAGCCTAATAATCCAATAAAAAATCATTAAAAGAATCCTATCAAAATGTATAAAATTTGAAAAGTCATTCCATGAGCATGATAAGATAAAAATAAACTATCAAAAAAGGAATTAAGATACTGATTTTGAGGGGCCCCACCTGCTCAGGGGAGAAGGTGAAGGGGCATGGGGAAAGGATTATGGGAGGGAGTGACTGGGATGGGCACTGAGCAGGATGTTAAGTGAATAAGTAAAACAAACAAAATTTTAAAAGAAACTGATTTAGAGAATAATGATAAAAATCTTCAATGCATAATTAATATTTTATGATCTATTTTTTAACTGGGTCATAGAGAAATATCTCAGTGGTTAAAGTACTTGCCATTCTGAACTTGGAATCCCATTTTCCACATGAATGAGGGGATTCATAACAGCTTGGTAGGAGGTGATTTCCAGAGCAATCGAATGAACACTAGTTATATCAATGAGCTCTAGGTCTGAGAGAAAAATCTAGAATAATATAGGTCAGCTAGAGCCTCTACATCTATGTACTAGGCCTATGTGCACCTTTCTGCATGTGTGTGAATATATCTATGCACACAGAAACACACACACACACACACACACACACACACACACGGAAAAGAAAAAAGAACACTGTGTTAATTTCTAGGAGTATATTCTACTTTGCAGCTTCTCCTAAGGAAGGTACTTGATTGAAAGGCTGGGCTTTACTTGAAGAGGCACACCGACTCATATTTGCTTGTTTCTTTTTGTATATTTTCTGTGTCCATGTAATTTTTTTTTCTAGGTCAAATTCCTTAGCTTTGGGATTTGTCCTTTCCCCTTTTCTGTCTTTTGATGCATAAGAAGCGTTTCTGTAAGACATCATTCTCCAGATGCTTCCCCAGGACACCGTTAAAAGAGGAGGGCAGTGGGTTTTCTCTGCCCATTCTGTGAGTCACTCACTGGCTATATGCTTCATGATGTGAGCCAGTGAGGGCAATTCATTATGACAATACTAAACCATGACCAAGAACCATGTGAGGCAAAGAAAGAGGCCAAATGTGAGGCAAGAACAAATTGGCCTTGGGGGAGTTTATAGAGTGCACAAACTAGGCAAGGGTATAAACAACTGCATTGCAATGGCATAATGAAGAAGACTAATAATCACTATGGGAACGTGAAGTGGCAGATTATCTCCCGGAGAGAATGGACCAACAGTAGTAAGACTTAGATTGTAGAAGTGACTCGGCTATGTAGAAGTAAGGGGTTGAAGGAGTATTCTACAGGGATCGACATAAGAAAGAAGATTCTGCATGAGAAAGAGCTAATGGTCAAACTACTTGTGTGTATAGAGTCATACACTGAGGCCTAGCAAATGCAGGTTCTGTAGTGCCCTGGCAAAGAACTGTATAGGAAGTCTGGAGAATTTCCAAAGCAAAAATATAAACAGTGATTAGTGTTAAGCTGCTCTTTGTGGGTTTTGTTGTTGTTGTTTGTTGTTGTTGTTGTTGTTGTTGTTTTGCTCTGTTTGTTTGTTTATTGTTTTGAGGACAGGGTAATCATCTGAAAAATTCCTCAAAATTTAACTCACTACAATTCAATAAGACCATTGCTATTAAACCATTAGAAATCATATTATCTTCAAATTAATTCAACACTCAGAGGCTAAAAGGAATTCATATACCTCATATGTTGAATCAATGACATTTACCAAATAGAGTGCTATCACTTTATGCTCGAGCATTGCATCTTTCAGATTTATAATAACTTGAAGATAATAGGCCAGATAAAACTATTATAAAAGGCATAAAAAAGGAGGTTTCTAAATGTCTCCAGCTCTCTCTTCTTTCAGTTTCTCATGGAACTGGGTGGGTAGAATCCTGCTCTTGTTCGAGTTTTCAGTAATGATGACAAGCTGCTCTAATTAAAGCATTTACAACAACAATTTTATTCCAAACATATGTGCGACTGAATGTGTTCTTAAAATTAATTTTCCATTGCTCTTTTGTACAAATTAGATTTTTCATCATGGTATGTGTGATATGTAAAACAAAACATTAGAAGTCAGAATTTCTGACAAAAAAAAATCTGCTTCTTCATTAAAATTTATACCATCTTAGTTTTTTTTTTTAAAGCTTAATTTCCAAAAGAATAAAAACATAGCTGGTTTATTAACATTAAAAAAATAAAACATACAGTATTGTAAGAGAAGAAGAATAAAAACTCCATTATCTTAATGGCACGTGCATGCATTAAGAATTAGTAGGTTAAATTAAG
This sequence comes from Mus musculus, assembly GCF_000001635.26. Classification (NCBI taxonomy): domain Eukaryota; kingdom Metazoa; phylum Chordata; class Mammalia; order Rodentia; family Muridae; genus Mus; species Mus musculus. The sequence continues at coordinate 51,052,318 of NC_000084.6, forward strand.
AGTATTTTCTTCCTTAGATGGAAGAGAAGGAGTCTTCCACTCTTCATTACTACACACTTTAAATGCACGTGCATGTAAACTTACCAGAGAGTCCTGGTACTCAGAAGTAGGGAGCCCCATTTCTGGCTTACCGTCTAAGATTATTTCTATGTGCTATAAGCTTCTAAAATCTGAATAACTTACTCCAAGTATTTCACAAGCACATTGTACATTTCTCAGTAGTCCATAGAATAAGATTTGAAGCTTTGAGTTATTACACTTAATAATTGCAACAAGACCAACAAAGCACAGAACTACATTTCCATCTGCATTGCACAGTTCATTTGACAGAATTATCCTGCAGTCAGCTCATGCTAACATATCGCTGCCACTTACTAAAGTATTAGTCTTAGATTATGTTGCTGGAAAGCATTACAACCTCCCTTCAATATATTCTTCACAAAGCACTCTGAAGTATAAAAATTGAAAATTATTAATGTAGTCTAGAAACATAGTTTTCAAATCCCCAGGCTCAAAAATAACCTTTCTGGTAGATATTCTTCTTACACTTTTCCAGTTATCCACCCTCATAGAATGTTAGTCTTACATTTTCTAGTAGTGATAAAAAGTAGGACAACCCCCCCCCCAAATCTTCCCATCATTGAATAAAGCAAATTGCAATTCATCCTCAGATTATTTCTCATTACAGTCATACAAGGAGCAGTGTTTTCATCTTTTATGATATCTGCTTCTGTTTCACTTATAGATTAGTAATCATTTATGTCTTCAAAACCAACCCTAGGGTGCACAGAGAAAAATAAGATGTGTGACTTCAAGCCCAATGTTATGTTTAGCATTCTGGCATAATGTTTGTCATTCTTTATGAGATAGAATCATGGCTTAAATCAAAAGATAAAATAAAGCTGACTCCAGCCAAGGATTCAAAGCATCCTGTACCATAACCGAATGGGATGAGTTTCAGGAGTAGAAAGTAGGTTTTAATATAAAAGAGTCAGACAATGTAACTATTATAAAGCAATATAAAACACACAAACATCCCCATGATCTGAAATAATTTGGACACCAAAATATAGAGCTAACTCCTCGACCTGAGAAAGACTATCTGAGACGAACCTGTGAGGACACAGAATGTACAAAGAAAGGCTAAATGTTTCCAGTGATGATCAGGAACAACAAAAGTGCACACGTACTGTTCTAGTTTGGTTTCTGGTGATGTGATTACCAACACAACCAAAAGCAGCTTAGAGTGGAAGGGGCTTGTCTGACTTACACATTCCAATCAGTCAGTTACTGAAGGAAGTAAGGCAGAAACTCAGGGCACCAACCTGGAGGCAGAACTGAATCAGAGGATCACTGCTTATTAGCCTGCTCTTTTATTATTATTATTAATATTATTATTATTATTATTAATTATTATTATGACCAGTTTATTTATTTATTATTTGTTTTTGTCCCCCTTTCCAGTTTCCCCTCCACAAACCCCCTATCCCATCCCTCCTCTCCCCTGCTTCCCATTTACCCATCTACTCCTGCCTCACCGCCTATGCTGGGATATTGAGCCTTCACAGAACCAAGGCCCTCCCTTCTCATTGATGCCTGATAAGGCCATCCTATGCTATATATGCAGCTGAAGCCATGAGTCCCTCCATCTGTGCAATTTCGTTGGTGATTTAGTCCCTGAGAACTCTGGAGGATCTGGTTAATTGATATTTTTGTCCTTCCTATGATGTTGCAAACCCCTTCAGTTCCTTTAGTCCTTCCTCTAACTCCTCCATTGGGTCCCCATGCTCAGTCTTAAAGTAGACTGCAAGCACCCACCTCTGTCTTGGTTGGGCTCTAGCAGAGCCTCTCAGGAGACAGCTATATCAGGATCCTGTCAGCATCAGCAATACTGTCTGGGTTTGGTGTCTGCATATGGGATGGATCCCCAGGTGGGGCAGTCTCTGGATGGCCTTTTCTTCAGTCTCTGCTTGCTCATATACAACCGAGAACTAACTGCTGGAGATGCCACCACCCATAGTGGTCTGTGCACAAGTTCATTAATCATTAATTTAAAAAAATGCTACAGTCTTGAGTACAGGGAGTCTGATGGAAGTATTTTCTCAACTGAGGTTCCACCTTCACAGAGAGCCTAGCTTTTGTCAAGTACACACACACACACACACACACACACACACACACACACACACGCATCAGCGATAGGGTCTGTAACAACACAAATGTAAACATACCTACATACACAAACATATACACCGGGAACAACAACATGCAAATGTACACATGTGAAGACACACAGACCAGAAAAAACACACATATAAACATCCATATTTAAACACACACACATACATACCAGGAACAACACACATGTAAACATACACATGTGAGCACAACACACACACACACACACACACACATACACACAAACACCAAGGACAAGTAAAAAGCATATTGTATGATATGTTTTTTTTCTGAGGAAATAACACAAACTTCTACTCAGTCCAGAATGGAAAATCAGGATATATTCAACTAACAACTTGAACAATGTCCAGGCTGGTAAACTAACAAATTTTTATTTGGGATGCTGACAAGAACATGGTTAAGGGGACAATAACAAGGAGCAAAAAAAAAAAATAAATAAATAAATAAATAATAAAAAAATAAAGAAAGAAAAAGAAAAAGGAAAAAAAGACACAAAAGTGGTTGTTTCACCAGAAAACCACCCCAGCATAGGTAAACACTCCCTGCAACTCTTTTCATAATAGTTCCTTTGAATAAGAGTAAAAAAGCATAAGAAATCCATTTGTGGGTTTTCTGGAATTTTGCAGGCGAGGCTGAGATTCAGGAAGAAGGAGAAAAGGGATTATGACAAATTTTACTAGAAACTGTTTTAATAAATAGCCTACTCACGTTCTTCCATCTCTGTCATAAACTTAGCTGTTGTCTCTCTCATACATTTTCCTACTACTCTCTCAATTTTCCTTTTTCCACACTACCCAGTTTTTCCAGATTTCTTGAGCTTCTCTCAGATGTGCTCATTTGAGGTTCCTACTGCCCCCTCCCCCAAGGCCTTGACAGTCAACAGTCAAAAAGTTTATTATGGTTCTACCTCAGTCAGTCTGGTAGCTATAAACAGAAAATATTTTATGCATGCCCAAAACATTCACAAATTCATTGATGAGTATTATTAAAACATTTGAAAACACTGGATATGGTATTATAAATAAATAACATACAGGTGATACATTCATTTTGTAACTTCTTTTGTTGGTGGGGTCCACACATTTAACAAGTATGGCATATTGGTAACACTTACTTCTGTATTTCTAAGAGGTCTTTCTATTTATTGTACTTTATATGATAAATTATAATATATTCTAGCTAATTTGAGTAACAAAAGACTTTGTTCGAGAGAATTTGATATTGTGGGGGGAGTGTTGTTATTGGTTTGGTCTTGGTTTGTGTAGCTGTGTATGTGCGTGTGCATGCATGCGTGTGTAGTCTAGTCAGAAAGACCCTATACTATGAGATCTCAGGAAATTTCTAGACCCATTATTGCTTGTTTTCTTAAAACATATAAACAAGCCGGGCATGGTGGCACACGCCTTTAATCCCAGCACTCGGGAGACAGAGGCAGGTGGATCTCTGAGTTCGAGGCCAGCCTGGTCTACAAAGTGAGTTCCAGAACAGCCAGGGCTATATAGAGAAACCCTGTCTCGAAATACCAATATATATATATATATATATATAAACAAAACTTCTTGAAGGACTGTTCTTAAATACCCAAATACCCCAAGTTCTGCCTCTCCGCAAATGCTGAACTATTTTCAATGTTTCTTTCTTCTGGCTTATAACTCAGGTAGTTTTTAAAGTGGTGAGGAAGTTAATAAAGACCATGAATTTTGTGACCATGAACCTCATAGCCTAAGTATATTCACAGGAATATAAATTTCTAGATCAGAAGAAATATTAGGCAGGTCGGTACAGTGCTAAATAAGAGATTCCAGAAGATATGAGTACAGTTATTACTGCTCTTTGAAGTGTGGAGGGAAATAAAATCAAAACCATAGACAGAATATGTGTTTGTTTCAGTAAGGACAAATCTCTATCTATTAAGAAGGGCTCTAGCTGCCACAGGAAGATTTGTTACTCAATTATATTGCCATACCAAGGGCTTGGAGCAAGATATTGTTGCTAGTTCACCAGGCAGAAATTGGTACGAAAAGTCAGCTTCAGCAAGGGCCAGTTTGTGTCTTAGTGCCCATATATGACCTCCATTTGTTCTACTGTCTACTTGGTTAATGAGCTCATGAAGCAAACTGTAAGGTCATTGGGGGAAACAGCTGATGGATATCTTTATTGTAGTTTATGTTATCTTACCCATTCAGCTACTGAGTGCAAGTTCATCAGCCAGATGGGAGCTACAGAGTACAAAGTTGCTCCTAGACTCTGAACTCAATCCAAGGAGAAAACTTCCCAATTTTTGGCCAGTTCTCCATTCTCTTTACTTAAAATTACTTAGCTATCTCTGTTGTTTGTAAATTTATTGCTATATGGACGAAGGTTGTAGGGGTTGATCCTCTCCCTCCTGCTTGGAGATTCCCGGGGTTGAACTCAGGTGATCAAGTATGGTGGCAGGGGACTTCACCTGCTGAACCATCTCATGTGTTCTAGATTCTCCATATATATAGGCATTGCCCTTCAGGATCTATTAAATCTCAAGGAAAGAATTCTTTTCCTAGAAGGAAATAGGAACATTTTGTAGAAAAGATGAACATTAAATCTTGATTTTTTAAAAAAAATGCACATATGATTAAAAATCAGGGGGTAACTCACAAGATGATTTGAAATAAAGAGAAAAGTAAGCCCTAAACATATATGAAAATAAAATTTTTAACCAAGAGAATAAAATGGTCCAAACTGCAAGATCCAAATATTTCAATACTATTTGCCCAAATAAAATAAAACATTATGTTGTTCAAACTGAATACCATCTTGGTATATGCTATATATGAAAATTATAATAAAAATATAGAGAAAAATAAAAGGAAATAAATGTTAGGAAAATAATATAAAAACACAAAATCATCCTTGGAAAAGAAAGGGTCAGAATGAAATTATTAAAATATAAAATTATAATGAATAAAACACTAGTGAATTAGCTACTCATACTGTCTAGATTTGATTTGCCTAGTAAAACATGAATTCAAAATTCTAAATCAAAGCGAAGAAATATCAGAAAACTATCTATCAAGCAGACACAAAACTTCATAAGAAATAGAAGTTAAATACTATATAAATAATAATGTTAACATTATTCTGTACAAATTCACCCTTGGTGTATATATACTAAATTTTACTACTGTTTAATTATTACATACATGTTTTCAAATTTATACAGAGCATATTATCAATTCATTACCTAATTTGAAACTAAAAATTATTAAATTATATAACAACCATGTTTAATAGATTTTTATTTCATTCAACAGTTACTAACATCAAATATTTGAATTTTTTAAAAGATTTATTTTATGTTCATTGATGTTTTGCCTCATGAAATTCTGTGTGCCATATGAGTGTCTGGTGTCTACATGGGCCAGAAGAGATGGTCTGATCCCTGGAAGCCTGATTTGGAGACACTTGTTAGTCCCTGTGAGGATGCCAGGAACCAAACTCAGGTGTTCTGTAAGAAAATCAAGTAGTCTTTACTACTGAAACATAGCTCTAGCCTCTACATTTGAATCTTCAAAGTATACATTAAACAGATAATTAGTAAACGAAGAGAATTTAATATATATGCACTGCAGGCTGAATGACAAGCACAGACAGGAAGTTTTCTTGAATGTTTGTATTGGAAACAAGTAAAAACTTTAAATTAATGTTCAAAATATTGAACTTAAGAATTATTAAAAGCATCAAAATAAGCCAAAGAAAAATAATTAGAATACAATTGTAAATAGTTATGACTGAAACAAATATAGTTTCAACAATTTCAGAAATTTTTGGGAAGGGTTAATAAAATAGCAAAATTTTAGATAGTTTGATTAAGACTCATTATTTTTAAATAGAACATTAATTGAATAAACTCATATATATATTTTAGGAATACATATAAAATCAATATTCATGAACCAGAATGGAAATCTCATTTAAACTCTGACAGAATATGCATCAAAATTAATTTTAAAAAAATTACAAATGGCAATGTTTTTATTGTAATTATAAAATTGACTCTTGATTAATATAACTCCTAACAAAACAAAAGATGCTGTTGATGTTACAAATAAATTTTATAAAACATGAAATTAATGGCTCTCAATTGCCAAAAGCATTTTCCATAGAAATCTAGTTAGTGCTAGTAGTTTTGGTCTGTCTTCTCAATTACTTGAGAGTCTGAGGCAGAATGATCCAATTCATAAACTAGAAAACAACCTTAGTGTCAGTTTGTTCTGTTAATTTATAACAGAAATAATTATAACAACAATATAGCTCAGTGGTACAGTATTTGTCTTGTATGCATTCAACCCCAGGTGCAAGTGTTACTCAAAACTTCTTCCCATAGTATAGGTCAGTGTAGAGGAGGAAAGAAGAAGGAGAAATCAATAAAACTAAAAATGTTTGGAAAAACCTTAGAGAATCATGTTATTTTATGTGGAATTAAAATTACATGATATATATACATATATACATGTGTGTGTATGCATATATATGTGTGTGTGTACATATATGTAAACACATGTATACATATATGGATATATAATATATATGTATATACACGCACATTTTTTCAGCTTATGTGATAGTGCTCACTCTCGAAGCCATAACTATGGAAAAGTCCAAGTTCCAGGCATGAGAAAATTTTTTGGTGAGGGGAGTTTAAGAGACTCTTGAAATGTTATAAGCTATTGCCATTGTCCTTGGTTGCCACCAATAAATTGCACATAAGCCACTATGGATAAATACACCACACCCTTCAGATCCAGGACTTGGAGAAGTTGAACTGACTATGATCCAGAAGCCTCCTCCTAAAGACTAGTTCTCTTAGTATTCAATGCATTATGAAAGATTCCCAGGGTCAAAGTAATGAGCTGTAAAGCTTGTGAAGCATAAAAATGACCAAAAGGTTATGACATCTCAAAAGGTTCTATTGTGGTACTTATGTCAAGAGAGTCACCAACAGCCATGTAATTGAATTTCAGGACTGCTCAGAAAGAAGAGAATTTATTCCTGGCAGTGTGAATCTATGGGTACCAAAAGTGCTTTAGGGGAAAATCTGCTATTTCCACTTTCCTAAACCAACCTAATTTTAAGTGTATTCTAAATATGTATACTTATATACATGCAAGGCTCAAGGACCAACATTGAAAGCAGGAAGGGGTTGGAGACCCAGAACATCTGCTTAAAGATGGTAAATTCTATATGTTACAGGAAAACTGTATTCATGAATTATCAATAATGTGGCTGTCTAAAACAAGATCTGAACAATGACAAGATCGGTTGTCATGACAACACATATGGGATTAATTCTGCAAGGCTCTACCCATAAATGAAGAACTACATGAAATGTGTGGCTGCTGAGGGGGAAAAAGTTAGTCCTCTGCAGAAATGAGTATCCTGATAGGTTGATTATCCAATCCCTTATGGGGTTGGTCATAGACATATATACACGGGGCAACAATAAAGCAAGATAAATTCATACACACACACACACACACACACACACACACACACACACACACACACACATTTCATTGTATAGTGCTTGATTGATGTTGTTGACACACTATTTCTTAAGCTATATAGCTTGTATACAGTAGAACAAAACAAAATCTTGCAATTTTATCTATGTTGCAAGTAAATATGAGGATAAAGGAATAAAGGAGAAAAGAATGAAACAGTTTTGTTCTGGTTACCATGTTAAGAATGTAGAAAACAACCCAGAATTATCTATGAGTATGAGAAAAGGATGTGGGTTAACATTTTCACAAATTGTTCCTGTTAGTGAGGAAGAATAAAGAACTCAAGGACATATATTAAATATTCATAATTATATGCTAAACTTAAAATGGCTTAATTCAAGTTTAAGTGCATTGCACATCCCTCAGATTTTCCAGCACTAGTTAAAGGATGAAGCCTTAAATTCCAAAATGCGGTTTGAATCAGTTTTAGAAAAAACTATTCAATAAAGTTTTTATTGTGCATTGTGGTATTATTAGGTATGAAAGGAGCAAACAACACATACCTTTTTGTTCAATGTTTATAATACATTTCATCTCTTGAAAATGATTTCTGCCAGTAAATAGTATAAACTTTGAATACATTGGCAACTTTCACAGTTCTTCGGAGTGTAAATGGTGAAATAGTCATACTTGAATGCTTTGGAAGAACAATGAGGTAGATTAAATTCTAATCTTTTATACACACACACACACACACACACACACACACACACACACACACACAGTGCATGAAGATAATCTTTTTATTTTTTATTTTATTAGATATTTTCTTTATTTGCGTTTCAAATATTATCTGCTTTCCTAGTTTCTCCTCTGAAAATCTATCCTCTCCCCCTCCCCCTTGTTCCCCAACCCACCCACTCCTGCTTCCTGGCCCAGGCATTCCCCTATACTGAGGCATAAAACCTTCACAGGACCAAGGGCCTCTCCTCCCACTGATGACCAAATAGGCCATCCTCAGCTACATATGCAGCTAGAGTCATGAGTCTCTCCGTGTTTTTTCTTTGATTGGTAGTTTAGTCCCAGGGAGCTCTGGGGTTACTGGTTAGTTCATATTGTTGTTCCTCCTATGGGGTTGCAAACCCCTTCAGTTCCTTGGGTCCTTTCTCTAGCTCCTTCATTGGGGACCCTGTGCTCTGTCTAATGGATGAGTGTGAGCCTCCACTTCTGTATTAGTCAGGCATTGGCAGAGCCTTTCAGGAGACAGCTATGTCAGTCTCCTGTCAGCAAGCTCTTGTTGGCATCGGTGATAGCGTCTGGGTTTGGTGGTTGTTTATTGGATGGATCCCCAGGTGGGGCAGTTTCTGGATGGTCATACCTTCAGTATCTACTCCAAACTTAGTCTCTATAACTACTACCATGGATATTTAACTCTAAGATAAAATTAGTCAGCATAAGTTCTATAACAGTTCTAAAGCAGTTGACATTACTGCTTTGGAGACACATTTAGAGATATAGAGAAGACACCATCTCAGCTAGTATTTTTTCGACCTATTGAAATGACACTAGTCTGCCCTAAATAGAAACCTGAATGTGCCAAATTGCTTTAAGTCAACTATTCAAAGTGATTTTGACTGGAAGACCCATGATTTACATTTGATTTCAAATCAAAATAAGCAATGCCCTGTTATAAGCTATACTGGCAGTAGTCATGATGAATTAATTACCTAAGTGTATGAGTAAGGCTTTTACAAGCAATGATTGAAATAGTGTGCAAATACTGTGGGGTGAGTATGCCCTTTGATAAATTAAACTTCTGCAAGGTCAGGCTGCCATCTGTCCATATGCTTAACTGTAGATTACAACCATGTCCCATGAGCATACATTTGGTGCCTAAAATCTGAGGATTGCTTTCTTTTTAATCTTCTTAGATTAGACGAGGTAGTCTCTTTAAAATGTAAATTATATCAATACTAACTCCTCTTTTATAACCTTTGACAGCTTGGTGTTTCATTGGAATGCTGGCTAGACTCAGCATCATAACTTCAAAGCTATGCATGACCTGGCTATAGCTTTACAATAAGACAAATTTTCCATGAGAAAAACTGACTAGTTCCACAACCACATGCACATAGTGTGAGTGTTCCTCCACTACTCAAAAACTCTCATCTACTTCAGAATTTGTCCACGATTCCAGAACCTAAATGTCTTGACTCAGCATTTAACTATGCCTACCACACATCAGAGCTCAGTCGAGACTGACTTCCTAAGTTCTTGGATAAGACAATAATTATTATTCAACAATATTGAGATCTACCACTGTCTTAGGGTTTTACTGCTGTGAACAGACACCATGACCAAGGCAAGTCTTATAAAAGGACAACATTTAATTGGGGATGGCCTACAGGTTCAGAGGTTCAGTCATCATCAAGGCAGGGGCATGATGCAGGCAAAGTTCTCCATATTTGTCTGAAGACTAACATAATACTGAGTTCCAGGCAGCTAGAATGAGGGTCTTAAAACCCATGTCCACAGTGACACACCTACTCTAACAAGACCGCACCTCCAAATAATTCCACCCCCTGAGACAAGCATATTCAAACCATGACATTCCACTCCCTGGCCCCCATAGGCTTGTCCAAACACTTAAGTCCAAACACATATCTAGCAATAGCATAATTCAAAATCTACATATAGACCAACTTTCAAACACCCCATAGCTTATAGCAGTATCAACAGCCTTAAAATTTCAAAGACTCTTCTGAGTTCCATCTAATCACTGAACTTTAATCCAGATCAATACAAGAAAATAGCTGGGCAAACTCCAAACATATATATATATATATATATATTTTAAGATTCATTCATTTATTTTATTCATACGAGTACACTACCACTGCTTTCTTCAGACACACCAAAAGAGGGCACCAGATCCCATTAAAGACGGTTGGGAGCCACCATGTGGTTGCTGGGGATTGAACTCAGGACCTCTGGAAGAGCAGTCAGTGCTCTTAACCGCTGAGCCATCTCTCCAGCCCCCAAAGTTTATATTTCCATGTCTGATATCAAAGCAGTTTTCAGATCTCCAGCTCTTTTTTTTATCTTTGTTGACTGCAACAAACTTCTTTTCCTTGGCAAGTTCCACTCCCTGATACCAGCATTCTTCAGGAGATATCTTATGGCTCTGGTATCTTGAAAATCTTGGGCTTTCCAAGGCAGCTTCCATGTTACAGTATTTTTGTTCCAATATATGGAATCCTCTGCGCTCCTCCAAAGAGCTGGCATCAGTTTTCGAGTTCTGTCCTCTGTAGCACTGTAAGTTCAGGTTGATCCACTCCATTGCTATTGCTATTCTTGGTGATCATCCTAAAGCACTGACATTTCCAATGCACTGGGGTCTTCCACTGCACAAAGGCTTCACCATTTGCTTCTCATAGGCTCTCTTCATGATACCAAGCCTCAAAATTTTTGCATGACCCCTTCAATCCTGGGTCCTCAACTGCAACTAAAGCTGCACCTTTACCAATGGCTTTCCATGGCCTCTCATAGTGTCAAGCCTCAGCTTCTCTTGATGACCCCTTCATGCATTCAGGACCAGTACCACCTGGGAAACTCTTATACATTACCAACAACAGATGCAGCAGGAGGTACAACCTTAGCTATCTTTGGAACACAGCCTCTTTGTGCTCTCAGAAAGTACTTCCCAGAAGATTTCACCTAAGTGCTGGTGGTCTTTTCTTAACCATCACTAATGTCTTAGCTCCAGCTAACCAGCATCAATTGTCTCAATAGTTTCATTCTCCTCTTAACCATAAAGCCAGAGCCAAATGACCAAAGCTGTTGAGTTCTGCTGTTTATTGGAGCTGGAACATGGAATCCTTGTTCTATTACATTATTGTCAGCTTTCTGTTTTCCAACTCCTTTACTGCCTAAGCTTAGCTGTCCTGGAACTTCCTCTGTAGACTACCTTTGAATTCATTCCTGTTTCCCAAACACTAGGATTAAAGGTATGGTCCACCAAGCCTGTTTCTAAGGCTTTCTTTACCTAGAACTTGCTCTGTTCTAGGCTGGCCTTGAACTTAGAGATCTTCTCATCTTTAACTCCTGGGATTGATGGTATATACTAACATGCCTGGATCTAAATTTAGCTGGAAAGGACCTTGCCCCAAAGTCCCACTCCCTTAATCTGCTATCTCCTCGAACACAGGATTCAGCTCGATTTCACTTCCTGGAGCCCTTTTAATATTCAAACCATATATATACATATACATATACATATAATTTCTAAGCTTGCTATATTTGTTCAAAATGTTCTTCATGAGACTGAACCTAAGAACAAAGTCTCTGTCTGGATTTTTTGAGACTTCTTTTGTCAATGCAATTATCATAAATCTCTTTATGTTAGCCTCAGGTAGGTTCCTTCAGACAAAGAAAAATTCAGCCACATTGTTCACCAAAATACTTCAAAAACAGTCTTTATGCCACATACTGAAATTTCTCTCCTCTGAAACCTCTTGGACCAGGACTGCACAGTTCAAATTACTCTCAGCAACAAAGTGTTCCATATTCCTCCCAGGATAGACCATTAATATTCACTTAATTTTAAAGCATTTCAGTGCTGTCCAACTCCAAAGACTCAAAATCCACATTCTTCCAAACAAAAGCATGGTCAGGCCTATCACAGCCATACCCCCCACTCCTGGTACCAAATTCTGTCTTAATTAGGGTTTAACTGCTGTAAACATACACCATGACCAATGCAAGTCTTATAAAGGACAACATTTAATTGGGGCTGGCTTACAGGTCCAGAGGTACAGTCCATTATCATCAAAGCTGAAGTGTGGCAACACCAAGGCAGACATGGTACAGGCAAAGCTGACAGTTCTATGTCTTCATAGAACTGAAGGCTGCTAACAGACTACTGACCTCCAGGCACCTAGAATGAGGGCCTTAGAGCCCATGCCCATAGTGACCCACATACTCAGACAAGGCCATCTCTTCAAGTAGTACCACTACCTGGGCCAAGCATATTTAAGCCATGACAACTACCTTTCAGAAGCACAAGTTTGCCTTTTCTAACACAGTTAGAAAAAAGTTATATTAACTGTAAAGTATAGCCTAATTGGAAAGATGTAAACAGATATACTGGAAACCAAGACTGTACAAATTGTGTCATAATTATAAAATAGTTAATGGTATCTTTATTTGTGTATCAGTTACTTATGTAAAGCTGAAAGCAAATAATTGAGAGAACAACTTAAAGGAAGGAGAATTGCATTTGACTCTTGGTTTCAGAAGACTCAGTTTCTTTTCTCCCTGTGCTAGAGCAGAATATCAGATGTAGTAATATATGGAGAAGACAAGACAGGGGGGCAGGTAAGAACTTTAAAGACCTACTCCATCTCTGCCTTATGTCCTAAAACTTCTACAAACTTCCCAAATGGCACAATCAACTGGGGAAAAAGATTTTAAAACATAAACTTTGTTAATTTTTTAAAAATTTATTATTTATTTACATTCCAGATGTTATACCCCTGTCCCCCTTCCCAAAATTCTTCGCACCCACCCTCTACTCTTTGCCTCTGAGAAGGTGCCACTCCATCCTTCTCCTCAAACCCACCCCTTCAGGCATCCCCTTTCCCAGGGACATCAAGTTCCTATAGGATTATGCACATCTTCTCCCAATGAGACCAGACAAGGCAGTTCTCTGCTACACATGTGCTCAAGCCACGGACCAGCCCATGTATGCTCTTTGGTTGGTAGCTTAGTCTCTAGGAGCTCCCAGGGGTTTGGGTTAGTTAACACTATTGGTCTTCGTGTGGTTTTGCTATCCCCTTTAACTCCTTCAACCCTTCTCCTAACTGTTTCATAGGAGTCTCCAACATCAGTTCAATGGTTGGCTGTTATGAATCTGCAACTCTCTTAGTCAGCTGTTGATAGAACCTCTCAGAGGACAGCCACACTAGGCTCCGGTCTGCAAGCACAACATGGCATCAGCAATAGTGTCAGAGTTTGGTGCCTGCCCATGAGATGAATGTCAAGTTGGACTGGTTGGATGACTTTTCCTTCAATCTCTGCTCTACTTTTGTCCCTGTATTTCTTTTAGACGGGAACAATTCTGAGTCAAAAAATTTGAAGGTAGATTGTTGACCCCATCCCACCACTGGGTGTTCTGTCTATCTACTGGATGTGGTCTCTTCAGGTTCTATCTTCTCACTGTTGGGCATTTCACCTAAGGTCATCCCCATTGAGTCCTGAAAGCCTCTCACATTCCAAGTCTCAGCAACTTTCTAGAGGTTCCTCCAAGCCCCCCAACCCCAAGAAGCTGCATATTTCCAATCATTCTCCTGGACTTCTGGGATTCTCTCCTGTTCCCCCCCCCCCACGCCCCATACCTGATCCTGTTTTCCCCTTCTCCTCCCCCTCACCTGTCCCACCGAGGTCCCTCTTTCGCTCTGCCTCCAGTGATAATTTTGTTCCTCCTTCTAAGTGAGATTGAAGTATCCACACTTGGGACATACCATGCATAGCCCTTAGGATCTGAGTTTCCTCACTCAGGATGATATTTTCTAGTTCCATTCATTGACCTGAAAGCACTCCACCATTGCCGATGGGACTACAAACTGGTACAGCCACTTAGGAAATCAACCTGGCAGTTCCTCAGAAAATTAGAAATAGTTCTACCTAAAGACCCAGCTATAATTTTCCTGGGTACATACCCAAAAGATGCTCCATAATACCACAAGAACAAATGTTCCACTATGTTCATATAAGCCTTATCAGTAATAGCTAGTAACTAGAAACAACCCAGATGTCCTTCAACTAAAGAATAGCTACAGTAAATGTGGTATTTACACAATACAATATTATTAAGCTACTAAAAATGAAGACATCATGAATTTTACAGAGAAATTTTTATATTCACAATAAAACAAATAAATTTATTGAATTGTCTGCCCTTTCATTTAAATGATAGAAGTTTAAAAATCTTTGAAAGCAAGGGCATGTTTGTAATGATCATCATTTGCTTGAGACAAGCTACATAATATATTACTTATAATTTGCAATAAATATATAATTCATTATAATAGAAATAGTTATGCTAAATAGAAAATATATGAAGCAAGTGTTAGGTAAGAATAGTTCATTCAACACAAGCCATATACTTGATAAGTGCCTTGCTTATCATGTCTAGGGACATTTTAGTGTATATTATTCACTAATTTTCTAATCTCTGTGCTAGCTTAATATAAATCAATAACATAGGATTAAGAATAGGCACTAAGGTGGGGAGGGTAGTTTGTTCCTGTTATCCACATATTTGGTAAACCGAAACATAAGGATCATGAATCAAGAACAGCCTGGTCTACAAAGTGAGTTCAATGCCAGTCTAAACTACATGACAGTCTGTCTAAAATAAATTGAACAGAAATACATTATCAACAATATTTCTATAAGTAAACGTTATTTTATGTATAACTTCAGATAATCAGATGAAGTAACTTTTTTCCCCTCACTCTATATTTATAGAGTTATTTCTGTCTTTGACTTCTGTCCCATTGACCTATCTACTGTCCTATTTATTAAACTTTATTTAAATCTGTACATTATTTTCACAGTAATTGACAGCTAAATATGTCATTGTAATCTAACCATCATGATCATGAATTTTTTCATTGTGAATTCCTATTTGAGTAATCGTGTGTATATAATGTTCCCGTATATCCCAGGTTAAAGTAATTCATCGGTATTTCATAAATGAAAACTTTTAACCTGTAGTTTATAGAACCCAATTTAGGGCTCTGAGGCTTAGAAGGCAAATTCTGCACTGCTGATGTATATCTTTTTCCTCTTTAGTAGTATCACTATAATTAGTTTTTAATATTTTTTTTCATTATTCCTGATTGTTCATCAATAAAGTAGGTTTCTTGATTTGATATGGTTAAGCAGCCACTTAGGATGATAACTCTTTAGAGTTCGCATGTGCTCATGTTGAGAAGATGATTTTATTCCCTCCATTTCTTTTTTTACTTCAGTAATCATATCATTTTCCTTGACTCTTACACTATCAGCTTTTTATGTTTATAGCTCTGCATTGTTCACTGATACACTTTATCATGTTAAAAAGTTTATCTTGTAACTACTGTGCTGAGAATGTCATGTTTAATAATAATGGGATTTAATTTTATTGATATGGAAATATTCCTCTGCTTTATTCTGTTAATTTAGTAAATAAAATTGGTTGACTTTTGAGTTTTAGAGGAGTCTTTCAATCCTGAGGCAAATATCATTTGGTTACAATACATTGCTCATTTTTATATACTGCTTAGTGTCATTTTTAAATATTTTGTGAGAATCTTTGTCTTGCTTTATGATGGATTTTATGCTTCAGTTCTCAGTATCTTTGCATGGAAGTTTGCATATGATTGATATTTCTTTCTTATAAGTAGATATAATTCATTAGTGAAACCAGACCTCCTGGAGAATAATCACCATGTTTAAAGTAGAGAGAGAATAAAATAAATTTTTACAAATGATTATTTTCCCAGTTTGCAGACAACATCCTTGCATTTTTCACTTCATATTTCATGTTACTCTCTAATATTATGAGTAAAAGTACAAATTAGATACAGACATCATCCCCAAACAATTACTATCTGCATACCCTTCTCTGAAGTGAGAGGACTAGCATAAAGGAATATATAGCAAAACTTCCTGAGTGGATGCCCAGGCATGGAGTCAGGATAGGAAATCCACAGTTCAAATGCAACCACTCACGTGAAGCTTTCAGAGCTCATGTTGACCTGAGTAGAGAAATGAACTTTCTCTCAAATGAGAGGAGGAATTTATTAACTCATGAAATATGATGAAGGTGTCATACAATCTTCTGTTAGGCAGAGCACCCTCCTAGTTCATTAAGGAAGTTAGGTTGAAATTCACACATCTTCCATACCCTCCTTCTACCTTTCAAGCCTAGCATATTCATCATCAGAATAGATGAATCTGTAATTATTGTCGGTATTGCTATTTCTATCATTTAACATTTGCCTTCTTTGTATTGTGCTCATTTAAAACTACAGAAGTTGATATTTGAAAAAAAATAAATAGCCTCATAAGAATTCTTCTTTATTTTCTTTCTGAGAATAGCTAATTTTTACTTTTTTATTAGATATTTTCTTTATTTACATTTCAAATATTATTCCCTTTCCTAGTCTACCCTCCCCAAACCCCCTATACGTTCCTCCATCCCACCCACTCCTGCTTCCTGGCCCTGGCATTCCCCTATATTGGGGAATAGAACCTTCACAGGACCAAGGCCTCTCCTCCCACTGATGACTGACTAGGCCATCCTCTGCTACATATGCAGCTAGAGCCATGAGTCACATCATGCATTTTCTTTGGTTGGTGGTTTAGTCTTAGGGATCTCTGGGGATACTGGTTAGTTCATATTGTGGTTCCTTCTATGGGACTGCGAACCCCTTCAGCTCCTTCGGTACTTTCTCTAGCTCCTTAATTGGGGATCCTGTGCTCAGTCCAATTGATAGCTATAAATAACCACTTCTGTATTTGTCAGTTACTGGCAGAGCTTCTCAGGAGACAGCTGTATCAGGCTCCTTACAGCAAGTACTTCTTGGCATCTACAATAGTGTCTGAGTTTGGTAACTGTAAATGGGATGGATCCCCAGGTGGGCAGTCTCTAGATGGTCATTCCTTCAGTCTCTGCTCCACACTTTGTCTCTGTAACTCCTTCCATGGGTGTTTTGTTCCCCCTTCTATGAAGGATCAAAGTATCCACACTTTGATCTTCCTTCTTCTTGAATTTCATGTGTTTTGCAAATTCTATCTTAGGTATTCTGAGCTTTTGGGGTAATACTCACTTATCAGTGAGTGCATATCATGTGTGTTCCTTTGTGACTGGGTTACCTCACTCAGGATGATATCCCTCAGATCCATCTATTTGTCTAAGAATTTCATAATTTCCTGAACCCAGGAGTTCTTGTTTTTCAATCTTCTGCTCTGAACATTGGTTCACAACCAGCACTGAACATTGACGATATAAAACTTAGTTGCTGAAAATGTTCCTTGTCTGAATAATTAAACATCAAGCCAAAGAAATGCCAGAGGTGGAAAAAGAGGAAACATCCTGTGAGTTCCATAGTCTATGGGTGGTAGAACATATGAAAACAGTCTTTAGTTTTTAATTCATTGACTTATTCAGTTTTCCACTGATAATTTTTATTTATGTCAATCACTACTGTATCAAGTTTCTTGATGGCATATTGGAAATTTTATAAATTTACAAATGAATGTAGGAGATAAATTAAAATAACTTTCTGAATAGGCAAGCAAGTAGCCTACCATAAAACTATGAGAGAGACTCAAAATTTGTCAGATTGCTGAAAACCTGGGTAGTCTTCTGCCAAATGGGGTTCCTATAGAATGAGATAATCCATTAAGATGGGATAGATGGTGCTGTTGAAGAAATTTTATCATTTTGGCTGCACATAGTCTACTCTCTGGTCACTATGGTAGCTTTCTTTGGAAATACACACACACACACACACACGCACACGCACACACACACAGAGAAAGAGAGAGAGAGAGAGAGAGAGAGAGAGAGAGAGAGAGAGAGATCATGATAACACAGAAGAAAAGTTCAGATATTGAATCATCTACCTCCTGTTCCGACTATTTATCTTTTTCAGTGATTCACTTGTTAAATAGTAACAGAGATATATTCAAGCTGGGGAACCATTCTGAATGCCCTTCTCCATTTTCTCAGCCTTCAATCTTTGCTGCATATTTTACCTCAGACTGTTCACTGATGACACTAATGAAAAGTGGCTATTCTGTGCTTCTTCTAGATAAAGCAGATAACAAAATACTGCTTTAATAACTCTGATATTTAGTCTTGTGTATATTTAAGTTATATATGGAGCATTCAATAAAATTAAAAAGAAAGTGTTAAACAAAAACTTTATTGTATACTGCTTGCAAAGAGACAGACATGATGATCAGTAGAATGGAATGGAATATAATATAATAGATCATAATGGAATAGAATGTAATATAAGAGAATGGAATGGGATAGAATAGAATAGAATAGAATAGAATAGAATAGAATAGAATAGAATAGAATAGGATTGGGATGGGATGTTATAGAACAGAACAAAATGGAATATACAGATATGAACCCATGCCACCATAGCCATGTAATTTTTGACAAAGATGATAAAATCAAAACTAGAGGAAAGATAACTTGCTCAAGAAATAGCACAGGAAAACTGGGCGTCTGTTCATAGATGAATGGGACTAAATTCCTATCTTTTACTCTACAAAAACAAAACAAAACAAAAAAACACCCAAAGAACAAAAAACTGCCTCAAATGGATCAATGTTACTAATGACCTGAAGCTCTCAATTTGTTAGGAGAAAAAGTAGGGAAAGGCACAGTTAAGGACTTTCTATCTAGGATCCTATCTACTAAGGAAATAATGCAAGAAGCTAATAAAATTTAAAAGCCATTGTGCAACAATGAAAAGTTAATAGGTTGAAGTCATAGGCTAAAATATTGGAAAAACTATTAGACCCCAGTCTCGGGAAAATAAAGGGATGTTGTAGATGACCCATGTCCTGCCAGAGCTCTGGGGCTCTGGGCAGGCAAATATAGGAGACTAACACAGGACCCCACTGAACCACCATGGGACGGGTGTTAGGCTGCTGAACCCCACTCTTGGGTGTAGGGAAGGCACAGACTAGGATCCAACCCTTGGCACCACAGACTGTTGGATCCCTCCTGAGGGTCATCTCTGAGGTCTCTGGACCTCATGGAGGCCAGTGTTGACAGGTTCTAAGTCTTGAACATCCCAGATGCCACTGGATGTTGCAGAGGAGCTGAGAACAAAGTGGGGGCCCCAGAGGCACCTTGGTCAGCTCCAGGGTTGAGGGAAGAAGGGGAAGGTGTCTTGGGTTGGCTAGTGGCCATGGCTAGAGCACAGGAAGGTCTCCTGGCAGGAGGTTAAACACGGGGCTCTTTAGAGGGAAACCTGCTGTATTGCTCCAGCCCCGGAGATCCTGATAAGAAGAGCTGGTCTGTTGGGAGCCGCGCCCACATTCGCCGTTACAAGATGGCGCTGACAGCTGTGTTCTAAGTGGTAAACAAATAATCTGCGCATGTGCCGAGGGTGGTTCTTCACTCCATGTGCTCTGCCTTCCTCGTGACGTCAACTCGGCCGATGGGCTGCAGCCAATCAGGGAGTGACACGTCCTAGGCGAAGGAAAATTCTCCTTAATAGGGACGGGGTTTCGTTTTCTCTCGCTCTTGCTTCTTGCACTCTGGCTCCTGAAGATGTAAGCAATAAAGCTTTGCCGCAGAAGATTCTGGTCTGTTGCGTCTTTCCTGGCCGGTCGTGAGAACGCGTCTAATAACAATTGGTGCCGAATTCCGGGACGAGAAAAAACTCGGGACTGGCGCAAGGAAGATCCCTCATTCCAGAACCAGAACTGCGGGTCGCGGTAATAAAGGTTCCCGTAAAGCAGACTGTTAAGAAGGATTCAACTGTATGAATTCAGAACTTTTCAGCTGGGGAACGAGAGTACCAGTGAGTACAGCTTTACGAGGTAAGTCTGATCTTGAACTTTCTAAGGAAATTCAAGACAGTCTATCAGAAGTAAAGTGGAATATGTTTGGCCTTGAATTTTTTCTAGTGTTAGAAGCCCTTTTGTTCCTTTTCACATGTTATCAAGTGGTTAAGGCAGGGAGGATTCTAGAGGAAATTCAGGACAAGCTATCAGAAGTAAAGCGGGGAGAGAGAGTAGGAGCAAAGAGAAAATATGGTACACAAAATAAGCGTACAGGCCTTTCCACGGGTCTTGAACCTGAGGAAAAGTTAAGGTTAGGTAGGAATACCTGGAGAGAGATTAGAAGAAAAAGAGGAAAAAGGGAAAAGAAGAAAGATCAATTAGCGGAGGTCTCTAGGAAAAGGAGCCTGTGCTCATCGCTGGATGGGCTCGGGGAGCCAGCTCTTAGTAGCTCTGAAGCAGATGAAGAATTCTCCTCTGAAGAAACAGACTGGGAGGAAGAAGCAGCTCATTATGAGAAAAAAGGGTACCAGCCAGGTAAAGTGCTAGCTAATCAGTTAAGGAAGCCAAAAGCGGCTGGCGAAGGCCAGTTTGCTGATTGGCCTCAGGGCAGTCGGCTTCAAGGTCCGCCCTATGCGGAGTCCCCGCCCTGCGTAGTGCGTCAGCCCTGCGCAGAGAGGCAATGCGCAGAGAGGCAGTACGCAGACTCATTCATTCCCAGAGAGGAACAAAGGAAAATACAACAGGCATTTCCGGTCTTTGAAGGAGCCGAGGGTGGGCGTGTCCACGCTCCGGTAGAATACTTACAAATTAAAGAAATTGCCGAGTCGGTCCGTAAATACGGAACCAATCCTAATTTTACCTTGGTGCAGTTAGACAGGCTCGCCGGCATGGCACTAACTCCTGCTGACTGGCAAACGGTTGTAAAAGCCGCTCTCCCTAGTATGGGCAAATATATGGAATGGAGAGCTCTTTGGCACGAAGCTGCACAAGCGCAGGCCCGAGCAAACGCAGCTGCTTTGAATCCAGAGCAGAGAGATTGGACTTTTGACTTGTTAACGGGTCAGGGAGCTTATTCTGCTGATCAAACAAACTACCATTGGGGAGCTTATGCCCAAGTTTCCTCCACGGCTATTAGGGCCTGGAAGGCGCTCTCCCGAGCAGGTGAAACCACTGGTCAATTAACAAAAGTTGTCCAGGGACCTCAGGAATCCTTCTCAGATTTTGTGGCCAGAATGACAGAGGCAGCAGAGCGTATTTTTGGAGAGTCAGAGCAAGCTGCGCCTCTGATAGAACAGCTAATCTATGAGCAAGCCACAAAGGAGTGCCGAGCGGCCATAGCCCCAAGAAAGAACAAAGGCTTACAAGACTGGCTCAGGGTCTGTCGAGAGCTTGGGGGACCTCTCACCAATGCAGGCTTAGCGGCCGCCATCCTTCAATCCCAAAACCGCTCCATGGGCAGAAATAATCAGAGGACATGTTTTAACTGCGGAAAGCCTGGGCATTTTAAGAAAGATTGCAGAGCTCCAGATAAACAGGGAGGGACTCTCACTCTTTGCTCTAAGTGTGGCAAGGGTTATCATAGAGCTGACCAGTGTCGCTCTGTGAGGGATATAAAGGGCAGAGTCCTTCCCCCACCTGATAGTCAATCAGCTTATGTGCCAAAAAACGGGTCATCGGGCCCTCGGTCCCAGGGCCCTCAAAGATATGGGAACCGGTTTGTCAGGACCCAGGAAGCAGTCAGAGAGGCGACCCAGGAAGACCCACAAGGGTGGACCTGCGTGCCGCCTCCGACTTCCTATTAATGCCTCAAATGAGTATTCAGCCGGTGCCAGTGGAGCCTATACCATCCTTGCCCCCGGGAACCATGGGCCTTATTCTCGGCCGGGGTTCACTCACCTTGCAGGGCTTAGTAGTCCACCCTGGAGTTATGGATTGTCAACATTCCCCTGAAATACAGGTCCTGTGCTCAAGCCCTAAAGGCGTTTTTTCTATTAGTAAAGGAGATAGGATAGCTCAGCTGCTGCTCCTCCCTGATAATACCAGGGAGAAATCTGCAGGACCTGAGATAAAGAAAATGGGCTCCTCAGGAAATGATTCTGCCTATTTGGTTGTATCTTTAAATGATAGACCTAAGCTCCGCCTTAAGATCAACGGAAAAGAGTTTGAAGGCATCCTTGATACCGGAGCAGATAAAAGTATAATTTCTACACATTGGTGGCCCAAAGCATGGCCCACCACAGAGTCATCTCATTCATTACAGGGCCTAGGATATCAATCATGTCCCACTATAAGCTCCATTGCCTTGACGTGGGAATCCTCTGAAGGACAGCAAGGGAAATTCATACCTTATGTGCTCCCACTCCCGGTTAACCTCTGGGGAAGGGATATTATGCAGCATTTGGGCCTTATTTTGTCCAATGAAAACGCCCCATCGGGAGGGTATTCAGCTAAAGCAAAAAATATCATGGCAAAGATGGGTTATAAAGAAGGAAAAGGGTTAGGACATCAAGAACAGGGAAGGATAGAGCCCATCTCACCTAATGGAAACCAAGACAGACAGGGTCTGGGTTTTCCTTAGCGGCCATTGGGGCAGCACGACCCATACCATGGAAAACAGGGGACCCAGTGTGGGTTCCTCAATGGCACCTATCCTCTGAAAAACTAGAAGCTGTGATTCAACTGGTAGAGGAACAATTAAAATTAGGCCATATTGAACCCTCTACCTCACCTTGGAATACTCCAATTTTTGTAATTAAGAAAAAGTCAGGAAAGTGGAGACTGCTCCATGACCTCAGAGCCATTAATGAGCAAATGAACTTATTTGGCCCAGTACAGAGGGGTCTCCCTGTACTTTCTGCCTTACCACGTGGCTGGAATTTAATTATTATAGATATTAAAGATTGTTTCTTTTCTATACCTTTGTGTCCAAGAGATAGGCCCAGATTTGCCTTTACCATCCCCTCTATTAATCACATGGAACCTGATAAGAGGTATCAATGGAAGGTCTTACCACAGGGAATGTCCAATAGTCCTACAATGTGCCAACTTTATGTGCAAGAAGCTCTTTTGCCAGTGAGGGAACAATTCCCCTCTTTAATTTTGCTCCTTTACATGGATGACATCCTCCTGTGCCATAAAGACCTTACCATGCTACAAAAGGCATATCCTTTTCTACTTAAAACTTTAAGTCAGTGGGGTTTACAGATAGCCACAGAAAAGGTCCAAATTTCTGATACAGGACAATTCTTGGGCTCTGTGGTGTCCCCAGATAAGATTGTGCCCCAAAAGGTAGAGATAAGAAGAGATCACCTCCATACCTTAAATGATTTTCAAAAGCTGTTGGGAGATATTAATTGGCTCAGACCTTTTTTAAAGATTCCTTCCGCTGAGTTAAGGCCTTTGTTTGGTATTTTAGAAGGAGATCCTCATATCTCCTCCCCTAGGACTCTTACTCTAGCTGCTAACCAGGCCTTACAAAAGGTGGATGACGGTGATGTATAATGCTCAAGTATTCTCCTGCTTTTTTACCACTAACTGGGAACTGGGTTTGGCCTTAATTCAGACAGCCTTGGCTCTGTCTGGACAGGTCCAGACGACTGACACCATTAACACTTTGTCAGCCTCAGTGACTACAGTCATAGATAAACAGGCCTCAGCTAATGTCAAGATACAGAGAGGTCTCATGCTGGTTAATCAACTCATAGATCTTGTCCAGATACAACTAGATGTATTATGACAAATAACTCAGCAGGGATGTGAACAAAAGTTTCCGGGATTGTGTGTTATTTCCATTCAGTATGTTAAATTTACTAGGGCAGCTAATTTGTCAAAAAGTCTTTTTCAGTATATGTTACAGAATTGGATGGCTGAATTTGAACAGATCCTTCGGGAATTGAGACTTCAGGTCAACTCCACGCGCTTGGACCTGTCGCTGACCAAAGGATTACCCAATTGGATCTCCTCAGCATTTTCTTTCTTTAAAAAATGGGTGGGATTAATATTATTTGGAGATACACTTTGCTGTGGATTAGTGTTGCTTCTTTGATTGGTCTGTAAGCTTAAGGCCCAAACTAGGAGAGACAAGGTGGTTATTGCCCAGGCGCTTGCAGGACTAGAACATGGAGCTCCCCCTGATATATGGTTATCTATGCTTAGGCAATAGGTCGCTGGCCACTCAGCTCTTACATCTCACGAGGCTAGACTCATTGCACGGGATAGAGTGAGTGTGCTTCAGCAGCCCGAGAGAGTTGCACGGCTAAGCACTGCAATGGAAAGGCTCTGCGGCATATATGAGCCTATTCTAGGGAGACATGTCATCTTTCATGAAGGTTCAGTGTCCTAGTTCCCTTCCCCCAGGCAAAACGACACGGGAGCAGGTCAGGGTTGCTCTGGGTAAAAGCCTGTGAGCCTAAGAGCTAATCCTGTACATGGCTCCTTTACCTACACACTGGGGATTTGACCTCTATCTCCACTCTCATTAATATGGGTGGCCTATTTGCTCTTATTAAAAGGAAAGGGGGAGATGTTGGGAGCCGCGCCCACATTCGCCGTTACAAGATGGCGCTGACAGCTGTGTTCTAAGTGGTAAACAAATAATCTGCGCATGTGCCGAGGGTGGTTCTTCACTCCATGTGCTCTGCCTTCCTCGTGACGTCAACTCGGCCGATGGGCTGCAGCCAATCAGGGAGTGACACGTCCTAGGCGAAGGAAAATTCTCCTTAATAGGGACGGGGTTTCGTTTTCTCTCGCTCTTGCTTCTTGCACTCTGGCTCCTGAAGATGTAAGCAATAAAGCTTTGCCGCAGAAGATTCTGGTCTGTTGCGTCTTTCCTGGCCGGTCGTGAGAACGCGTCTAATAACACTGGTCCATGGTTTCAAGGTGTTTATTGTAGAAAGGCAGAGAGAGGGAGAAAATCTAGAGAAGTAGAGGGCAGCCATGGCCACAAGGAGAGAGGGTAGAAGAGGGTGAAAGAAAGAGGGTGAAAGGTGAGAGTAAGAGCAAGAGCTTAAGAGAGAGAGAAGAGACAAGAGAGAGAGGAGGGGCCAAGCAGCCTCTTTTATAGTGGGCTGGACTACCTTGTTGTTGCCAGGTAACTGTGGGGAGGAGCATAACTGGCTATTGTCAGGTAAGTGTAGGGGTGGAGTCCAGACAGATGGCCACAGAATTATGGAGCTGGCTCCTTGTGTCAGGAGCCTATGTCTGGGAGCATGGCAAATGGGTCTTCAGTCCCTTGCAGATTAATATGTTGGGTCTCTGGGCCTTGAACCTAGCTCAAACAGAAAACAGACTGCTGTTCATGGTCCCACAATTAGCTACAGACCTAACCTGACTGGATGAATATCTAAAATATACAAAGAACTTGGAAAACCAAACACCGAAAACCAGCAACCCAATTAGTGAGTGTGCTGAAGAAAGAAGCAGACAGTTCTCAAAAGATGAAGTCCAAATGGTAATACAAATGTGAAAAGGTTTAACCTTGCTAGCCTTCCTTCAGGACATGCCTTTAATCCAACACCCGAAGGGCAGAGGCAGGTGGATCTCAATGTCTTGAAGGCTATCCTGGTCTATACGGGAATTTCCAACTTAAGTTGGCACAGTAAGTCTCCATCATTGAAAGAAAAGAAAGCAAGTCCTGGAAATTCTTGTGAAGGTTTAAACAATTGAGAACTCTTATATATTACTGATGTGATCTAAGCTATTATAGCCATGATGAAAGTCAATATTAAACCTTCTCAATATCTAAAAGTGTATCTACCCTATGACCCAGCAATACATTCCTTGGTATTCATTCACTGGGATCAAAATCAGCATAAAACAGAGATACCTGCACATCCAATACTTTTGCACTATTCACAATAGATGTGTTTGGTCTGTGCTTTTCGTTGTCTGTCAACTTGACACAAACACAGCCATATCTGGAAAGAAGGAATATTAGATGAGAAAATGACCTCATAGAATTGGCGTGTAGGCAAGTGTTTGGGACATTTTCTTGATTAATAATGAGTGTGTGAGGCCTGCTTACTGAGAGCAATTTCATTCCTAGGCAGGCAGTCCTGGGTTGCATAAAAAAGCAGGTTAAGCAAGCCATGGGAAAACAAGTCAATAAGGAACATTGTTCTATGGCTTCTGCCTCAGTTCCTGCCTCCAGGTTGCTGGCTAGGTTCATGCCTTGGCCTTTCTCAATGAACCATGACTTGGAATATATAAGCCATATAAATTCTTTCCTCCCCATGTTGCTTTTGGTCATGGTGTTTTATCACCACAATAGAAATGTTAACTACAACAGTAGTCAAACTCAGTATTATAAAACAGTAAGTAAAGTAAATATGGTATGGATACACAGTGGATTTTTTTCAGCCATAAAGAACAGCAAATGAAATATTGTCATTTTCAAAGAAAGGAAACACAACTGAAAATAATCTATCTTAAGCAATTTCACTCTCAGAAACATAAACATCCTGCTTTCTCTCATTTGTAGTTTTGATTAATGTAGACCCACAGCATCATCAATATGTATATCATGGAAGTAGAGAATAAAAATATCAGAGGAAACAAAGAGGATTAAATAGGGGAAGTGGCACGAAGGTTATAGGAGAAATATGATGCCCATACAGTATACACCTTCATAAAGTAAAATGTAAGTAATAATGAAAGTTAGCATTAATCAATAAAATTCAAGAGAAAAGACTTCAGAACAGAGACACCCAATATCATTGATACCATTTTGTTTTGCTTGCAGAATGGTTTTCTTCCTATCTGGGTCTTTTAATCATAATTTGATTTGGCTACTGGAATTTCCAAATACATTTTAGGATTGTGTAAGTGTAAAAAACACACTTGTAAACTTTAGAAAAAATATTTTGTGAACATGTAAGTAGCCTGAATGATTGGTATAGGAATCATATGAAATTGAAGATTAGATTGCATAACACACTTAAATATATGTTAAGTGTTTTCCACATCTTTCTTCATTGGACATTAATAGTGTTCATTTGACTGCATAATACTGTTGATTGTTCTTTGAGACATTTAGGAGCAGGAGTCCAGCTATATTCTTCTGTATGCCAGATGTTAGCAATAATGCGTGACTAGTATACATTCTAACAATGGAAAATACTTTGTAACAGGAAATAGTTTGCAAGTTACATTAACATAGCACAAAGAGAAGAGAGTGGAATGCTTTTCTATGGAGACAGTTGAAGAACAGCTACTAATTCAATACAATAGCCCCACACTTCAAGTATCTCACTATGTCTACAAGTGTCTCACTATGGAAACATATCAGGAGAACAAAATGAGAAGAGAGAACTTGAAAAAAACTAAACTCAATACAACATTAAACATCAAACAGATTTGAACAAAACTCAATGTTCTACTATCAACATATTGCATCAGATGACTAAATATGAAACTATATTAATGTTTAGACTATAAGATGTTTAGATACTATCACAGAGATTGTTACACATTATTTCTATTAATTATATTTATTACATTTATTACATTTATTACATTGAATTGATTACATATGCTCAAAGATACCAATCACAGAGAATAGTTTCTATTAATAGATTTTACACAAAGTCAGAGAAAACTTGTGTATACCGATAATTTATGGTATATTATGCTTTACATACAGTAGATATATCTGCATGAGACACAAAGAATAAGGCCTGCTTTTAATATTTGGAGTGAAAAGACTAAGTGAACATGATGAGATTTATGAGTATAAGTAGTGCATAAGAATTGTTTTATTTGGATGACTAATATATCTTGTTATAAATCCCCTTTTAACAACTTATATGGAAGCCAGGAGAAAGACACATTGGCACCAAAGGACATTGAATAAAGTTTATTACAGTAAACCATAAAAAGGTTTCCCAAGGTGAAGGGCTCAAGTTCTGAAAGGAGGGCAGCTAAAGATACCTTCAGAGAAGTAGTGCCTTATTAGGTCCTTATTAGATGGCCATGCTGAAATCAGCTCATACACTGAGCAGGAATAATTAGGCGGTCTTAAGGCAGCCTGGAAGGATGAGATGCCTGCATAGGGCCTCTCATATTAGCTGCCTGGCATGGGGCTTCAAAGACAGAATGTGGCAGACTAAAAGATACTTGGTCAAGCACTACAAACACGGTTCACAACTTCATCATAAGAATAGCTGAGGAAGAAATCAACTATTTTGCAGATTGTGGTCAAATGTAGAGTTAAGAAAGTTAAGCTTTAAAATGGACATATGTATATAGATGTAGTAAATGGGGAAAAAGGGCAACTATTTCAAAGCCCAGAAAAACTGTATTCTGCAGGTCAATAAAATATAAGGTCACAGAAAATAATCTCACTGTGGAAAATGTCTTTAAAAAGTATATGTACTCTCGGCAGTGGTGGCGCATGCCTTTAATCCCAGCACTTGGGAGGCAGAGGCAGGAAGATTTCTGAGTGTGAGACCAGCTTGGTCTATAGAGTGAGTTCCAGGAAAACCAGGGCTATATAGAGAAACCCTGAATCAAAACCAAACAGAACAGAACAGAACAGAACAGAACAGAACAGAACAGAACAGAACAGAACAGAACAGAACAGAGCAAAGCAAAGCAAAACAAAACAGTATATGTACTTATAGAATATAATTATAATAATCACCTTTAATAAAAATCATTTTAAATTACTCAGAGATATTTGTCGATTTCCAGAGATTGGATATTTAAGATATGCATAGTATTATTTATAGTGTGTTGAAAGATTGCTACCTTCAAAAATAGCAAGGTTATCTTAATATGGAAAAATTTTTTTCAGAAAATTAGACATTTGATAAGAAAGACTTCATAATATAAAATCTATATTCTTTTCTCTGTCATATGGAAGCTCAGTACTTCTTTACAAGGTAATAGAAAACCCTTCGTGTCTCTTGGCTAAAACCATGTTTGTTACAAGATTACTTAATATTTTAGAGGTTTATCAAAACATATTTTTACATATTCATAAAAGAAAATCCAAACTTACTTCCTATCTACCCAAATATGACTAGAAAATGTAAAAATTTTTTTGTAATGTTAGAGCTGAATCAAAGCATTATAGCTGGAACAGAATACTCTTCTAATTTTAGACCACTTCAATGAACTGTCATAGCCCAGGAAACTCTGAGGGATTAATGCTAGTTGGCATTGCTTAGAGGAAAACATCATCTGTATGCTTTAAGTGGCTTAAAAAAATGAGAAAAAGGTGATGGAAATTGATATAGGAATATTTCAAAGGTATTAATAAATTCTACTTCACTAGATAAACGATGATTCATACACAGATATAAAGAATCGTTTTTCATTCTTATAACTCTGAGTGTACTAGTATACTATGAATTTACTGAAGAATGAGCCCCAGCAGGCCTGAACAGACTCTCACAACAGAAGACAGACAGATGGTAAGTCAGCAAATGAAAAGATTCTGCACATCGTGTGTCAACAAGGAAATACAAATTAAAATAGTTACACACCCATTAGTGTGGCCAGAGTCCAAAATGCTGACAATACTGAATCCTGGCCAGGACGTAAAGTGACAGGACATTCATCAGCCCCACAGAAGGTTGAAGAGGGCTGCTGACACTACGGAGGAAATTCAGCAGTTTCTTCTGAAACAGTGACTCTGGATGAGAAAACCACGGATGCGAGTATAAGGTCAATCAATTGAAATAAGTAAACATTGCTGAAAAGAGCAGTGCTCGCCAAGGACTAGTAAAGGAAAGACAAAGCATGTGGGATTCTAAGGTTGTGACAATACTAAAAATGTCCCTCTCTAGAGAACACAGATGTAATGTGTATGCCCTGTTGCACGTCGAGCATCAAGATGAAGCCGGTGTGAAGCATTCATTTTTGGGTGATGATGATATGCTACTGTAGGTTCATCTATTACGATGAAGCTACCAACAGAAGGGGATTCCTTGACAACAGAAGAGGCTATGCATATACAGAGGCAGGAAGTATATGGGGGATATTTCCACATTCTGCTCAATTTTGCTGCAAACTTTTTAAAATGCACATTCCTATCAATTTATGGGCACTTGAAGAGCACATATGGAGGCCAGAAGAGAATGTGTAGGTATTGGTTGATTCTCTTCCTCCAGCATGTCATTCACGTGATCAGGCTTGACACCAAGTGTCACTACCCACTAAGACATTTAGCTGGTCCTGAACTTCTGTTCTTTGAAGTCATTCATAAAAGTAGCAGCACTCTAACATAATTTATTCAGAATCGCTTGCCTCACGTGATTTTACATAGCAAACAATAACCATAACCTTAATTTATCTTAAGAGTATCTTGAATTGATATCTTCCAGTCAGTGGGATAATTTGTGAGTTTGCTTTCCAACAATCTCTTTACATCCAATGTTCAAATAGGAAGAGATACTTAAACCCTCTGTAGCACATGCACTCTGAAACCACATAGTGCTATCCATCAGCACATCTGAACAAACAATGACATCATATAATCACTTGAACAGGTAAACTAGTGGGTGGGGTTAGTTTCAAAGTTATAAGTCATCCCCTGAATCTCCATCCACCTTCTTTTTTATTCAGTCAGTTGGTATCAAGAAGAAAAAGGATGATGAATGAATCAACAAAATGACATAAAATATTGTGAGAAAATATAATTCAAGATGTGTCCCTAAGATCTGTTCAGTGTTGTCACCTCCAAATTCTCTTATTGGCGTGAGCTTAATCTGTCTTGCTCTCAAAGCTTGTCCCTCAATCCAGCACTGCTCTGTTTCATTTGTATGTTTATAATGTATCTTCCAGTTACATCTTTCAGAGCATCAGATATGCACATTGGGAGCTTCCTGGGATTAATCTAAAATTATAATTCATGAAAAGCATTTAGTATTTTACTGAATACTATTTAAAAAATATACCAAGCTTCTGATCTTTGCTTTTTGTTTGCCTTGCCATTTACAGCTGATATCAAAATGACTTTCTTTTTATCTAATAAATGTTATGTTGAAAGAATGTCAAATGTCACTTACTGTGGCATATGACACTCTTTTTAAAGATAAATAGAAAAGAGAATTGCAAATTGTATTTCATATACACAAGTTCTGTCACTTCTGTGACAGTCAAAACATGGCCAGCTGCTTCAGAGACGGTATCAAGTGGCAATTAAAATAGCACCAGAAATGTTACTCTACAGGGAGGTACAGAAAATATTTTATGTGGTAAAAGCAAGAATTATATTTGGATGGTTGGGATTTATATTCCACATGAAAAGACCAGATGTTCTGAAAGATTAATCTCTGGTGCCACCATGTCTATTTGTGCATAATATTGGACACAGTGCGGCTTGTTTCAGCCAGATTCCTACTTTGTCTAACTTGATTCCACTAAACTTCAGTCTCCCAAGTATCTCCTAAACACCATTATTTCTGGAGGTTACTAATAGAAATTCTATTACAACGGGGTTCTGGCCTTGTAGGGTATATTCACAGTAGAAAACGTGTGCTGGAATTTCACAATGCTGCTAACGATAGCATCTTGAACGACCTTCATTGGAGAAATGTAGATGCTCTTCTATATACAATAAGAAATATCACTTTCATTAAAATGTACATATGTTCCTTACAAGAGCAAGTGCCTCTTGATCAAGAGCAGATATAGTGTTGGTTTATTTCGTATTAGGTATGGAAGGAAAAAAAATGCACTGTTACATGCACTTTCTTGGAAAGTTGAAGGGGGGTCCAATTTCTTTAACATTTAACACTTACTAACAACAGAGATACTGTAATTTTACTCAAGTAATCAAATACATTTTTTTTTGCAACAGAAAAAAAAACAACTGGGTTCTATAGCCAAATAAGATCTTTAAAAATGTGTTAAAACTGTTCAGTTTTTTCTCTTCAATGAAATATTAGATATTTAATATTCTCTAATGTGTTATAGACACTCCTAGGAAAAATTCATCACTTCTCCAAATGATTTATCTGTAAACTTTGTGTCAGAATTACCACTAACTATTAGAAAAATAAAATACATGTGCACTCAAGAACCTAAGGAAGTATTTTATATGGGAAATGAATATTTTCTTCAAACACTAAGTAAGATGATACTTGGGATGTAATAATTTTATTAGATTGTCTACTTTATTCTTTATTCCATAGCCTGATGTGCTTATTGTGCAGACAGTATATATATGTATGTATATATATATATATATATATATATATATATATATATATATATATAATTTTTGAAGTCCTAAATATCTTTGACAGAATCTCCCCAGAAATCTCTTTCAAGTATCATCTACTGAAGCAATATTGTACCAACAAACTTATGGAACTGCATTTTAACCACATTTACCATATCTGTCATTGTGTTTATTATAATTCAACACTTTCTCTGCTTCTAGGCTTCTCATACTACCTGCTTTATTCATGGTCCTGATGTGTTTTTTTTTAATTTTTTTGCAAAGTTCCCTAATTTAAGATCTCTTGAGGAAAAATAGGAGTACTATTGAGCCTTTTAGAGATACCATGGCACACATTTTGCTTTGGGGCCACATAGAGTTTGGCCAGGAATTCCAGGTAGGGATGCCCCAGAACCAGCCTAAACAGTCTCATACCTATCAGCCACTCCGGTCACTATTCTGCTCCAGGACAGCAATGTGTAGTATAACCTGGACTCCAGGAAGGAATTTAAAGACCCAGTTTACCCATGTATCACCAGCCCTACTCACAAGATAAGCCTGTGACTTCATATGGTTCTTTGACCATTATCCCAGATAGAGAAGCCAGCATGCATCCACCACATATCCTCAACATGAGGATAGTGTGGCATCCTGTCCCCTACCCACACAGATTACTGTTCGTTGCCTGTTCTTGTCACCCAAGAGCTATCTGTAGAATCTATCAATCCCTTTATAGACTTTTGAAAATCAACAGCATGTAGATTTTTTTTTTTGGCATGAGCTTTGAAGTTGCACCGACCCCCTAAGTTAGCTGATAATGATTTACAATGCATCCACTTGCACATCAAAAATCAGTGGTCCTAAGGCCGAGCATCTAGCAACATTTAGCTCACCATCAACCTAAAAAGTTCAGGTAACAGTAAACAAAGATCCATTGTAAAATATTTTCAATAAATTAACTTATGCAGTTGTATTTAGGAATGACTATGGCAAAATAAGAATCTATTTAGATATAAACTCTAAGGAAAAGAAAGGATGTAAGATCCATTCATCATCCCAAAGACTTTTCAGAAGATGTGCTATGTCCAAATAAGTTGAATTAACTGAAGGAATGATTTAGAACGCAAGTAAAAGATAATTCAATATCTTAAAAAATCCACTATGTAGTTAAGCTATTTAAAGTTATAATTGCAAATATAAAAGGAGTTCAGAGGAATCTGTATGGGTGGATAATGCTGCTGCTAAAATCTACAGATTATGAGACGAAATTCAAGTACCAAGATTGGGATACTATCTTATGAGTCTTTAATCAGTAGGGTCCCAAGAGTCCCTTAAATAATAAAGGTCTCTATTGTTCTTGGGTGCTAACCGGAACTAAATGAAAAAAATCAACCGTTGAAATCAACACATATATTCCTAGTATAAGTTGAAACTAATTTATATTCTCTGCTGAATACCATCTGTACTGGCTAGTTTTGTGTCAACTTGACACAGGCTAGAGTTATCACAGAGAAAGGAACTTCAGTTGGGGAAATGCCTCCACAAGATCCAGCTGTAAGGCATTTTCTCAATTAGTGATCAAGGGGGAAGGTCCCCTTGTGGGTGGGATCATCTCTGGGCTGGTAGTCTTGGGTTCTATAAGAGAGCAGGCTGAGCAAGCTAGTGGAAGCAAGCCAGTAAGTAACACCCCTCCATGGCCTCTGCATCAGCTCCTGTTTCCTGACCAGCTTGAGTTACAGTCCTGCATTCTTTGGTGATCAACGGCAATGTGGAAAGTGTAAGTGTAAGCAGAATAAACCCTTTTCTCCCCAAATTGCTTCTTGGTCATGATGTTTTGTCCAGGATTAGAAACCCTGACTAAGACAACATCCATAGTTTTTATGTAGGAGGCTAAGGGAGAAAAGACTTGAAGCAGTGGCTTCTATAAGCTTACTGTAAGCTTGGTCAAGTACTCATGGCTGTGGAGGTTTCTAAGCTCTAGTGGAACTTACCATCAATTTCTTGTAAAATAGATACTGTTGTGTTGTAAAACATACTTATATATATTTTGTCTATATATTATCTATTATTTTTGTAGTAGCCAGTAGTTATTTTAGAGAGTCATTACTGTCCAAGTGTGGAGAATAACTGACTTTGAATTAAACATCTAAATCACTTTCCCTATCTAATGCGCAGGAATGTCATATAAAACAAAACTAAAAGAATGTGCAAACCAAAGGGTAGGGGGAAGAATTGTGAAATGTTGTTTTCTAGACCTGACATAGGAATTTTACTCATGAGCTCCCAGCAGTCATTGTTACCTGCATAAAATCTTCAAAAGATCAAACTAGTAAACTTTACAGCATGGTTGGGAGAGGAATTTATGGAACCCTTTCTCTCACCAAGGAACTATAGGAAACTAACATTTTCTGGAGAATAGGTAATCTTTTTTTTTATTTTTTCAATAATATAAACACTGGAGTTGAGCATGCTCTAGTAAATAACTTCACATACATAGTCATATAAGTATTCATTATTAAATTTAGTGGATAATTGTGAGTGTGGGTGTGTGTGTGTATTAAAAGAATTATTAAAATGAAGAAAGACAGTAAAAGATTGTAATAGAGGAAAAATATGACCAAAATATATTGCACATATGTACAAAATTTTTAAACAACAAATTTAAATAATTATTTAAACATTTTATTGTGAATAGATCTGTAATGAACATGTCTGAACAAGTATCTAATTAGAAAGAGGTAGACACCTTTGAGCATACTCCCAAGAGTGGTATAGATGGATTTTATCATAGATTGCTTTTCAGATTTTAGGAACCTCTACATTGATATCTATAGGGGTTGTGTTAATGCATTACCACATATCCTCAACAGCATTAGCTGTCATTGTTTTTTATCTTGGTCATTCTGGCTAGGGTAATATAAAATCTCAAAGTAGTTTTAGTTTGTGTTTTCCTGGTGGCTAAGGATGTTGAACATTTTAAAATCTTTTCATCCATTTGTATTTTGACAACTCCATTTGGTTCCTGACTTAGTTGCTGTTATATTGCTGTGAAGAGGTATGACCAAAAAAAAAAAAAAATAAGTCATCTAATTGAGGTCTTGCTAATAATGTCAGAGAATTAGGTCCATGATCATCACGACAGGAAGCACTGCAGTAGACAGTCAATCTGATGTAGCACCGGAAAACATATCTGATTTCAAAGTTTCAGGAAGAAAGAGGAGACAGAGAGAGAGAGAGAGAGAGAGAGAGAGAGAGAGAGAGAGAGAGAGAGAGGGAGAGAGAGAGGGAGAGAGAGAGGGGGGGGGGGAGGGGCTGGTATGGGCTTTTGAAACCTCAACATTTACCCTGAGTGACACACCTTCTCCAACAAGGCCAAACCTGATAATCCTGAAACCAGTGTTTAAATATGTTAGCCTATTGGGCAGGGGGACTCATTTAGATCTCCACATTCTATAGCCTATTTGTTGTTGTGTTGTTTTCTCCATATTCATTTCATTTTAATTCTTTGTCAGATGCACTGATCAAAACAAAATTCCCATTCTATAGGCTGCTACTTTGCTCAAATGATAGTGCTATTGGCTGAACAGAATTTTTAGCTGTTATTAAGTCTCATTTATTTCATATTTTTGGACTTAAGATCTGTGCTAATTCTGGGGAGTGGTGGCACATGCCTTTAATCCCAGCACTTGGGAGGCAGAGGCAGGTGGATTTCTAAGTTGAGGCCAGCCTGGTCTACAGAGTGATTTCCAGGACAGCCAGGACTACACAGAGAAACCCTGTCTTGAAAAACCAAAAAAAAAAAAAAAAAAAAAAAATCTGTGTTATCTGTTTCCTGTTCAGAAAGTCCTTTCCTGTGACAGTGATTTCAGTTAAATTCAGGATATCTGTTGTTATGTTGAGGTCCTTGATCCATTTGGAGTTGAGTTTTGTATAGGGTGATAGATAGAGATATTTTTATTCTTTTATATGCAGAAGAGCTGCAGATATTGCTTAACTCAGTAACATAGCATTTCTCTTCTGTCTTATTTACTTTTCCCGATGCTAGGATAAAAATACACTGATAAAAACAACTTATGGAATTAATGGTTTGTTTTGTCTCACAGTTCATCATGGTAAAGTTGTCATAGTTACAGTAGCTCAAGGAGACTATTCACGTTGCATCTGCAAAAAGGAAGCAGAGAGCAATGACCTTTTGTGTTGAAATAACTTTATATGCTGTCTAGGATGTGCTTCTAATAAGTGTTGTTGTCCTTCTTAAGGATCTTTCCACTTCTCGACTTAATCAAGATAATCCCTTCTAGTAACAGCTACTGACTAACCTAATCCAGAAAATCTCTCACATGTTGGTCTGGAGGCTTGTCTCTTGATGATTCCAAATCATCTTGACAACCAGCACAAACCATGTGCTTACCAACTGCAATGCCAAGAATTTGATCTCTCAAAGCAAGAAAATAAAATTACTTTTAGTAGCTTACTTATTTTAACAAATAGAGACCACATTCACAATAGTGATCATGCAATCAATGTCCTGTCATGTAACTTTAAAAAAGGGAGAGAAAATTTTAAGCAAAATATATAGCTTTAAAAACTAAAATATCAAGTAGTGTTTAAAAAATGAAACTGTTACCCATCCTGCTCAGAAGTAAATAGATAATCTTTAAAACTGATACAATTCAGAAATAACAGTAGAAGCTGATTAATTATAAATGCAGAGGTAAATGTCATGAACAAAACTAGGAAAATTAATGTGTGTTATCTTTAGCCATCAACACTAAACAGAAAATACGATATATCCCTTCTTTTTCTCAATGTTAAGACTTTGAGATTTGGTTGTGCTTTGAATATTCTTGGCCCAAGGAGTGACACTATTTGGAGGTGTGGCCTTGTTGGAATAGGTGTGTCACTGTGGGCATGGGCTTTAAGGCCCTCATCCTTGCTGCCTGGAAGTGCGTCTTCTACTAGTAGCCTTCAAATGAAGATGTAGAACTTTTAGCTCTGCCTGTACCATGCCTACTGGACTTTGCCATGCTTCCTGGCTTGATGATAATGGATTGACCCTCTGATCCTGAAAGCCAGTCCCAATCAAATGTTGTCCTTATAGAGGTTGTCTTGGTAATGGTGTCCATTGACAGCAGTAAAACCCTAACTAAGACAGACCTATTTGTTCAGTTCTTTTGGTTTACCTGTATATTCTTTAAGATTAAAATTAATGTTAGAGTAAACTGTCTGTAGAAGAATTTTAATCCAGCAATATGGCTGCTCTGGCAAGGGATCCCCATCCAAAGATCTTCTAGGTCTGTGTGATCTAGCGGAAATATAGGTACACACTTAGCACACTACTTTAATACCAAACAATGTGTTAAGGTTAGTTTTTAGAAGAATGAGCAATGTTTAAAAGTGACATCTAATTCAGGGGCAGACAAATCACAGAATTAGTAAAAGATTTGACAGAATGAGTTAGAGATAGTATATACCCAACATTCAAGAGAGCAGGACAGAGAGAGGGGCAGGGGGAAAAGAGGCAGTTTTGCTGGGAGAGTTTTACAGAAACAGGTTGCAGGTAAAGACAACAATCCATAGAGTGAGAGGTAGCCAGAAATTTAGAACAAACTGCCAGAGTTAGTTTCAGGCCAAGCAGAGCAATTCAGAGAGAAGTAGGGAAAAGACAGTTTAAATCAGTAAGCTTAGAAAGGAACATGATCCAGAAAAGCTGAGTTGAAACATCCAGCCAGAATTCAGGAAGAGAGAGAGAGAGAGAGAGAGAGAGAGAGAGAGAGAGAGAGAGAGAGAGAGAGAGAGAAATGGTGAGCTTATTTCAGCAGTGAGAGTCTAAGACAACAATTACATCTGGAGAATAAACTTATTTTTACATAGTCCTTGTTGTCATCATCACTGTTGTCGTTGTCATCGTCATCATCATCATCAGCAGCAGCAGCAGCAGTAGCATCAATATATCTGAGCTTGGACATGCAGGCCAGCATCTTGTCATTTTCATCAGTGCTGTTTCAATTATATACTGAATTCCAGCATTGCAAAGAAGAAAGATCATCCTTGGATAGCATCAATGGCTAGGGAAAATATGAGATTATTAGACAGCCCAGGAGAATATACTGTTATGTGCTTAAGAACTGTGTGCAGAGATGCGCTGTGCTTGGCCACCACAGTTATGGTACAATTACTCTCCTGTAGAGTAGGAAGGAAGGATAGAGAAAGCAGGATTTTATTCAAATATACCATTTTCATGGAACATATAGTACTTTAGGTATTTTTGTGCTATTGGTTAGTCATACTACTATATGAGTTTCTTAAAATATGTATACATACATACAGAAAAAATTGTTTAATGGATTTACGCTGTCTTAGTCAGGGTTTATATTGCTGTGAAGAGACACCATGACCAAAGCAACTCTTATAAGGGACAACATTTAGTTGGGGCTGGCTTACAGGCTCAGAGGTTCAGTCCATTATCATCATGGTGGGAAACATGGTAATGTCCAGGCAGGCATGGCGCTGGAGAAGCTGATATTTCTACATCTTCATATGAAGGAAGCTAGGAAAAGACTGGTTTCTACATATTAGGAGGAAAGGCTTATTGTCCATCCCCAAGTGACGTAATTCTTCCAAAGAGGCCAAGTATATTCAAACCACTACACCCTCCAATAAAGAACAATACACCAACTAGACATGTAGTTCTAACAAATCAAAACTCCAATACCAGGAATGAGTTTCTTCTTTTTGAATTCTTAGCCCATGGGTACGCATAGACATTTGAGCATTACAGTTTGTTTCTGATAATTTTTTGGGTACTCTCTAGAATTTGATGGTAAGATACTGTTGTGGAAGTACCATACACTTGAGTCACAGAACACTGAGAAATCAAGGAGGTAGATGAAGACCTCCAGATTTTGTCCCTACTGGCAGGCTTTCATATAGGTACACTGTCACAGGAGAAAACTAATTTTTAATCTCACTAAGATTTGAACCCTACAAGCTGCAATAATGACTATCCTGGCAATATATGCCCATTTATATAAGTCAATGGGTGTTATGGGAGGGACCAATCACTTTGTTATTGGATCTAAAGCTGAGTTCCATAGATAAAACATAGAACACATACCTGAGACTGTTACAGACACCAGAACCAGTGGCTATATAGGTTATAGATCCTGGCAGAGAGCCCAATACTATTGTTTTTGCTGAGTGGACATAATATCAAGATGACTCCTAATGACTTAGTGCTATGCCGATGGATCTGTGAGTTTTTCAACCCCCAACCCGAGAAGCTTCTCCTCTTAGTAATTGGCACAGAGATCATCACCTAGTCAATGCTCAGAAAATAAGAGACTGTGCTCAGCTCTAAATAGAACATGCATATCACACCCTACCCCACAAAACCCAGGACCTTCTGATAAGAGTTGGGAGAAAGATTTTAAGAGCCAGAAGTGGTAGATAACTTCAAGGAAATATTGTTTTTTCCAGACACAACAGGGCACAGGCACATATTAGCTCAGGGCGATTGCAACAGCATGCACAAGACCTGTACAATTTCCATCACAGAAAAATCACAGTGCAGAATGGGAATGTGGGCATGCTTTCTCATCATTGGCTGAGGATCTAATGGTATTTGATAGCTGCTGGGAGAGGGATCCTGTTCTCTTTAGTGATGTGACCCCTGCTAGAGAGATCACATACTGAACAGTCCCCATACTCAGTACTAGCTGTATAACAGAAACCGGAATCAATGGAGAAAGAAAATAAAAAGAAGAGATTTCAAAGTTGGGTGACAAGAGAGATGGTCATGGGGGAGGCAGGTGAATATGTTCAAAATGCATTATATGAAATTCTTGAGGAATTAATAAAAAAAAGTTAAAATGTTTACGTACTTGCTTAAAGCCATTTCTAAAGAATTGCACTCCTGCTTTTAAAAGTTAATGCTCATGCTTGCCATTTCCTTACATTTTCTTTCCAGAAATGGCTCTTTTAAAATGAGCTTTTGATTTTATGTAAACAACACCACATCTTAGACATTTGGAAATCTTTCCTTTACAGTGATGATAATACTACCTAGCTTTCAAAATTATAATTACAGAGTGATCCACATATATTTAATGTGAAAGACATGTTTGTGAAGAACTGCAGTTGTCCTACTTAATCAAAGGGAATCAAACTCACCTTATACTCACTCATGAAATATTTCTTGAGTGCCAGTTTTGTGTACAGTTCCCAACTGTGGGAATTTTGACCAGACCGCAGATATGTCTTGACAGTCATATTTCCTGATGATAAAAATATATAACAAGCAAATAATATTGAAAACTAATTTTGTCAAATAATAAGCACTGCTAAGAAAAAAAATCAAATTAAGGCTGAAAAGTGATATGAACTACCACATGTAAAGTCACCATCCCATTGCATCCCAGCAAAACAGCAAAACAAACAAACAAAACCAAAGAAAGTACCAACTCATTTGGACCTTGACAATAGGTAGAGGGTATACATCCACAGCAAATTTTAGATCTAATAACCTGTAAGGATTACTAATCTGCTTTTAATCTCAAGTGTATCTGAAAATGTGAGACAAACTAATAGACTCGTAGATTGCTTCCAGTTCTGTTTTTCCTTATGATAATACACTATATCTGAATGGAAATTAAGAGAAAGTGAGGAAGAGCTTAAAGTTCTTATAAATTTTATCAGGTGTTCTCATAGTTAAAGTATTATAAATAAATGTCAAAATTCATTGTCCAGAAAGTAACTTTTAGAAGGGTGAAAAAAACATCATGTGACATACATTACATAGAAGAACTAAATCTCAACTTGGTTTTATGCATTAATATTCTTGGATGAGGGATAGTTAAATATTCACTGTAAATCAAAAACAGCAAGAATCTATAAATTGCCTTGCACTATCTGTGAACGCAATCATAATTAGCTTCAGCAAGTTTTTATCCTGGTTAAAAGACCCAATATAACTGTGGAAATAACCATGTTATATTTACATACATACTATCATTTTAGGGTTAGTGGCAGGATGATGCTAGCCCTCTAGCTACACAACTCAATTGCTTTTGTCCTGAAAAAATTGAAGAATATAAGAGGCAAGGATTTTTCTTTAATAACTCTTACTACCCTATCATCTTGCTCTTCATTGTTCTGTCAGGAGAGAGAGGGAGGGAGGGAGGGAGGGAGGGAGGGAGGGAGGGAGGAGGGGGAGGGGGAGACGGAGGGTGAGACAGAGGGGAAGAGGGGGAGAGGGGGAGGGGAAGGGGGAGGGGGACAGAAGTTTCTATGTTCAGCAGTAAGTGAGGTGATTATCACTTTGGTTTGGGCAGGAAGCGGGCTACAGAGAAACTGTGGAAAGGTTGGCAACATTTGTTCACCAAGCTAAAAGGAGTCAGGCTTGTGGCATGGATCCAATGCTCTCTGAGACCAGTCCCTTCAGGAGTTCAGTCTGTGCTAGTAGAGAACTATTACTTGAAAATAGAATATAAGTCTGCGTCTTTTCTTTGTCCTTAATGAGTTGAAGAAATAAGAACAAGTAAAAAGAAAATGCATAAGTGGACTGAAAATGAACCAATTCAAATCAATAGATGGAGCCCCTCTAGATCACCCAAAGGTGATCTGCAAGTGAGGACATGGAGGAATAATGTGCCAGGCCTTGCTATGGTGTTTGTTTGTTTGTTTGTTTGTTTGTTTGTTTGTTTTAAGACAGGGTTTCTCTGTGTACCCTGGCTGTCCTGGAACTCACTTTGTAGACTAGGCTGGCCTCGAACTCAGAAATCTGCCTGCCTCTGCCTCCTGAGTGCTGGGATTAAAGGTGTGTGCCACCAAACCCGGCTGCTATGGCTTTTATATTAAATGAACAAACAGAAACAGATAAAAGAACCATGAATGACAACTACTAAGTAGATAAGATACAATGAAATAAATTACCATAATGAACAAAGAACATGACATTTCATAGTAAAATGTGTAATGAGCTTTCTACATTGGTGGCAATGTCTTATATTGCCACTTTATGAAATAATAGCAATTAGCCATATATAATTGGAGCACTTAAACATGACTAGAATAACTAAGAAATTAAAATTTAAAACTCATTTGATTTTACCTAATTTTAATCTAACCACATTTTGCCAATGGCTATTGTTTTGCCCATTAATATTTTATAGATTTGGGAAGACATGCATGTAAATCAGTATGTTTCTAAGCCTAATATAATGTGGATAACACTGGATGACTACCAACTTGTCATTGTACCCTTATTATCATTTATACTACTTCTCTAGAGGTCCAATAGCCTAAAGGCTGAACAGAGCTGGCTATGCTTGGGAAGCAAGTATGGGGCAAGCCATTGGAATGACAGGCTGCTGGTCATTCTGTGGCACTCATGAATAGGCCCCTCTTTTGTCTTTATATGTGTACTTTCTGCTGTCAGAATCTCCTAAATGCTTCTATATGGAGACACCCCCAAGGTCCCCACAGGACTCTCCATGGGATCTCAGGACCTCTGGTGAGTGGAACACAACTTCTGCTCCAATCCAATTGCGAGGGACCTGAGACAGCATTGATTAGGGGAGCAGGAAACCCGGACTAACCAGGGTCACAAGTCCCTTCCAGTTGGCACCAGCACCAGGGCACCTTCGGCGCTGAGTCTGTGGACACCCCCAAGGTCCTCACAGGACTCTCCACAGGATCTTAGGACCACTGGTGAGTGGAACACAACTTCTGCAAGGAGGCAGGTTCGAACACCAGATATCTGGGCACCTTCCCTGCAAGAGGATAGCTTGCCTGCAGAGAGTACTCTGACCACTGAAACTCAGGATAGAGGTAGTCTCCCAGATCTGCTGATAGAGACTAACATAATCACCTGAGGAACAAGCTCTAACCAGAGACAATTATAACAACTAACTCCAGAGATTGCCAGATGGTAACAGGCAAACGTAAGAATCTTACTAACAGAAACCAAGACTACTCACCATCATCAGAACACAGCACTCCCACCCCACCCAGTCCTGGGCACCTCAACACACTCGAAAAGCTAGACCTGGATTTAAAAGCATATCTCATGATGATGGTAGAGGACATCTAGAAGGACTTTAATAACTCACTTAAAGAAATACAGGAGAACACTGTTAAACAGGTAGAAGACCTTAAAAAGGAAGCACAAAAATCCCTTAAAGAATTGCAGGAAAACACAACCAAACAGGTGATGGAATTGAATAAAACCATCCAAGACCTAAAAAGGGAAGTAGACACAATAAATAAAACCCAAAGTGAGGCAACACTGGAGATAGAAACCCTAGGAAAGAAATCTGGAACCATAGATGTGAGCATCAGCAACAGAATACAAGAGATGGAAGAGAAGAGAGAATCTCAGGTGCAGAAGATTCCATAGACAACATCAACACAACAAATAAAGAAAATACAAAATGCAAAAAGATCCTAACTCAAAACATCCAGGAAATCCAGGACACAATGATAAGACCAAACCTACAGATAACAGGAGTAGATGAGAATGAAGATTTTCAACTTAAAGGGCCAGCAAATATCTTCAACAAAATTACAGAAGAAAACTTCCCAAACCTAAAGAAGGACTTGCCCATGAACATACAAGGAGCTTACAGAACTCCAAATAGACTGGACCAAAAAAAAAATTCATCCTGACACATAATAATCAGAACAACAAATGCACTAAATAAAGATAGAATTTTAAAATCAGTAAGAGAAAAATTTCAAGTAACATATAAAGGCAGGCCTATCAGAATTACACCAGACTTTTCACCAGAGACTATGAAAGCCAGAAGATCCTGGACAGATGTTATACAGACACAAAGAGAACACAAATGCCAGCCCAGGCTACTATACCCAGCCAAACTCTCAATTACCATAGATGGAGAAACCAAAGTATTCCACGACAATAACAAATTCACCCATTATCTTTCCACGAATCCAGCCCTTCAAAGGATAATAACAGAAAAAAACCAATACAAGGACAGAAACCATGCCCTAGAAAAAAAGCAAGAAAGTAATCCTTCAACAAACCAAAAAAGAAGACAGCCACAAGAACTGAATGCCAACTCTAACGACAAAAAATAATAGGAAGCAACAATTACTTTTCCTTAATATCTCTTAATATCAATGGACTCAATTCCCCAATAAAAAGACATAGACTAACAGACTGGCTACATAAACAGGACCCAACATTTTGCTGCTTATAGGAAACCCATTTCAGGGAAAAAGACAGACACTACCTCAGAATGAAAGGCTGCAAAACAATTTTCCAAGCAAATGGTATGAAGAAACAA
This sequence comes from Mus musculus, assembly GCF_000001635.26. Taxonomy (NCBI): domain Eukaryota; kingdom Metazoa; phylum Chordata; class Mammalia; order Rodentia; family Muridae; genus Mus; species Mus musculus. The sequence continues at coordinate 51,097,056 of NC_000084.6, forward strand.
GCTGGAGTGGCCATTCTAATATTGAATAAAATCTCCTTCCAACCCAAAATTATCAAAAAAGATAAGGAGGGACACTTCATACTCATCAAAGGTAAAATCCTCCAAGAGGAACTCTCAATTCTGAATATCTATGCTCCAAATGCAAGGGCAGACACATTCATTAAAGAAACTTTAGTAAAGCTCAATGCACACATTGCACCTCACACAATATTAGTGGGAGACTTCAACACACCACTTTCATCAATGGACAGATCGTGGAAACAGAAACTAAACAGGGACACAGTGAAACTAACAGAAGTTATGAAACAAATGGGCTTAACAGATATCTACAGAATATTTTATCCTAAAATAAAAAGATATACCTTCTTCTCAGCACCTCATGGTACCTTCTCCAAAATTGACCATATAATTGGTCACAAAACAGACCTCAACAGATACAAAAATATTGAAATTGTCCCATGCATCCTATCAGACCACCATGGATTAAGGCTGATATTCAATAACAACATAAATAATGGAAAGCCAACATTCACGTGGAAACTGACCAACACTCTTCTCAATGATACCTTGGTCAAGGAAGGAATAAAGAAAGAAATTAAAGACTTTTTAGAGTTTAATGAAAATGAAGCCACAACATACCCAAACTTAAGGGACACAATGAAAGGATTTCTAAGAGGGAAACTCATAGCTCTGGGTGTCTCCAAAAAGAAATTAGAGAGAGCACATACTAGCAGATTGACAACACACCTAAAAGCTCTAGAGAAAAAGGAAGCAAATTCACCTAGGAGGAGTAGACGGCAGGAAATAATCAAACTCAGGGGTGAAATCAACCAAGTGGAAACAAGAACTATTCAAAGAATCAACCAAATGAGAAGCTGGTTCTTTGAGAAAATCAACAAGATAGATAAACCCTTAGCCAGACTCACTAGAGGGCACAGGGACAGCATCCTAATTAATAAAATCAGAAATGAAAAGGGAGACATAACAACAGATCCTGAAGAAATCCAAAACACCATCAAATCCTTCTACGAAAGGCTATACTCAAGAAAACTAGAAAACCTAGATGAAATGGACAAATTTCTAGACAGATACCATGTACCAATGTTAAATCAGGAAGGATTGAAGGACCCAGGGAGGATAGGGAATCCACAAGAAAACCAACAGAGTCAACTAATCTGAATTCTTGAGACCTCTCAGAGACTGGAGTACCAGACAAAGAAATTAGTGTTCTTATAAAAGTGAATCAAGAGAGACTTATGGCTCCTTCTACCAGGTAAGCAAGAATGTGCCAAGGGAAGCCGTTGTCATCATTCACTAACTCCACCATCGCCCTATGGCTTATAAACCACATGCTTATTTTGGCTTATCGAGATTCAGATAATGAGAAACAATGTTTAAAAAGATGCTATCCTCTACCATTGAAGACGAAACTTAAATGAAAGAGAAAAGGGGAACTTTCCAACCTGGCCACCATGCTCCTTAGGTCGTGCAATAACACAGAGACAAACTGAGAGGATTTACTGTGAATCAGAGAAGGCGTGGACATTGTAGGTAGCTCAGAACTTCATTAGTACTTCCCTGAATAAGGTCTGTCTATCTTCATAACATAAAACCGAGCAGCTTGCTCAGATTGTGAAGTTCAAAGTTAGTAGAGAATTAGTAAGCAGCTTTGGCACTCAAGGGATTCTTGGGGGTGTTGAAAGGGAGGTTTATTTGTTTGCTTTACTTGGCACATTTAATTGTCTATTTAATATAAAGTAAATTACGCTAATAACTTACACTGGCAAACAATTGGTTTATGTTATAATCTTTGAAGTCTCGCAAATGCCTAACTTAATTAAGCAACTTTACTAATTATAACTGCCATCATAATTCTTTTATGAAGGACAAGGAGACCTTGGGGTAAAATATACCTTCTGGCCTAACCATAGAAAAATGTCAAGCCTGGCAGCATGGGACTCCTTTTATCAGCAGTTACCCTCATGTTAGGATAGATTACTGATGGAAACAGCTTACAAAAACAAGAGTTTGTTTTGGCTCTTGGTTTGAGTTGATGTGGTCTATAATGCTGAGGGATCATGGTGGCTGCAGAGGCTCAGTCCACAATGTCAGTTAGGAAACAGAAATGAGAACAATGATGCTCATTTTGCTATCTCTTTTTCCCTATTTACTCACATCCAAGGCAGGGCTCATCTGTTCTGTGAAACCCTACTTGAAATGTCCCCAAAGACATGAGCAGGTATATGGATGTTATGTGATCCCATATCCAGGCGAATTGACAAAGAAAATTAACTACTACAAGCCTCAAAGGACACTGATGACTACAGGATTGTTAATGTAAAATACAGCCTTTTGTAGTATTTACAAACTTTATTTCACAATGCATTGACATACTGTGTTTGCTTTGCTAGCTCTTTTTTTTTCACATTTAATTGTTTAGTGTTTTTTTTTTTTTTTTTTTTTTTTTTTTTTTTTTGCCTGTGAGTGTGTTCATGTGTATGGTCATTAGAGATGTGGTAGAATATATCTGTAATCTCAACCTGAAACAGATAGAGGCAGGAAGATGAAATTAAAGCAAGGTTGTTCTTGGACATATAGTCAGTTCCAGGCCAGTTTAGTATACTTAAAACTTTTTTTTAAAGAAATAATAATTAAACGATTACCAAAGAGATGTTTTATTCCCACCATAGGAAGCCTTTAATTCATCTTCTAGTAGTTTGTTGACTCCTTCAAAAATTCTTTTTTTTTTTTTAATTGCCCAAGACTTATTGAATGTCTTCCTGCTGGAATCCCATACCATTAAGTATGAAAGGCACCTTAAGAAGAGGATAGCTTGTGGATTGGGTACAGGATTTACCAGGTGTATTACAGGGATCAATCTGAGGTTGTCAAGTTAGACAGCAAGCACACTTCCATCTTGGCCTTCTAGTCAGCCTTTGCTTAAAGCTTGTTTTGACGTGAAATTCACGTTTAGTTTTCTTCTTGTTACTCAGAATATTGTTGACAAGGATCTTATTTCAGCATCAAGATACCTACACCTGTTTTTATTGCAGCACCATTCATAACAGCCAGGTGATAAAGTCAGCCAAATGCTAATTAAAAGATTATAAAGAAAATGTCCTACTAGGAATGAGCTAAAACTTGTTGAATCACTATCCAAAGGGGTCTTACAGATCCCTCCAAACATCATAGATTATTCCAGGGCTGTTACTGTCTGGAATCCTATGGTAATGTATTGCTGAAGACCCAACTTACTTATTTCATCACACATGGAGAAGGAGCTGGTTCCCAACCGAAAGCTTCTTCTCTACTGACATTCATACTTTTAAACACCTTTAAGCATTCGTGGTAATCACCAATGTGACTACCTGCAGCTACAAATCCTACAACCTACTGCAGTGACCTTCCTGAAAGATATACTGGTAAAGAAATATGTCATAAACATTGTGTGAGTAAAAAAAACATGTTTGTTTGGATTTGTTAAGATTTAGGTAAAATATTAAGTCCTAGATGGAATGTTAAGGCGTAGGCAACTATGACCTGGATCGCCTGTCACTATAAGGAAACTTTCTCCTATGTTTCTTTTGTTACCAGGAAACTTTATAATACCAAGATTTATTACATATACTATTATGTTCTGTACCCTTGAAAACCAATCATGATAGAAGTCAATAGAACTGCTTTGTATAGTTACGCCAATAAGCTTGGAACTGAACTATCCATCTAACAAGACTTCCTATACCTATATATAAGCTTTTGTGGTATAGGCTGCCCCTGAGATGGACCCCAACATAAAAGAGACACTTGCACCAATATAAGAAACTATTTGGAATAAGACTTCCAATTTGAATAGTATTTCAGTAAAGTTTAAATTCTCTAGACCTCCCTGGCAACTAACATCGTGTTTGCTAGAAAGAGACATGTACATGGGTAACTGTCATCCTGGTTGGCAAGTTAAGACATGAATGTTAGACAATGTTAGACAAGTTATCAATGGCAATGTTAGACAAGTCTCTTCCTGGTAGACACATTACAACATGAATATGACACAAGGCAATGTAGGGATAGGAAATCCCCCTATCCCTAAATCCTAATTGGTAAGATAACATAGCACAGATGTTTGTGGATTTGGGGCTTAAAAACCCCAGAGAATCTTAACTCAATGTCATGGTTCAGTTCAATCCTGAAATCTGGACCATGATCATGGTCAACCAGTCCTGGGGCAAATGTTCAGTAAATTATCCCTATCTGACTGAGATCAGTGTTCCTGTGGTTTGTGAGATTTCTTGACCCCAACAGGGTTTGAAGCCCATTCTATGAGATGGAACTAATACATGGCATAGCTAAATTGGCAAAGAACCTGAGACAAGGTAGCTCATAGGCTTAGGAAAAATCTCCCTATTATAGGCTGTTATAGGAAGAAAGCAATAAGATTGATCCCAATGACAAGACAATGTACACATGGTAAAGACTTGGGAACACTCAGTCCTGGTCAAACCCACTTTCTCAAGGCTCAGGATCAACAAAGTAAAGCCAGGAAGATTTTAAGATCCGGGGGTTGTGGATTTTTAAGGGCCAAGGAAATAGTGTTTCCAAAGGACAGGGCTTATGCACAAATGAACTGACAGAGACTATGGCAACACACACAAGGCCCCCACAGATTTAAACACAATCAAAATCCCCAGCGCTGAGAAGGAGAAGTGGACACCAAGACCTTAACCAGTTTAAATCTGCTGGGAAAGGGAGAAATCACTTTTCTCCAGTGGAGTGTCACTGGGCCCGGCCCTCTACAGCTGACTCCATGTCTTGGAGGACTTTGGCAATACAACATGGACTACCTGGTTTCTTTTGTTTGACTTTCAGTGGGCTTTTTGTTTGCTTTAGAATTTTTTGTTTTACTGATTTTCTTTTTCTCCCCTTTTCAGTTTATTTTGATTTTGTTTTTCTTGCTAATGTTCTCTCAGTTTTATCATTTTGTATTGTTTTGTTTGAGATAAAAAGAGCATGAAGTCGAGTCAGGAAGGAGGTGGGAGTTGAAGGAGAAGGAAGGACATGATCAAATATATTATAAGGAAAAAATCAAACAAAAATTAAAGAAGGAAATTATTCCATACATGCACAACATAGTTTTATTTGGCCATGAAGAAGACGGTGGTTTTGTCATGTGCAGGAAAATGGGTGAAACTGAAGGCACCATATTAATTGAAATGAGTTAGACTCAGATGTACAAATACTGTGTACATATGTGGAACCCATGCCTATTTTTAAAAATTCTGTAATGCAGCACACTTTCTTACACATGCAGGGCTAATATTTTTAATGCTGCAATGAAACAAGTCATTTTACATAAGAAATATGTAAATAATAAAATAGAGTTTAAATTATGTAATTTAGCAGTTGTGATTCTGAGTAACTGAAAACAGGATTTTAGAAAAATGTCTTACCCTCATTTCCAAAGGGATATTTTTAACTGTAGTCCAACAGCAGAAGAGTGGAAGAGCAGAATGTACCATATGCATGTAGTAGAATATCATTTTTTTAAAAAGAATTCTAACCTGGTCTAGTATAGTTTGGTTCCCAGAGTGCTTGTCTAGAATGTACTAAGCCATGGATTTATTTTACAATACTGCATACACCTGGTGTGGTGGCACAAGCCTATAGATCCAGTCCTCAGTAGGCAGAGAAAAGAGTTTGTTTTATCATTAATTTATTTGGTTATTCATTCCTGTGCTCTTGTTCCCAACATCATAAGTCCTTCCCCCTATTCCCTCCTCCCCTTCTTCTCAAAGAAAGCAAAGCCTTCGCTTCTTGGATATCAGCCTGTCTTAGGATGCCTGATTAAGGCCTCACCAGGCAGTCCATCTTGGAGAAGGGGATCCAATGGCAGGCAAAAGGTCAGAGACAGCCCTGCTTGAGGCTCAGGAGTTTATTAAACATCATTTCACCTGCATGGTCAGTCTAAGATAGGTGAGACTCTTTGTTAAAAATATCACTGGATGCTCACAGCCATCCATTGGACATAGCACAGAGTACCCAATGAAGGAGCTAGAAAAAGTACCCAAGGAGCTGAAGGGGTTTGTAATTCCATAGGAGGAACAACAATATGAACTAACCAGTATCCCCAGAGATCCCTGAGACTAAAAGTGTGGACACTTCGCCTCTTCTTAGAATTGGGAACAAAATACCCATGGAAGGAGTTACAGAGACAAAGTTTGGAGCTGAGACAAAAGGAGGAAACATCCAGAGACTGCCCCACCCAGGGATCCATCCCATAATCAGCCACCAAATGCAGACACTATTGCATACACCAGCAAGATTTTGCTGAAAGGACCCTGATATAGCTGTCTCTTGTGAGGCTATGCCAATGCCTGGCAAACACAGAAGTGGATGCTCACAGTCAGCTATTGGATGGAACACAGGGCCCCCAATGGAGGATCTAGAGACAGTACCCAAGGAGCCGAAGGGGTCCGCAATCCTATAGGTGAAACAACAATACAAACTAACCAGGGCCCCCAGAGCTCATGTCTCTAGCTGCATATGTAGCAGAAGATGGCCCAGTCTGCCATCATTAGGGAGAGAGGCCCCTTGGTCTTGCAAACTTTATATGCTCCTGTCCAGTGGAATGCTAGGGCCAAGAAGTGGGAGTGGGTGGGTAGGGAAGCAGGGAATGGGGAGTGTATTGGGACTTTCAGGATAGCATTTAAAATGTAAATGAAGAAGATACCTAATATAAAATTGGAAAGTTAAAAAAAAAAAAAAGAAAAAAAGAAACTACATGGTGTGACTCGTGGCTCTAGCTGCATATGTAACCGAGGATGGCCAAGTCGGTCATCAATGGGAAGAGAGGCCCTTGGTCCTGTAAAGTCCTCTGAAGGTTCTATACCCCAGTATAGGGGAATGCCTGGGTCAGGAAGCAGGAGTGGGTGGGTTGGGGAGCAGAGGGAGGGGGGAGAAGATAGGGTATTTTCAGAGGGGAAACTAGGAAAGGGGATAACATTTGAAATATAAATATAGAAAATATCTAAAAAAATAAAAATAAAAAAAAATATCACCGGAAAAAGAGTGTATTCCCACCAGGGGAAACTCATCTTTCAGTTAGCTACAACTTGACTTCTAGAAACTTGCTGAATGTCTTTCTTCTTTGGGCTCTATACAACATTATGCCAATCACTGCTTCAGAATATGTCAAAAGATAGAGGAATAAATATTTACTTGCTTATCTGCATTTCACAGACAATGATTTTCCAAAGACAATGATATACATGTTTTGTATTATCATACAGGATAGGACAGACACAGGACCTGGAACATGCCATGCAACTAGTAAATGTTTTGATGAAATGAAACAAATATCCAAATATTAAAGAAACAGTGAATGTTTTTAATTTCAGGTGGGACAGATTATCACAGTTGGATGTTCAATGACTTACAGTTATGGTACAATACAAGAAGCTCTTTATTATGTGGCTCTAGGATGTTTTAATACAAAAATTGTAGAGACAGTCAAAAATTAGGTTTCTTTATCATTAATTAAAGTAATTGGGATCCTGTGTTCTGTCAGTCATAGTAAAATTATTTAAGTATATGAAAAATTTTATATAACTTTCATTATCATAAAGAAAATAAGAACTTAGTAGCCAAAAAATCTGGACCACAGTGAATTGTCATAATTATTTCTTTGAATATTTTTTAAATTAGAAAAGAATTACCCACCTAATTCTCTTAGAAACTTAGAAAATTCAAAGATTACAGCTAATTTGACATGATGCTTCGAATACACAATACATTAAATAGGTACATTATTCAAAGATTGTAAAGGAATGTGCATAATAGAGAAATACTCCATTATTTCCATTTGACCCAATAACAGACCTCTGTGCACTTATGGCTCACACTGAAAGATCCAAAGATAATTTTTACAATGAGAGCTTGAGTTAAGTAGAACGTATTTCTATGATTCAGAGAGCCTCCTGGCTTCTTCACTGTGTTCAACTCTCATCTGTTATATGAACTCACAGTGTTAGGAAATTTCTGCTTTATCAAACCAATTTTACATGACATATATATATTAAATATGAATATTATTTTCAAAACAGGTAAGAAAATGTATGGATCTATGAGTACACCTTTAATCTCACCTAATACCATACACAAGGTTGATATGTATAGAGACCTTGCTGCAAGGTTTCCACTAGAGAAAAATCCATCTAGGAATTATTACACGAAAAGAAGATAAATTAAAAATTTGCTATCTCAAAATGAGTGTGTTACATAGGTATTAAATCTGTATGTGCTCAAAAGAAAGCACACAAACATGAAAATGTGTTATCTTCATACATTGTGAAGTGGATAATGTGTGTTGTATCTATAGACTGAAGGGATATATGGTGAAGACAGTTGGAGTGGTTTGAATATGCTTGCCCAGGAGTGGCACACTTAGAAGGAGTGGCCTTCTTGGAGGAAATCTGTCACTGTGGGGTTGGGCAATGACACCCTTCTTCTAACAGTGTGGGAGCCAGTATTTTTCTAGCTTCTGAAGAAGAACTAGAACTTTCAGCTTCTCCACCACCATGCTTCCAGCCTTGATGATAATGGACCAAATATTTGAACATGTAAGCAATCCCCAATTAAATGTTGTCATTTATCAGAGTTGTCATGGTCATGGTTTGTCGTCACAGCAATGGAACCTAAGACAATGATCATTTCTGTAAAAATTTGTATGTCAGACAACTACAAACACAAAGAATAAAATAATAAAAAAATGCTTTTCCATAAATGAGAAACATTTATAATTTTTGAGATATAAAAAGGGTATGACCATTAAATATTCTTTGTTTTCTGATAGCAACTTTGTGGTTCAAGTAATGTGGCCATCAGAGGAAACATTCTAGACCCTTATTTATATATGTTTTTTCATTACTCAGAAAAGCTGTATCAATTACATAAATATGGCAAGTTTCTAGAGTAAGCTATATATTTAGAATTGAAACAGCAAAATCTATAAAATTTTTGGGATAACCATGGAAGAAAGCAAAACACAAACAAAAACAGTCTTTGGCTTATTGTTGTTGGTATTGTTGGTGTTTGTTTGTTTTCCTACTGATGCAAACACCCAAGTAAAAGTAACTCAAAATTAAAAAAAAAAAGTGAATGCTTTGAACTTACATTGCTCAAATTACTTAGTGGTAGACTTTAAAATTTCTGAGTACATGATACAAGTTCATTAAGTAAATGACTGGTGGAGTATTTGGAATATTATAAGTGGTAAATTGCTTAGAAATTAAATAAAAGATGTTCAAGACATTGAGATCAAAAGATGGGCAACATTTATTCCAGTATATCATTCATACAGAGAGCAAATCTGTTGCCCCAACACACACACACACACACACACACACACACACACACACACACACACACACACCTTCCTTCAGAATTATTAAGAGTTAGGGCATAGTATTGTATCAGCATTGGGATCAGTTTTAGAACTGAAACTTTGTTCAGAAGATCATGCTAAGCACATCAAGTGCTCAACAGTTAATCAGAAAAGGTGTGTGTGTGTGTGTGTGTGTGTGTGTGTGTGTGTGTGTGTGTGTGTGTGTGAGAGAGAGAGAGAGACGAACAATACTAGTAGCTACCTTAAAGAAAAAAGTGAGATGGAGCACACTGCCTCATTATGAAGATGTTATTTGATTGGCTTAATGAAATGTGAGGAAAGAAGTCTCACAGCTATGAGCAAGAGGTATTTTAGGGAGAGATCATGAGGAACCATGAGCAGACAAGCACAATGGCAGCTTCACTGATAACTGGTGACTGAGCAGCCTGTGGTTGGTAGCACCTGCTTAGCATCATTAATATACTGGCGAGAGAAACATAAAGGCTCCATAAGATTAACTATTGACTTGAAGTAAAGTGAGACTTGGAGAGCCCTTGTCCACTGTGTTTGTGTATTCTTACCTTCTGTGTCTGGTAGTAAGAAAGGTGGTTTCCCTGAGAAGCAGAGTCAAGACTTACTGGCAGAATGCTTAACAAGAATGTTTGTAGAAGATTACGCTCATAGCCTTGCCAAGTGTCTCATGCCAAACCCAAGCCTTCTTAAAGGAAATATGCTTGGCAGATAAATCTCTCTCCTCTAGTCCTGGTTTCCTAAACCAAACCTGGGGGCTGAGAAACAAAAGAACTCATGGAGTTTGCGCAGTGACTTTTCTGTACCAAGAACCCAGCATATGAGAGTGAGAGTGTATGGGATTTATGGATTCAAATTCCTATTCTGATGACTTTTCTACAATTTCAGTTCATCAACTTTTACCATGTTCTTGGTGTCCAGGATCCAGAATCTAAAAATAGAGTGAATTTTAGAAATATTTTTTCAATTCTCATTTTTGTCCCATAACTCAGCTATTTTACAAATTTTCATTGAATTTTTTTGTAATGTACTGTCTGGATGTCAAAATAATTAAATTAATTTTATAATTCACAGTGCGTTTTAGTGAAATTCTATACATTACAATATTTTAAAGACATTCTTTAATTCTTCTCTCATACAATACATCCCTACTGTAGTTTCCCCTCCCTGTACTCTTCCCAGGCCCTTCCCTGCCTCCCCATTTCCCCCAGTTCTACTCCCCTTCCAAAACAAAAAAAAAAAGCAAACAAACAAACAAGAACAGGCATCCCAAGGGTATCAACTGAGTGTGGCAGAACAAGTGAAAATAAGCCTAGGCACATACCCTCATATCAGGACAACTGAGGTAACCTAGAACAGCAGGAGAAAAGGGGTCCCCAGAGCAGACAAAAGAATCAGAAATATTCCCATTTCCACTGTTAGGAGTCTCCCAGAAACACCAAGCTAAAGACCATAAGTATTTGCAAAGGATCTATTGCAGACCCAGGCAGGCTCCAGGATTGCTGCTTTAGTTTGTGTGAGCCCCTGTGACCTCTGCTTAAGTAATTCTGTGGACGGTGTTCTCCTGGTATCCTTGACCCCCCTGGCTCTTACAATTTTTCCTTCTCCTTCTTCTGTGGGGTTCACTAAAGCTCCAAGGAAAAGCACTCCTTGGAGATCTCTAATGTGAGCTACCACTTCACCTAATGTTTGGTTGTATGTCTCTGCATCTGCTCCCTTCAGCTGTTGGAAGATTCCTCTGATGACCATTGAATTGGGTACCAATCTATAAGTATAGCAGAGTATCATTAGAAATCATTTTATTGATTTTTTTATCCTAAGTCTCTAGACTGTTCAGCCTCCATCCAGTTCTTGGTTGCCCAGCCAGTGTCTTGGGTGACCTCCCTTGTGGTATGGCCAAATTATATCAATTAACATTTCACACTTTGTTATCCTTCAAAACATATTGTCAGACAAATAAGAAGCAGTATATATCATTATAGGAATTGAGAGTGAATAATTTACTGATATTAATCTAGTAACTTTATAACCAATATAAAGTCAGGAGAAAATGAAAGCAAATGGCCACATTATTAAGGTATTTGGTCAATGGTATGCTTTTTGATAATGTCCCTACGGTCAGTTCATGTGGTGGTAATTCATCTAGGTGAGCCATGGAGGAGAATCCCATGATTGGTGCTCTGTCAGTTTAGTAAATGGTGTGTTTCAAAGTGCTGAGCAGTCTAGAAATCTCAAGAACTTGACTGAAACTGTGTCCAGTGTGGGCACAAATTATAGGATACAAATATTTCCCTTTGGTGTTCTTGATTGTATAAATATGTTGGAGCTTTTTAATATCTCCAGATGGACTTTAAACAACTGCTTTTTCTTTCATAAAATGTTGACATGCCCTTATGTCAGGGAAATATTTATCAGGTATGTGCTATACAAAACTATTTCAAACTCTGAGGCTCCAGAAATTTCTGTTCTACAGAAAATTTGAAAGAGCCAGCGTCTTTGAAATTCCTTGAGTAGTTCTGAATCCCAAGTTGAGAACGGGATATTTTATTCTATTTCTCTTTTGTAGTTCAAACCAGGTAACAGCATCCCAGTGGTCTTTTCCTGTCCCAAATGTCCTGTTCAATTATACACACAAGATCAGATGCCAGACAGATAAAGGTGAATAAATTTTATCCTTCATGTTTGTCGCATGAGGAGGAAGATGCAGCCTTTTGAAACACTTAAAGTCAGCACTCTATGTGGTTATTCTGAGAATAATAGGAGATAATTTACCATTAGAAAAGGACTTCGAAAACAGTAGGGATACATTTTTTTTTTTCAAGACGAAATTCAGAATGGATGAGCACAGTATAATAAGATTTGATTTAGAGAAAATACTACTGAAATTGGAATTTCTACCCTGCACCGTACCACATCTATGGACAAAACCCTTCCAGGTTTGGTAATTTAAGCTTAAAGAATCAACCCTTTGAAAAAGTGAAATAACAAGAAAAACAATCAGAAGAAATTTCTAGAATAGTCCTTACCAAGGTGCATTTTATAAAAGCTTTTTGGGATTTATTTTCAAGCTGAGTAAAAGAAAAGATAAAAAGCAAAAGATTTGGAGTAATGGAGGGAGGAAGAAAGACATCAGCGTAGAGAGGAGAAGGGAGGAAGGAAATCACAGAGGCAGAGAAGGAGGAGGGAGGAAGGAAGTCACCAGGGCTGAGGAGGGAGAAGAAGAAAGGAAGGCAAGAGTGCAGGAGGGAGGAATAAGGGAGAAGAAAGAAAACTGAAAAAAAAAACCAAAAGAGAACTCCATAGTTAAATAAAGTAAGGTTTGAAATTTAAACTAAATAGATAAAATTTTCCGACTTTATTAACGTTATATTTGTACTTAGGGAAGGAGTATTATGTTTGTAGTTACCAATCGCCCAATTTGACCATTGAAACAGCTGAAATATACTTTGAAAAATGCTGCTACAGAATGGTAGGTTTTAATGATATTTTTAAGAAATCAAGTAAATCTAGAATGTATCCAAATCCTGGAATAGTACAGGTCCACATTTCTGGATCTATCAAAACAAAGTATCTATCAAAACAAAGACAAAAACCATATCATACTGGTTAGCATTTACCCAATAATTCACAGAATTATCAGTTTTGATTCTCAGTATACTTTTTTTTTTTCAAAATAAGTATTAAGTCAGAACACTCAAATAAAGCAGTTAATGCTAGTGGCGTTGTGCCCTTAAGATCACAAAATTAGCAACAGAATATCCATTTTAAACACAAAATTCTCCAGCTTCCAGTCCAGCACTTCCTTTGCAGATAACAAATGCAAAGGAAAGCTCTTCTATAGTTCTTTAAGATGAAGAAAAGTAAATGTTGAAGAATTTTCCTCTGACATATACGTCATACTTTCCATGAGATTTTTCTTTCCTCAGGAGAACAAAAACACTCTATAGGGGGCTTTTTAAATCCTGAGAGTTTATGGCATGAAATGGTGTTTGGCATGCCAGGGGTGCTATATACCAGTTATCAGTGGGAAACGCTTGCACCACTTTCAAATGTCATACTAAATTGACAGTTTAACACCTGTTAAGTGTACTGAAAATGCAGCATGCTAGGACTGTGTGCCTGCTCAAACTTAATAAGTTTCATAAAATTTTAATGAAATACTAATTAATATAGGTGATGGTCATTTTGACAGGAATTCTCTGTGGAATACAGACATTGCCTTGTAACTTAGCAACACTTCTGTCATCTCTATTAGTGCATTTACAAACACAAGCTAGGTTAAAAATGATTTTAATCAAAATAGGTATGTCAGAAATGGCAAACCATCTTTAAGTATGCAAAGGGATATTGTGTAGCAATCTGACAGAATTAGAACAAAGCGCTATGAAAAGAGTAGAAATATTGAAGTTAAATAAATGGTTGCTATTATTATACTTTACATATTCCTATCATTTGTATTTATTGACATGCATACACATTGTGATTTTAAAACATTATGGTGACAATTCTGTGCTTGGAGAAACAATCATGTACATGTATTTATTAAAATTGTCAAAGTGCAATATATATGCACACACATACACAAAGGTGACTGGGTTTGGAGGTCTTCTATATAGCTTTCTAGAGCCTCAACTTAGAGCTTTTAATCTTTTTTTTTTTTTTACTTAAGATTTTCAAGTACTAGAGATATAGGGAGTATTTAAGATGGAAATTTTTTTCTTCTCATACCTTATCGTCATCAGATATTGTCTCGTAAAGATTCAGTTGATGAAAATTTCTCTTTTCCTTAACTATTTGTATCAGTGTGGAGACCGCTGGTTGATCAAACATTGGCATTTCTGATTTTGGTCACTTTGATATTCTGTGTCTTTGAATTAATGATGTAATTTCTAGTAAATAGGTTTCTATATTGGTAGAGATAATGCATTTGTACTGTATGAGATCTGACTGTTTCTAGCTTAGGAGTTCTAAGATCAAAAATAAATCTTGTATAATTATTGCTGAATACCAGAGTTATTGCGATAGAATATTTTCTTCTGTACTTTTTGAGGAGCACTCAATCTCTGAATAATTTATTGTTCATATACACGTCTGAAGACCTACAAAGAGCACAGCTCATTTTCACTGGACTTCACACCATGCAATTTGTGTTCTGTTTAAGTTTTTTGTTTGATCTACATCCCAATCCGACTATTGGTGATATTTAGTATACACTTGCAGATAACAAAGACTTAAATTGGATATATTTGAACATGTGGTTGATGGCTTCTTCTTATCCCCACCTCCATTCCCCAAATCTGTGGCTGTTCGAATATAGCAGAGCTACACCTGTCTGGTTTACTCCCATGGATTCTTTTTTTTTTTTTTTTGTCCATTGTTAGCCACAACCTTGATCAGGCGAGCTTCTCTCTCACCTTTACACAGACCCTCAAAGCCCAAACAATACTGGCCATAAAGTACAAAGTCAATTTATCTTCATTCTCGTCCATCCTGGCCAGTAGCTGGCCTTAAAGCCTTACCTCTGACTGGGAGAAATGTGAGCATTTTCATGTAATTCTAAAATTCCTCTGGAATAAGTCACATCTGGTTTAAAGAGCTTCAGTTAACATACAATTAAAAGTACATTTTTTTCCCCACAGAGTAGGTGGCCTTAACCACTATAAACCTGCTATCTGTTCTCACAGATTTAGAGACCAGAATAATTAGGATGAAAGTGTCAACAACTTGGTTTGCTGTAGAGACAGACAACTTATACCTTAGGAATACAACACAGCTTCCTTGATAAGAGTCCTCACTTCAAGTCTCAGGCACAGACATCATGTATTCAAGAAGTTTGATGTTGAAAGGTAATGTAATGAGAACTATCAACTCATATATATTTCCTATGGTTTGGGGATGATTAGAAATTGCTGAAAATTTGAGCAAAAGGGAGGAAACAACCAAACAAGGGTTGTGCATGTGGTAAGGATTTGATATCTGGGTCCTAACACTGAGATTAAACAGCTGTGGTATTTGGAAGCATGAGCAAATAAAATGTCAAAACTGAGTGGTGTTAGTTTGGCGAAACTAACACACACACACACACACACACACACACACACACACACACACACATCTTTAAAATGCCAGTCCACAACTGTGAGATTAAAATAGATGCTTCTCCCTACGGGATATCTGGCAAATACGTACTGAGTTTGTGTTCCAGTGATATGCGTCTGCTTTGGAGGAGTAATTAGCTGCATGGGTAAGCAACTGCATAATGAATCATTATACAGCTTTATCATTGCTTCTGATCCAAATAGGATGACCACTGATTCATGTGGTCTATTTCTCTCTGTGAAATTTGAAAACAGCATTGCTTTGTAGAAACCCTTTACTTCCATCTATCAGACATTATTATATATAGATCTTGATGGGAAGAAAACAAAACTCCTTTTACTGCCACCTACTGGAGAATCATGTTATACAAATATGTGACGTGGTAAGAAAAGCTCAGCTTTAATAGCTTTAACTGCAAACATATCCTGATCCCTGTGGCCAATTGAAGCGTCTGCTCCCAGTACTTGCTGTAATGATCTCTTCTGTTTATAGATGCAAGGTGGTGAAGATAAAAGTTTGTAATTTTCAGTGACCAAGGTTCAGTTTTATGGAGAAACTTTATAAGAGATTGAGGAAAAATAATTTAAGTAGTCCTAAGATTCCTGGCTATAATCCTTCCTAAAGAAATTTCTCTTTTTCTCTTCTCTTCTCTTCTCTTCTCTTCTCTTCTCTTCTCTTCTCTTCTCTTCTCTTCTCTTCTCTTCTCTTCTCTTCTCTTCTCTTCTCTTCTCTTCTCCTCCTCTCCTCCTCTCCTCCTCTTCTCTCCTCCTCTCGTCCTCTTCTCTCCTCCTCTCCTCCTCTTTTCTCCTCCTCTCCTCCTCTCCTCCTCTCCTCCTCTCCTCCTCTCCTCCTCTCCTCTTCTCCTCTTCTCTTCTCCCCTCCCCTCCTCTCCCCTCCCCTCTCCTCAGCCCCCCTTCTCTCCTCTTCTGTTTTCTCCCCTTTCATATCTGCTGTTCTGTAACTTATTGCTCCACTAACAAAGTAAACATTATTATAGACTATTTTCTATGGCCAAATATGTACACATGTGTGTATGTATGTATGTATGCATGCATATGTGTGTGCAGAAAGAATAGAATATATATATGAATGAAATATATATATATATATATTCACTATATGTATATATATATATATATATATATATATATATATATATATATATATATATATATGAATGAAACTGGGTTAAAGAACTACTTGAAATGTGTGTGTCCTGCTTGAACTCAGGGTCTCCTGCCTACTAGGCAAGTCCTCTGCCATGAGCCATATATCCCTAGCCTGAAGACAGATTCACAAGTAAGTTTTTAGCTGAGTAAAAGTTCAATTTCCTGTCATATAAGTAAATTATTTCCCTACTAACAAACACAAGGCATTGTTTTAGAATTATTTTTCTATAACCAACCATGGTTATATAAACAGAAACTCTTTTTACAATAATGAGGGCTGGAAGATCAAAATCAAGTTTATGGAAAATGTGGTCTCTAGTGAAGGGCTACTTTTATAGAAATGGAGCCTTCTCAAGGTAGCTTCAAATTATGATGGTGGGGATGCAGTTCTCTGGGAAGGGCACCCTTACAAATGTTCTAATGCCATTTGTGAAGATCACTCTTTAATGGCCTGATCGACACTCAAAGACCCTACTTTCTACTACTATCTCCCGGTTGGTTAAGGTTTCAACTCATGAGCAGGGATGGGGGGTCACAAATACTCAGACCCTAACAGAAATTCCAGGAAATGGCTTGAACACAGTTAAAAAAGTGAGGAGAGAGAGAGAGACAGCTGGAGATAGCTCTCCTTTATATTAGACTCATATGTGAAATTATCTATTTGTTTCTATGGGGGCAATTTCTTATCCAAATGTAGTGAATGTCTTCTTCTCAGACTAGATTCTTGTCCAGAATAAGCACTTAAAACTTTTGTTCAGTTGAATTAATTTAAAGATATATACAAAAACACCCTCATTTAACCATTTAATTCTCAAGTATTTGTAGAGAAGTTATTTTTCAATAGTTCTGCTTATTGAGTATAATTTAAGAAACACCTTTAAACCAATATAGTATAGTATTACTTAGTGATTATTTCTAAGCAGCTGATAAATAAAAAAGAGGCATTATTGTGTGTGGTGGCATATATCTTTAACCCTGGAACAGGGGAGGTGTATCTGTGTTAGTCTGAGGTAAGACTGGTCTACATAATGAGTTCTGTGACAACTAGGGCTACACAAAAGAGATGTAATTTTCAGTTTGTTTTGTTTGTTATGGGGAGATTGAAGATGCCCTTTAACATACCCCTAAAGTTTTAGTTTAATCATCTATAAAACAAATAGATAATAATTGTAGCTGATCTACAAGGGTTAGTGCAGCTAAAAGAAGCCTAAGTTTTAATCTTTCCAACAAAGTGTTGCAAAGTGTGACCACAAGAAAGCCTACAAGTCTGTTTAAATGAAATTCCCAGATCCACTTGCAGACCTACTAAGTTAGGTGTCCTGTAGATTATGTTCATCAACCTGTGTCTTTAGCAAGTTATTATGCATAGTTGTCTGTGACAATCAGGGCCTGGAAATACATCTGATAATCAATGTGTTATCACCAACAATGTCCTCTCTTAACTTCCACCTCCTCTAAACTTCCTCCTCCCATCTCTCAGGGAGAAGTATTTTGATGAAGATAAAACTTTTCTTTATGCTTCAAGCCTTCAGGAATTCTTAATTGATATATGGGTGCCATTTTGTGTTTATTGTTAAAAGTTGAGTTGGTGCAAGAGTTTCTCCCAAAGGCTAATCTTTAGAAATTAGATGTAATGGGTCAGAACCACAAACCCATACCACAGGGATGTAACTTTAGAAACAACCACTAAGTGATCTCTCATACTTATCCAGCCCTTTCTGCTACAAAGCAAAGCACACAAATGAGAACTCTCTACATAAATGAGAAATATGTATATAAAATTCTGGGCACAAAATCACTTCACCAACTGAGGGTAACTCCTCTATGTTTCACAAGCTGTTGTCCTCTCTACGTTTATAAGGTGGACTGGGATAGTGCTCTCACACACAGCTAGCACTAGCTTCTAAGCACATTTATAGACATTTTAATCAGAAATCTTACTAGGTGTGTGTGCTTTTGGCTCTTCAGACATCATGCAGCCTGATTTCTGGGGGAGTCTATTATAGTTAAACTTGGGCTTGGGAGACAGTTGTGACTTTTCAGTTTTAGTTACTGGATATTATAGATAAAGAAAGATAGGGTCATGATTTGAGAAAGGATGCAATGGGGAGTCCAAGGATGTGTTTCAAAGTGACCAGGATTTGATTTTGAGCTAAAACAGCCTGGTTCAATAACAACAGCAATGGATATTGTGATGGTGGATGGAGTGGAATTGATTTTGTTCAATCTTTCGGGAAAGAGAGCCCAAGTAGTCTAACATTGACCTTATTTTGAGAAAATGTTTTCATAATGTGCAGGGAGATCACTTCTTCTCCTCTTCTCTGTTACCCTTCTCCAACACCCTCGTGCTTTGACTTCTTAGGTTTCCTCACTCATGACCAAGACTCCAAATTTTAATTTCGGTGATCACCGATTTCTCATTTCTCCCCTTAGCTCCTGCAGTCTCTAACATCTATTTTTTCCCCCTCAGATATGAACTCAGGAGTACATTGGTGATTTGGAGTATCCAGGGGTGGTGTCTGAAAAGCAGACACAACTAGCTTTTCTGCTATAGCTTCATAAAGGATGGAAAGTGATAAAAGAAGTGGGGACACCCCAACTCTTTCCATCTCCTTAGGGAACCCCAGCATGTTAGACATCTAATGCTTCCCCCATCTAGTTTGTCACATGGTTCTTTTATTATTTTACTGCTGTGTTTCTTGGATATTGTTAACTGCTTCCCACCTTCCTTCTGTGTCCTTGGTTTATTTGTTTAATGTTTTCCCATCCATTTGACACCATTTTGTAATGTCTATGCTTAAACGTGTTCTTTATTTCCTCCAATCACAATTCATATATAACTGTGCAGAGGGGCCACTCACTTGAAGATTGGTTATTAGGAGCCCAGGAACTGGCAAGAGAGGGGCTGTCAGGTATGTTTCACGTGTAAAGCATGCCCTTGGCTCTCCAGGCTTGAAGTGAGAGAATCAAAACCTGGAGTCCAGCGAAGGCAGGAGCAAGCCTCTAAAAAGCACTTGTTCCTGGGAGTCGCAGAGTAGAGCCCCGCTTGGCAGTAGCTAGCAACCCGAGAGCTTGCTACTAAGGAAATTAAAACTTGAGCTAATGAGATGTAGGCACCTCCTGAGATGAGCTGAAGGCGCCCTACTAATTCTCTTTTCTAGGCATCTTCCCCAAAACAACCTTAAAGCTGTTTCCTATTTGTTTAGAAGCACAAGACTTGGAAGACAAAAGTGTTCATAGAAGAGCAGTTAGAGGCAAACTCTTATCACGCTTTCTCTGGAGATGTTCCTCATCAAAGACATTCCCTAAGCATGGGTCACAAGAGAGGAAGGGGGTGGAGGGAGACTCTGCATAGATAAGAACACAACCAAGATGACTCAGGTAGTCTCAAGGGGGGATTTCTGGTGCCAGGGCATTAATGAATCTGCTATTGGTTTTGTAGTATTAGCCTACCTTTTCCAAGCACAGTAGTATATTTTGAGGATTTCAAGTGTTGAGATGCCCTAGCTCTGCCCCACACCCCCTGAATCTTGACCGGCTGCAGAAGTCTATTTAACTTGGTCGCCAGGAGAGTGTTTGGACGTTCTTGGATATTGCCTGGTCCTGGATAAACATTTAGGGTTACTGTACAGACTGGGACTCCATCTCCTGATCAGATTGTAGTTTCTTAAGAATGGTGCCAGGTCTTGGCCGGAGGGCGAAGCTGAAGGAGTCCTGGCTGGTTGGGAGAAGACAACGCAGCTGCAGGCTGCGGTGATAGGGACATTTCGGAATGAGGATGTAAGGGTGGAGAACTTGCAAACTTGTCCCCGGGCACCATGACGCTTCCGAAGAGGTCTGGGAGAGACCCCAGCAGGATGTACCCAGGGCGGTGCAGCTGACAGCCCCCGGCGGCGCCGCGCAGCCCCTCTCCACCCGCGAGTGTGCGCGCGAGCAGCGGGCGGCGGCGGGAGGAGGCGCAGGCGCGCTGCTCGCCCGTCTGCAGCCCCGCGCCGAGCGCCTCGTCTCGGGGAGTTGATGGCAGCACCACAGTGCGGCCGCCGGGCCGAGCGCACCGCGCAGCCACCCGCGGCTGCCCGCCGAGCAGTCGACATGTGGGGGGACTGGGGTGGGAGCGGCCGGAGCAGCGCCAGGGACCCGGGCGCGCAGCAACCTCCGCTCGCTCGCCTGTCCTGACCTGGCTTGCTCGCCCCACCGAAGAATGTCAGCCAAGTCCAAGGGGAACCCCTCCTCGTCCTCCGCAGCCGAGGGACCGCCGGCAGCCTCCAAAACCAAGGTGAAGGAGCAGATCAAGATCATAGTGGAGGATCTGGAATTAGTCCTGGGCGACCTGAAGGACGTGGCCAAAGAACTTAAGGAGGTGAGAGGCGCGGGTGTGGGGGAGGGAGTGGGGCTCCCCGCGCCCCTTGGGTGGGTTCCGGTCCCCCTTTTGACTTGGGACTACAGCATTTCCAAACTCCTGGTAACTATGGAGGGATGCCTGCAGACTGACTTTCTTTGCCCGGGCTACTCGTGAGAAGAGTTGGAGCACTTTCTCTCTCTCGTTTTTAATCAGACAGAAATCAACTAGTGTTTTAATTGATGAATTCGATAGGTTGCTGGGAGGGATGGAGGCAAGCTACTGTCTACACGGGACTGTCAGTGGTGTCAGGGGAAGGGGTTAACTGGGGGTGTGTCGACCAGAAAAGACATGAGCATAGGCTGGCCAGAGCCAGTGTGATGCTCTTTGCCTGCCCTGCTGCTCCCCCAGAATCCTTTGGCAAGTCCGTGCGTGGCCTGGCAGCCCCTGGAAGCTGAGCTGAAGGGGGGCGGCTTCTGGGCCCTGGGCCAGGCCAGGGAGGGCACTGGGAGGGGGAAGCTCAGCTCAGGCTCTCCTCCCCTATTCTCAATCCCCACCAGGAAGAAGGCGACTCTGGGTGCAGACCAGAGAATTGAGCTTTGGGGACAGACAGAGAGAGATGTCTGGGACTTTCTCACTTTCGCAATCCCTGAAGCATTCCCTGCCTTTTTCCAAATGTTTCCAGCAACTCTGGGCCTTCGCGCCACCCTGAGTGTCGCCATTCTTCACTTCCTTCCTTTAATTCTGTCATCACTTGGCATTGAACCTGAGCAGTAGTGCTGAGGAGAGTGTACGTGTATGTGCGTGTGTTGCTTGTTTTGTGGTCTCTCCTCTAGCATCCTGGCTCATTAGAACTGGAATTGTCTTCCCCTCCCCCGCCAGTATCGGACCCCCTCTATACTCTGGCCCTCCCCACCCTGGTGAACTGGATTGGAAGAGGTGAGGTGTCCGGGGTTGAGGCTGTGTAACTTAAGCAGCTTCAGTGGCCCAGGGCCCCAGTGAAGGCTAGGGTGCTGGAGGTGGGTTGCACTGTCAGTCTGGTTGCCTCCAGTGGCTGGGGGAGCTGGTGGTAATGCCCAGAGCGCTGTTTCACTACGGAGTGGGCTCCTGGTGCTGCTCTTGGTATCTGCAGTTCCAGCTGCAAGAAGGCAAACTTCTTAGGTTTTGGTGGTCTCCTAGGAAAGATAAGGGGACAGTCAATCATAGCCTGAATCTGAAACTGTAATGCGGTTTCCGGAGCCAAGAAGGAGGAGATTTGGGGCTGTTTGGATGACTGGCCTCTGGAGATTATCCTCCTGTCATTTTCAGCCCCAATGTGAGGACTCTCTCTGACATTACATCTATGTCCAAAAACCTGAGTTTGTGATCAAATTCAAAGCTTGTTAACAGGATCAATCGCTTGCCAGAGTTCCTTTGCCAGTGCGAGAATCCATTCCTGTATGTTTCCCTGCAAACAGAACAGGATTACAGCCAAGGTCCTGAGAGTGGTGGTGGATAGTGATGGGTCAGGAAACTTGTTTGTGTTTTCAGGGTTTTCCTAGGCTTGTTTCACAACTCATTGGCAGATGCAAAGGTTATGCACTGCAATCCAAGGCTAGAGATGTTTCTCTCTTTAATGTTTTTACTTTCTATGTTTGGTAGTTTGTGTTTTCATCTACAACATTATTATGATTTAAAAAATGAACAATTTAGGTGAGTCCCTCTGGGAACACCCCTGGTGTGTGTGTGGTGTGTGTGTGTGTGTGTGTGTGTGTGTGTGTGTGTGCATTTAAAATAGTGGATACAAGAAGCCATTAGCACCAAAGGGTATAGATTGTTTTGTTTACAGGATGAGACTAAGAAAGATAGCCAGGCAAAATTCTGCCTCTGTGGGCCATAGTCATGTGTCAGGACACCTAATCTTTTGGACAGAATAACCCAGAAGTCACTACTCACATTCTTGTTTATTATTATTATTACTATTATTATTATTGGAATTTAAGGCCATGAAAAAAATACAGGAAAATGTTCAACCTCTTTCTTGTTTTTGGCTGGAATTGGAGATGTGAATAGAGGAGTCTGATGGTCTTTCAGTGTACTCATTTTTTAAAAAATATATTTATGAGAAAAAAAACCCCAGATACTTCTTAAAGGATTAGAAATGCAGCAGAACAGATGGACAGTCCTGACAGACAGAGGTGGTGATAACATCTTGTGATGCCTTGCAAGAGTTCATTCACTACCAAGGCTTTTTGGGTAAAAACTCAGCCCAAACCTGAAATTTATGAGTGATAAATGAGTATTTAGGATGTGATATCACTGTTACTAACTTGGTTGTGGACAGCATCATCCTAGGCTTGCATTTGGAGCCTATATACTAAAACTAAGTCTCAAAACAGGCTATTTATATAGGAAGAATGGGAGTTATTTCCAGGACAATATTTATAGGGCATGTTTAACCTATGACATCTTGCACTTGTGCAGTCTTGATCTGTTTTGAACAATAGAGTATACCCGACTAAGCATGTCTTTCATGAAGTGAGAGATAGAACTGATAACTTTTGTAAACTATACAAAGCATGTTCATTCTTCTACCCAAGACTTGTACATATAAATGTTGCAATTAAAATATCAACGGTGACATTTAATATTTTGACAGTTAATAACAATGTGCAAAATTTATACTTTATATAAATTATTACATTCAAAATTCAAATTCATTTATTGATAATACTATGCTTTTAAACTATAATATACCTATATAAATTAATAGTGCACATTTATTAACTTGGAATAATTTTGACCCAGAGTTGTCAATCACTACATTATATTTGTTTACTCCTTTTGGTTTTTATTTTAATTACAACTTAAAATTTAAACATTCTGCCTTTTAATTTTGTACAAATCTCACCAGTAAGACTTACTTTTTGGCTGGGCAGTCATGGTACATGCCTTTAATCCCAGCACTCAGGAGGCAGAGGCAGGCAGATTTCTGAGTTCAAGGCCAGCCAGGTCTACAGAGTGAGTTCCAAGACAGCCAGGGCTACACAGAGAAACCCTGTCTCAAAAAACAAACAAACAAAAAAAGACTTACTTTTAGTTGATTACTTTTTTTGAAAGTAAGGTGTATTTACATCATTTCTCCATCTCTCTCCTTCCTCCCATCTCTCCCATTTAGTCCATCCTTTTCTCTCTCTTTGATTCATGATTGATTGTTTTAATAGTAGCTTTTTTAATTCAGATAGGCAGGGTAAATCTGATCCCTGTACTAGCTGTTTGAAACACTTAAAATGAGTAAGAAAACTCTAGTGTGTTCAGTAAAAGGAGTCCTTGTATTTTTTCTGATTCCTTGTCTAATAATGGTTATTTAATCCATTACAATTGAATTGACTCTTATTAAGAGAGAGGTGGGACACCTCTAGAACACCCAAATGCAGTTCATTTGACCTCACAATTGAGTAAAACCTCAGCACAACGTAAGACTTTCATAAATATTATTAATCGTTTAGCTTTCTGTGCTATGATTAAGAAAATAACCTAAAATATGGCACTCTACATGCGTCCTTTCCCCACCTACCATGTTACAAATTTGACTGTTACTAAAATGAATAACTTGTTCAAGCTCAAAATTTTACTTAGGATGTGTTTAATCTACCATTAAACATCAGTAATATTAAAGTCATCATGGCTTTCACTGGTTACTCTGTTGATGTAAAGAAAAAAATTGAAGTTGTAGTACCAATTCATACATGTCCACTTATAAATCTGTACTGGTTGTGCACTCAGGAGTATGGCATGCTGTGAGTGAAGAAAGTGCCATGGAGAAAGGCATTAAGATAAGAACTTTAAGAAACTTAACATGTATCCAGATTTCATGGTGGATGTAAATGGATTGGTGTACAAGATGTCACATATTTATGTGTTGTAAGTAGATATTTGAGACACCCATGAAGAGGACCCAACATAGGACTCTCCCTTTGAAATAGGCATACGATTTGAAGAGGTAGTTAGGAAATGGCATTAACAAAATGCATCATTGCGATACATGCTTGATATCTGTTGTGATTTCTACTAATTGAAAAAAAAAGTGTTGGTTGAAATGCTAGAGTTTAAAGAATAAAATTAAGCACATTGTTATAGCAGATGTTAGTGGTCAAATTTTCACTAAGAAGTGTAGAAATAAATCTACTTTTAAAAACATTTCTCAAATAATTCAAAATCCTGGTAATTGTCTGAGTGTTATTTTAGAAGATGGAAAATGTGAAACATTTTGCATTCAATGTTTATTTGCAGGAATCTCACATAATGAATCGTGGTTTGTTTTGCTGAATTGTCTTTTTGTTCAGACTGTTTACAGCCTTGAACTTTTCTTGTAACATCTCATTGCTTTAAATTTTGTCACAGTACTATTATATGAATAAAACAAACTTTAACCTGCTATAGGTAACATTTATGTTTATATCAGATGTGTGCTTGTGAGTAGGTGTCATGGAGGCAAAATAGAAACGGTCCTGTTGTTAGTGAGCTAGAATTATTTCATGATTGGATTTCACAACTAGGCAGGTGAATGGAAAACACCCATCATTTTTTCTTATATTCCATAGAAAAGAAGAGTACGACGTAAATGAAACTTATAGAAAAGAAGACTACAATGTAAATGAACCTTAGAAAACTTGGAAAATCCATCTGACATTGATTAAAAACAAAATTAACAATGGTCAGATAATCCTGCATTGGAACGTTCTTTCTTTTAAAAAAAAAAGTATTATGTTACTGATTTATGTTTAATGTGATTTGGTTATGTGTCTATTTGTGAACCTTGGAGGCCAGCAGAGGGCACAGGATCCCTTGAACTTGGACTTACAGATGGTTGTGAGCTAAGATGTTGATGCTGAGAATTGAATCCAGGTCTGTTGGGAGAGCAGTCAGTGCCTTTAACCACGAGGCCATCTTGTGAGCCACTTAATGGTCTTTCTTATTGACTTATCCTCTTGAAGTTCTGTATTTTATTGCTCTGGGAAATCCTACAGTATTTTTAGTTAATGAGTCCATGCGTATAAAAGGCATTATTAGAACAAATTATAGGGAATGATCTCTGCTGTATTTTCTGAGTTCTAAAATTATGTCTGAATGGAAGCCAACAGTGCACTCAATAGTAGGAATCACTGTATCCTTTCTACACTACAGTTTACCTTACCAATACTGAGATGCACTTACTAAATGTTAAAATACACTAATTGCCCATTTTTTTCTTCTTAAATATGGTGCCTTAGTATACTATTGAAAAAATGATTCTGTGATCATACAGATAACTAATAACAAGCCCTTACCATCTCTCTCTCTCTTTTAATGAATTAGATCATTCAAAACACAGAGGATCATCTGGTAAGAAACTGAAGCAGCCTTAAAGTACTAGTGTGCTTCAGGCAACAGTAAAGTAAAAGATTACAGAATCGATGTAATAGGTTTCATTGCTACCTGGATTGTGTTTTTCTACACCACTGTTCTGAGGATTTCAAATATTTAGGTCTAGGTATTAGGAAAAGAGAAAGGAATAAAAATCTGAGCTACACATACTCCAACCCACCCCAAAAAGAGATGACAGGGTCTTCTTATAGAGCTAGTTCATAAAACAGTTCACAGGCAATTTTTGAAAAGTAGGTGATAAAAATAGAAACTGACATATGAGTACATTCTCATTTAAAGGCTGATAAATGATATCAAGATACCAAGCTGCAAATGTAAAATTAATGTACAACAAAGGCTACGATTATTTTAAAGAGCATCTGTTTCTTATTTCAGAATTTATGTTGTCTTGTATGACATCTAAGAAGATGCCTCAAATGAGAAAATGAAACATAGTACTCAGAAGTAGATAATAGATAGTACTGAACACTTTTATATTTATTTTTAGTCTTTTGGTATGGATATTTTAGTGAGGATGCAGTAAGAGAAATATGAATTATATACAATGCTATTGTCTTCTTTAAAATCTCTAGTGTATAACTACTATATGGTAAGTGACAGTGATAGATAATAATACATATACAAATTATTTCTAACTTTTTGTAGTTATTAAATATCATTAAGAGCAGCAGCTTTGGCAATAAGCAAGGCTAAAGAAAAGTGTTACATTCCACCAGCTTGTCTTCTAAATACTTTAAAGAATACTAACCTATCTAATTCTTGTAACTTTATTTCTCATTTTTACAGTTAAGAAAACTAAGATGATTCGTGTTAAGTTCCTTGCTCATAGACATTTGTACAGAGGTGAAGCTTAAATACCATGTTTGTGTTGGAGAGTAGACAGCTTACTACTCTGCTCTATTATGTTCTTTCTACTTATTTTGACTTTGTATTTCTTAACTGAATAATGGAGGTTTTAATTCTTCAATTTATATCAAAGTTTTTTTTTCTGCCACCGTGTGTGTGATATTTTTAAGGCTAAAATCGGTGATATCATCTCTAAACAAGAGCCAGAATCTAATATTTACCAAAATAAAAAAGATAAAACCTTATCTAATTAATGCCCAAATCAGAATACACACCCACGTGCCTTTTCAGATTCAGAGAGACACTAAAGAAAGTATTTAAGCCTTTCTGTGTGGATTAATATTTTACTGGTAACAGTCTTTTTATTATCCCACACCCCGTTTTTGGAAGGCACACTTAGATTTATGTACCTGGATTGAGGCAACATTAATATTGAATAAATTAGATTCTGCTATTTTAATTTTTTAAATAAGTAATTGCTTCAGTAAATTGTGAATGTTGTGAATGTTATGCAAATTTTCAATATCATGGCTTAGAACATAAAAGTAAAACCCAAGAAGGATGATTACAGAGTCTCATGTTATATTTACAAGTGTGTGTGTGTGTGTGTGTGTGTGTGTGTGTGTGTGTGTGTGCCTGTGTGTCTGTGTGTCTGTGTGTCTGTGTGTTTGAGTGATGGGTATTCAACCAAGAATAAGTACATTCTAGGCAAGCACATTATCACTAATCCACAGCTCCAAGCTGTCTGGGTCTTTCCAATGAAGAAAAAACTATTTGGGAAATACTCATTTTGTTATTGTATTGCATTTGAAGCAAGAGTCTATCTTGATGGCTGGGATCTGACAGTTGTTTTTGCTTTATGCTGTGTTTGATGAGTAAGAGAATTTGTTGAATTCCTAATCAGGCAAAAAAAGAGTATAGAGTTGATTGATGATAACAGGTGTATTATTGTGGATTCGTGATAACGTATATATTGTTTTTGATTGATTTTAGTGTGTGTATTGTTGTTGATTCATGATAACTTGTGTGTTTTTGTGTCCATAGATGTGAGCCTTTCACTTTTCTAGCATGTTAAAAACAGAAAAATCAAGAAATAGCCTGACTTTGAAATCCTGGTTGTTTCCTTTCTGGTGTGATATGAGAAAACACATTTTATTATATTGAAAGGTCATTGGGAAAAACTACTCTAAATGAGTATTTCCTGTATGATCTAGAAGGCTAAAGTCAGTGATATCATCGCTAAACAAGAGCCAGAATCTAATATTTACTGAAATGAAAAGATAAAACCTTATCTGATGAATGCCCAAATCAGAATACACTCACGAGGTGGCCTGCCAACTGAGGACAAATGTTGCCTTATATTGCATGAGTTAGGCTGTGTATTTATGCATTTATTGTCTGAAGATGGAAAGATAGGAGGTCTCAAAGTAATTAAACTCCAAGATCTCACTTTCAGGTAAAAAACAGGAATAATGTAAGCATAGGACATTTACTTATGGTCCTTGTCACTCTTCTCGAACTGTGCAAAGGCTACTCAGGTACTGCTTAAGGACATTTTATTTTTTTTTTATGTGTAGGATAATTGGAATGACTCAGATTATATGTGTATTTTCAATTGCACTGTTATCATGATACTCGTCACAGCATAAGTAGATTTTTTCACTGTGGATAACGTATGCTTATCTGCAAGAAGAAAATTTAATGATTCCTAACAGGTTTGGCTTCCTCTAGCACTGTGACAAAGGTTAGCAGATACACTGATGTGCAGCTTTCCTTTTCCACAACACTGAAATCTTATCACAAGCTTTCAAACTACCACGTATATGACAGAAAAATGCCAAGTTCAGTAGCACTGACCAAGTCAATTTTCTTTCAATGTCAGTGGTTCTTAGTCATTGCTACATACCACACTCTAAACAAATGTTTAAAATAGGGGATATTTTTTTCCTGGAACCAAACTCAGGCTATTGTTAAGTGTCTACTCATGTTCTGAGAACTTTCTATGAATGAGGAGAAAGCAAGTAAAGTGATTAAAAACAAAAAGACAAACAAATAAACAAACAACAACAACAACAACAAAACAGCTACTGGCTGAACTCAGATGTTTTCAATCTATAGTTTGAGCTCTGTCTTTAAAGTTTAAAGACTAACAGTCTATATTTATGAAAATGGAAAAAAAATCAGCATACTAGTGCCTGAAATAAGATGGTACACTGTTAGTTTTTGTCAACTTGATACAAACTAGAGACATGTGGGACGAAGGCCCCTAGGATGAGAAGGTGCCTGTGGCCTTCTCTGTGGAAGTTTTTTGTTTGTTTTGTTTTGTTTTGTTTTGTTTTGTTTTGTTTTGTTTTTGATTTTCAATGGATAGAGAAAAGTCCATCTCACTGTGGGTGGTGCCACCCAGGGCAATTGGTCCTGAACTGTATAAACAGGGAGCTGAATGTGAGCCTGTCAGCAAAACAGAAAGCAACATTCTTTCAGGGTCTCTACTTCAGTTCCTGCTTCTTGGTTCCTGCCTTCCATTCCTGCCCTATCTTCCTTCAGTGATATTTTATGACTCCTGATTTGTAGGATGAAATAAAAATGAACCCTTTTGTCCTGAAGTTGGTTTTGGAACATGTTTTATCAGAGCAATTGAAATGGAAACTAGAACAGATGGCTTTATTCTAGGGAGTACATGAGTAGTTTGTGAGGAATTCATTTATTTTTGAAGTTTCTAAGTGTGCATGTCTCTAAGTCCACTGGTCTCTGAAGTTATCAAAATCACATGTGACTGATGATGGCTCATTCATTTTGTTGTTTCTTATGTCGAGTAACTCAGCATAGCATTTTACTATGAGATAAAATATTTCCAGAGCTCAGTTTTAAGCATGTAGTTAAAACTTGTGCCAGGATGGCATCGTTCTTTGTTGTTTTTAGTTCTATTTTTTTTCTGTGTATATTGGTAAATTATGAAACATGTATTGAGTTTCTGATATATGAAGTTGTTGTTCTATAGATCTTGAAAGATGCATGCATGGATAAACTTAAGAACCTACCATCAAAGAACCTTACGTGTGGGAGAAAAAGCTTCAGTTCTGGGTCAATGGTTAGAGAAGTATAAAAAGTGTATATAAAGTGACCAAAAATACAAGACAAATCCATTACTCTTTTTATATTAAATTCTGAGTTAATTCTTTAAAAAGATCTTTGAATGATATCTACAGTAGCCCTTGCATTACATCATGATTTTATGTGTGAGGGTAAGTCTTTGAAACTCATAATCATACAAAGTCATTTGTTATTTTATGGTAGCTAATCATATTGGCATATTGTAAAATTTTAACTGGTTACAAAGACTGTAACATACTTTCATGAAACAACTCTCCCAATGAGAATTTCTGCTGTCAAAGAATGATTACATTACAACCATCAACTATTATTGTTCCTTTTACTCTCTGTCAAATTGTTAATGGTCACACACATCAGAATGAGCTTTTCAGGTGAGTTTATTTGTTTGATATTATATTGATATGAACAATATTGACAAAATTACTGAAAATAGAGTTTTTCTGAGCATAATAATTCCTCAAGAATTATTAGAAACCAGAGTTTGCTGGATCATGGATTGAGTAGCATGCAATAGAATGGATATTACTTTTAGTGGGAAAAGCACATGTCACTGCTAGAACTGTATAAACTGGCTATAGACAACATTAACCCCATGTTACCAGCATAAGCAGATAAAATCCATCAACAAACTGAGCAAGCATTTTCTCATTTTCAATACATTTTTTTCCACAAGGGTGGAGTTGAGACATTTACTAAGCAGCTCAGACTGTCCTCAGACTCCATGTTCTTGTCTCTGCATCCCAATATAATCGGGATATAATGGGCATGGATCACCCCCCACTCCTGTTCTAATGTATGTCGAAAAAGTATCACTCTTATTTGATGGAGAATTTGAAGAGCCAATTTTAAGAAAATCTAGTAAACCTTTTAAGAGCTTAAAGCCAATCATTCACTGGAGGGTTAGATTATTCTTGCTAATTTACTCAAGGAAATCATTAAACTTCCCCTTTCTCTCAATACCCTTGTAATTTTTTAACTGCTTTTGAGAGGATTTCTCTCCAAATGTAAATGGAATAAAATACAATACAACTATTTTTGACATAGTTTCCTGAATATTGACATACCATTGCTTAACTTTCCTTTGAAATAAACTTGAGCGAGTGGGGCAGTCCTGTTAACACGTGTATCTTCTTACCTTTCCTTAAATCCATTACAACAAGGTCTCTTCTCATCACTATAGCAAAGCTGTCAATGCCCAGATTGCCAATGGCCTGGTTATTTAATCTAACAGTCAGTTTTCAGTGCCAGGATTCTGTAATATATTAGGCGTTAGTGTTATATATTAGTAACACCGGAAGTCTATGACAATTTTCCCCCATGTGTTTGAAGGTGCTGTGTTTTCTCAACCTATTGATAACCCGTACCCCTGTCACCTACATGTATTCCTCCTTGGATATGTTTAAACTCAAATTGCTATACTTTGTAATTTTTCCATTTTTTTTCTTTTTTTTATTCAATCAGTGAATAAATTCCATTAATAGGTCCCTTACTCTTAAATTTGCCTAACTAGTAATTACTTTCTTGCATCTGGATTTTACTTTTTAATCATCTTCCTCCAAGTACAAATTGTTCTCTGTCACCTTTCCCATGCCACTTGGAGATGCCTCTCGACTATATTTTGGGGGCAATTATCAATTCTCTCCAAGCAATGTGAAAGGCTGATTGAATATCTATGTTTAACGTTTGACTAGGTCTTCACTTGTCTGCTGCTTGCACCCAGCCAACATCCTGTCTCACTTGGGTTGTTATAGTGCTACACGGTCCCTGCTCTCCTCGTCCCGTTCATTCTCATTCCCATTGGCTGTTACTCCCTGCAAATTCTCTGGACTTCATCTTTACTAATTGCTAACTGGTTGTCTTTGCTTAAACAGCAATAATTTTGCCTTTTCAGGAGTAAAGTGATAGGCACAATCAAGTTGACTTCAACTGCTCTCTAATTGAGGCCAATTTTGGCACCTCCATATGTAGTTGCACATAGTGAATGTATTATCATATATTTTTGTGCAGGCCAGAGGTTAAGTTGTTCCTCAATCACTTTCTATCCTAAAGCATATATCACCACCGATAGACTAGCTAGCCAGAGAGCCCCAGGGAGACCCTACTGTCTTTTTCTTCCCAGACCTGGGAATATAGTCCCACGCTACTGTGCCAGCTGTTTTACTTGGGTTTTGAGGACCAAATTGAGAACCCCATGCTTGAGCTTCAAGAAATTTATTAACTGAGCCCTCCCCCTAGCTCCTCCTTCTGTTGATACTCATGAATTTTGTATAGTTTGCACAACATATTTGCACAGTTTGTTTTTGTTGTCTGTTTCCTGTCTCTCTCATGCTAGCTCTTAGAGGTTAGTGACATATGTATTGTCTCTTTATTCTCTCAAGTTCTTTGAGTAACAGCCGTGAGTTGCAGTAGATGCTTATGAAGAGGGAGGGAGAGAGAGAGAGAGAGAGAGAGAGAGAGAGAGAGAGAGAGAGAGAGAGACTGTAGGAAGTAAGGAGTTTTCTGTGAGGTTGTGGCCCCTTGTAACGTAGTAACTTCCACTCATAAAGTCTCACCAACGTGATTGCCCAGACGTGTGTCTATCAAGCAGACGTGCCAAAGTGGACAGGGAAAACCCTGTGAGACCTTGAACCTACACAAAGACCTACAGGCAAGGAGGGAATGCTCAGCAGGAGAACTGTCTTTCCAAGGAAAGAGCACAGCTACTGGTTTTCCCATCCCAAATGTCAGCCCTGAAAACACACGTACAAGTAACATTTTACAGGTTGAATAGATTATACTTAGGGATGTGTGTGTGTGTGTGTGTGTGTGTGTGTGTGTGTGTGTGCGCGCGCACTACCCAGGCCTGAGAGATGGCTCAGTGGTTACTGCATTCACTTCTGGGCAAACCACCCGTAACTCCAGCCTCAAGGGAATATAATGCTATAATTATAATGCCCTCTCTGACCACACACACACACACACACACACACACACACACACACACACACACTCTTAATGTAAAAGAGGCCATGAATTTGAAGAAGATCACTGAGAGATACGTGGGAATTTTGGAGGAAGGAGAGGGAAGAGAGAAATGCTGCAATTATAATCCCTTGAATTGAACCATATACAAATAAAGAATTTGTATCTTTTTCTAACTCAAAATGTATTCTCCTAAACCGGTCCTCTTCCAGTTCAAAGAAATAATCATTTATTTTCCACTACTTTGCCATACATTCTGAGAATGCACATACTCACTACCTATAGATACAGTCTGTATAAATTCTTTGTACTCTTATCCATTTATGAACGTCGTTTGAATGAGTTCCTGTTTTCCCTTCTTTGATTTCACAATAGAAGAACATTCTCTCCTTTGAAATGGCCAAAGGTCTTCCTGGTGAATGCTGTCAGGCTGAATGATGCTTTATAGGCCAGAACTCTAAATTACACAAGACAAAGCAAACAAAACCTTATCAGATCTCCACTGTTCTCATCTTTTGTCCAGTGGTTCTTAAAGTGCCCCTTCACTATTGAAATTCTCAACAAATCCTGCATAAGCCATGAATTTGGTAGGGAATACAATCGAGAAGTCTCATTTGCTTTTTAATTCAGGAATGTCACATTAAGATATTTGAAACAATAGCATGATCAATTAAATCACTCAATTAAAATTCTATTTTTTCCAGTATAATATGTAAATTGAAATGGAGAGAGAGAGAGAGAGAGAGAGAGAGAGAGAATATATTTACTTTCTACAAAACAACATTAGCCTTTATTCCTGCTTGAATACTGTTCATCTTCTTTTCATTAACTTTTGCAAATTTTAAATAAAATGGAAAAGACATTTAAAAGTTGACAATGGATCCTGTTTGAATAAAATTTTAGTACCCTGTTTGAGAATCCAGCATGAACAACTGAGTGAGACCTAATACGTGAAAGACTGAGGGACTGTAGAAGCTCTGTATTCAGTTTCCTGTTTTGTTCTCTTACACACTCCCTCTAGTGTTGGAAAATATGGAAACTCACAATTAGCCTGTTGTCACTTTTGTACAAACAGTTATGTGGAAACAGGGTTTCCCCTAATATGGTTTTGTTTTCCTTAAATGATGTTGTTATAGTCCTAACCTCTCAGAATTCACCATCTCCCTTCTCTGAGGATGCTGACAGGCCTGGCTCTCCCATGCCCGTTTGTAGAATCTGTGTACTTCTGTCAGGGACACAAATAGATCTCCATCCCTACATCTTTCCTCCATTTGTAAACCTTCAGTCAGGAATTTTGATTTGCAACTTGAAAGTAATCAGCTATTTTTCACATTCAAAAGATATGCAAGTGGAAAAAAAAAACCCTGTTTTAC
This sequence comes from Mus musculus, assembly GCF_000001635.26. Classification (NCBI taxonomy): domain Eukaryota; kingdom Metazoa; phylum Chordata; class Mammalia; order Rodentia; family Muridae; genus Mus; species Mus musculus. The sequence goes on from NC_000084.6 coordinate 51,131,769, forward strand.
TATATGAATTGAATATGGATAGAAACACATTAATGATGGAATTTTGGTATAATATAATGAAATGTCAGGTAAATACATTCCTTTCAAACTCTCTTGTGAAATAACTGTAAAATCTGCAGAATAAAAGTGTTAAAATGAAAGATAAATGTTTATTTAACATGGATTAATAATGATTTTAACACATGTAAAAGATTATTTTCTGCCATAAAACTCATTTGCTATTTTCTGATTTTTAAAAATTAGGGTCTGGTGTATACATTTCTTTTCTAAATTAACTGACAATATTACAGAAGCAATGTGACGTATAGTTTTTAAGCCATTTTAATATTTACTAGTATTTACTGAATTTCAGTTTCTTATTATTAGATAAAGTTAAAACATACGAAAAGAGTACTCAACACAACTACCCTCTGTCTGGCTTCTGAGCATGACAAGGCTTTGGTACCTTTGAGTTCACCACACAAGGTCCCCAAGATTGAGCCTAACAACATTCTGTCCTGAAGCAGGAAGGATGTTCATGAGTGTCTCTCTGAAGATTTGCATGCAGTTAGTGATTGCTGAGGGAAAATGGGATGATATTTTCTGTAGCATAGTTACCAGAAACAAGTCCATGCTCCCGGAGAGAAACCCGCCCCCCCCCCCCCCCCATAGTGTTCCTATAAGCAAACCTGAGACCTGGAAGGAAAGAAAGTAGAGGGGGAGGGTAGTCATTAAGGAAAGGATGAGGATCAGCAGGAATTGGAGGGAAGAGGGAGACGTAAAGGATGAATAAGATCAAGCAACATTATATATGTGTACAAAATACCATAAGAAACCAAAGGCAAAAAATAGAATAAGATTATTTTCAATGATTATCAGAGATACTGCTTGAAATTTCTATTCGCTATTTGGTAGTATATCATAAAGATTGCTACACTTTAAAATAGAACTCAAAACTTAGTAGGCACTTTTTAGAATTCTTCCAAATTTAGTTTGGGTGCTTAATCCTTGTTTATAACTGTTATGTTGCATACCCTGGCAAGAAATAAAATTTTAATGTAGAGGATAATGTGGTACAGTGTGTGCATCCTTGATTGTTTGAAGAATCACGAATGCTTGAGATTTCTCCACCTGCTTCCTGAGGTTACTAATAGTCACAAATCAAAGGATTATATTACGAGTAACCTCTTAGCTCATGGGAGCCTCACAGCTCAGTGAGAGCTGTGCTGGCCAGTGATGTTCTAGCATGTTCCAGGGGAGGGAGAGGGCTTTCAGGAAGCTGTCCAGAAGAATCTTCATTCTTAATGCATGTTTTTCCACAAGGTACCAAAGAAAAGTTCTAAGTTGTGCAAAAGCAGTTTAGTGTTACTTAATAGAGCCAGCTTTAATGCAGTACAATCTAACTTTCAGAGATTTGAAATGTTTCTAGCCATGCTAATGCTCTTATTGGATTATGAAAATGTTTCTTTTTTTCCCCCTTAAATACTAAGAAAGAAAAAGATTTGATGTCTTAAAATGTTTTTTTTTTAAAAAAAAAAAAAAAAAAGAAGAAGAGAACAGACCTGCCATTAGATCAAAGTGGCAGAAAGGAAAAGGAAAAACAACAACAACAACAACAACAACAACAAAAACAAAAACAAAAAACACAAAGCATTATCATTGGATGGTTGGATGGATTGGATGAAGAAGAGGGAAGGGCTACTTTGGTTGGTTTGTGAAACCCAGCAGTGTGAATATAGCTAGAGGAAGTAGGTCATATGGGGTAGGACTATTATCTCTGTCCCTCTCCTTCTGTTTTCATTTCTTCCTGCCTGGCAAACAGTGAGAACAGCCATTACCACAGACTCTCAATGGAAAGAGTTTCTGCCACAGGCCATGCTACAAGCAAATATGTGTATGAAATGGTAAGCTAAAATGATTCCTTTTTCCTGAAGTTGTTTCTGCCAGAAACTTGTCAGAGCAATGGGAAAATTAACACATATACCACTGTGGATATTTGCTTTCTTTATTAGCAGAAAAGGAGTCTAGCACATGTAGAATTTTGTAACTTCTGCTAGTAGGCTTTGCAAGAGTTTTTGATTTTGTTAAAATTAAAATGAAAATAATGATGAGTTATGTTCATCTTCATTTAAGCTATAGAAAGAATATCACAATTATCAATATAGTCAGAATATAATATATTCACACAAATAAAGTCACAATTTTAAAATCAGATGTTTCTTTGAATTTAAGAAAAGCTTCCTACAACATGCTCTATTTACAGTGTCATACAAAAAGTATTTGGTTAATGATAAAAAAAAACCCTGATTGTAGCACTTTAATAAAACTAAGTTAAATTTATGTAATATTTCTAGAATGATATTATTTGCAAAAAATTATAAACTTAATTAAGAAATAGTTCAATCATTATAGTCAAATTGATTTACAACCCTCAGTTAAACCAAGAAATATCCAATCTGGTTTAGTATCTCATCGATCATTCTGATACAAAATGGCTCATGATTCTTTTATTTGGTTGTTATTACTAAGACTGCCACAATTTTAATATTTATGAGCAAAGTGTTTAACATGGTAGTAAAAATTACAAATATAAATATTCCATGTAAAAATAGAGAAATTGACACTTGTTAAATTTTACCATACTTTCTTGTCCTGTTGCTGTGATTAAAGTAAAAACAACTTAAGGGCTTGTGCGGGATTTTTTGTTTTGGATTTTTTTTTTTTTTTTTTTTTTTTTGGCTTACAACCCAGCAGGAAAATCACAGGAGGGGAAGTCACAGATAGCTACAAGAGCCTGAGGCAGCTTGCTACACTGCAACAAACCAAAGTAAAGAATCATACTAAAATATTCTTGTTCTCAGCCATCTCCTTTTTATGCAGCCTAGAGCATGTTGCTTCCCACAGTGAGCATATTCTTTCACCTCAGTTTACTTCATTAAGAAATTTCACTAGGAATATGCAAAGACCCATGACCCTGGTGAATGTATATCTTATGCATCTGACAATTCAGATTCATCATTTCTCAGTCTCTCTCTCTCTCTCTCTCTCTCTCTATATATATATATATATATATAATCCTGTTGACATTTTATACAGTAAGTAGTGCTTACCCCATAGTAGTATTATAAAATGTTAAATAAAATATAGATCTGTACATATAAATTTCCAAGATTTTTTTTTCTTGACAAGGATATTTAGCTGGTCTAGAGTGAATAAGAAATTTGAATAAATGAAATTTGTACTTAAAGTTCTGTGTCATCTCTACTTTTACCACTTTTCTTATTTCAGAATTCATCTGTTATGATAATCAATCAGAGCACTTAGGTGACAGAGGCAGGAGGATCTCTTTTATTTCTAGAAGAGTTTACACACAGACACACACATCACACGAGAGAGAGAGAGAGAGAGAGAGAGAGAGAGAGAGAGAGAGAGAGAGAGATTCTAGCTATTGTATAGGCTGGCAGCATGGTGCCTTATGCCATAATCATAAACTACCCTCAAATGTCTGTTATGTAACTCAACAGTAGTTCATTTTGTTCAATATAAAAGCACGCTCCAAAGCCAGAGAGTGAGGACTTGTGCTCTAGTGGGTCATTCTGGGACTCCTGTGATGTTATTATGGTTTCAGGGGATAAATGTAAGAAGAAATAACCAGATGAATGTTTTAATCTGCAAACAAAATAGATTTCCTGTCCATATACAGAAGTGTGTTCCATCAAGAAATATAAGGGAATGAAGCTTTTTTTTTCCATTTTTTATTAGGTATTTAGCTCATTTACATTTCCAATGCTATACCAAAAGTCCCCCATACCCACCCACCCCCACTCCCCTACCCGCCCACTCCCCCTTTTTGGCCCTGGCGTTCCCCTGTACTGGGGCATATAAAGTTTGTGTGTCCAATGGGCCTCTCTTTCCAGTGATGGCCGACTAGGCCATCTTTTGATACATATGCAGGGAATGAAGCTTTTTAAAACCAAAATGGAAATGAAATCAGTTGGAACGTGAAGACTCAGAAGTGTCCTAACCACAACTCTACTGGATTACAGTTGTACTAAGGTTTGTGTGATGTTAATTTTGTAGGATTTCATATATAAACACACATATATATGCACATGTGTACACCTGCAGAGTTTCATACATACACAGAGAAGACAAACAACGCATTGATATTATTTTCCAAATGCTGGAGGATACAGATTCTGGTTTTTGGTGATAGTTTTTGGGTAGGGGTTGCTGGAGAAATGGCTCAATGGTTAAGAGCAATTTCTATTCTTCCAGAGAACCTGAATTCAGTTTCTACAACTGAAATCAGGTGATTCACAGCCACCTGTAACTCTAGCTCCAAGAGTCTCATGCTTTCTTCTGTCTTCCACTTCTAGGCAACTGCACACAGTTGGTATTTTTCCACACAGACCATGCACGCATACACATAAATAAAATTAATAAGACATAAATCTCTTAAAAGGAACTTTTTTCTGAGATTCTGAATCAGAATTATAGATTTTATAAAGAACTGTTTACGATCTTGCAAATTGGATGCATGTCAGGAAGTGTCAGAAACTCACCCTTTGTTGAACCTTTATCTATAGCAAATCAAGGATAAAACACTCTGACTGTACTTGTCAGTAAAACTGTAAATAGAAAAAAAAATTCCCTTTAGTCTGCAGTGGTGAGCATTTCTGAATACTTCAATGCCAAAGTGGAACTCAGAACACAAAATCACAGGCAAAAGTAGATATCTGCTATTCTCCAAGCAATTCCTAACTCGTGTGAGCAAGAAACACAAAATGAAATTAGTATAGTTTTTGAGTTCCAGCTTACTCTGATCTAGCTCAGGACATTTCCAAGCTTATTTCCTTACAGTAAGCTGCAGACACCCAATCAGAATGGGTAGCAGACTTCCTTTGAGATTTGTATTCTGGCCCTAGTGTGGAACAGAAAAAGCGAGCAAACGAACATCTTAGAATGATGTCTATGAAACAAGCATGTGTATCAATAAGGGTTGCTTTTAATAAAATAAGTCCCCAGCTGCTCCATTTATCCAAATGAGCATGCGTACTCTGCTAGAAGCATGAAACTATTCCTAAGGCATTGTGACTGTCTTGTGAAACACTAAAAGATCAAAGAAACTTCCATCCCCAAAAGCTGTGAACTTCAAAAACACAAGGTTACAGAAAATATCCTCTTTCCACCAGAATTTTGAATACAACTGCAGAATGCCATTTGAATTTATAGAATAAAGTCTGCAATGTCAATTTTAGTTTATTTTCTTTTTACTAATATGATACAATCTCTAGAAAGAGCAGCACTTGGCCTTCTATGGAATTCTGAAGTCTAAAAATTACTAATACTTTATATAATTTACGTTATTTGGTATGCAATTTAAATAATATTCTAAAAATTTATGTATTTTATTAGTTGTTTCTTTTAGAGTTTAAAAATTATTTTCTGTTTACTTGTATAATAACTGGCATTTACAAAAATTGAAGATGTTTTAAAATTATATGAAAAAAAGCAAAAATACAAATATTGGCTATCTTCTTTTTTTTAGGATTTATTTATTTATATTATGTATGTGAGTACACTGTAGCTGTCTTCAGACACACCAGTAGAGGGCATCGGATCCCATTACAGATAGTTGTGAGCCACCATGTGGTTGCTGGGAATTGAACGCAGGACCTCTGTAAGAGCAGTTAGTACTCTAACTGAGCCATCTCTCCAGCCCAATATTGCTATCATTCATTTTAAGAATATTATTAATGCAAACTTATAAAAAGACTGTCCAATAAACGGCAAGAACACTTGCTGGCACAGAAAGTGCCAAAATTCCACAGCGATCACCATGGTCACTTGTTGGCTTATAACATGCGTGTGTACTTGTCGATGTGCTAGGGTTCTTCTAAGTGGAAGCCGTGACATAGCTTGCACATCACTCATGAGTGGCTAGGACACTGGTAGATGATGGTTGAACTATGACTAGGTTTCCTTCAGCATGTTTCTCTGCTAACACTTTAAGTTTCCTGAAGTGGCTTCAGAAGGAAGGTTCCACAATTTATTTTCATGGCAATCTGTTGACATGGCATTGGCAATTCCTTGCCAATGCTATGCATTACTGTCTCTTCTTCTCGCTCTGTAGGAACTTAGGCAGGAGGTTGAGTGGGTATACACATAAGGTTTTAGTGTTATTCCCATTTTGAAACTACTATTTGTAAGGAATGGCTTACTGTCTAGACTACAAACCTTGGTAACCAACTTTGTTATGCGTACTTGATAAATCAGTGAATTTAGAATACAATAATCACAAGCATAAATCTATCACAAAATGGTAAATTGAACTGACAAATTAATATTCAGTTTCTTTGTTTAATTTTATTCTGAATTCACACATACAACACATGCTGTACACTTAAAAATTATAGTTTTGTAACTAGTTTTTCTTATGTGTTTGGTCTTCAGTCCAAAGACAACAGAAAAGTAGTATTCATTGCAACAGACAATTTTATGAAAAAATGTACATTTCTCTGTATTAATTAATTAGACTTAATAAGTTGATGCTGCTTCATTTTAAATTTAAGCTTTCAGTCTGAGATAATTGTAGATTCACATGCATGTGTGTAAAGAGAATTGCTGGAGACCTCTTGACCTTCTCCAGTGCTCTCCATGGAACTATCTTTCAAATCTGTAGCAAAATATACTAACTGGGATATTGACATCAATGGAGTTGGGATTCAAAATTTCCAATGAATAAAAGGATTTTACCAGGGTCTTTTACAACGTTCCCAACATCACTAACATGTCCATTCATGCCCTAACCACTCACAACCTTTTTCTGTAAATTTTCTTTTGTGAGATAGTTATAGTTGAAATGTAAATGAAGAAAATATCTAATAAAAATGACTAAAAATAGTTATAATATAAAATCAAATTATATGTACTATTATGAACCTTTGTTCATCTTATATAATCATCTATGAATCAATATTTTCCAACAATTTATTTATTTTTGCTGTTTACTAGTCCATCACGGTACGGATGCACCATCCACTGTTGAGCATTCGCATGTTGACAGACATCTGTGTTGACAGTTTAGGATTCTGCTGAGCAAAGCTGGGGTGAATATGTATGTACGAGTTTTCAAATGAGCATAAGTCACCTTTTCTGTTGGAAATACTGCCCAAGCATGTAATTTCCAGATCATGCAGCAGTTCCCTATGTAGATTCTTTAGAAACAATCAACTGTGTTCCACTGGGGTTGTATCATTTTTTCAGCCTGACTTGCTCTGCATGTGCTAAAGTTTCAGTTGCTCTCTTTCTCTTGACCAGCAGTGAATTCTGCTGTTTATCTTTGGCATCCTGAGAAGAGTGATGGGTTTGGTTCACAGTAGTTGTTGGCAATGATGTTGAGCCCCAGTCGTCATTGATATGCTGTCTTTTTTCTGTCTGTTCTGAAAAATTTTGGTTTTTACTGTTGAATTTAGACAGTTCTTTACATACTTTGTCTAAGTCCTGTGTCAAACAGGTTTTCCAATATGTCATCTCTAATATAGCATTGGTTTGAGGTTTTTTTTTTCTCCCACGGAATTTTGGATGATTCAAATGTACAGTTTTATGATAAACTTATTACACTTGATACCGATAGCATCATGCCTAATGTAAATAACAATATTTCTCTGCTTTGCCCTGTGTATTGAACATTTTACCTTACATTTATAGTGTTGGTCAAAGCTAGGTCCTTGTGCACATGGAATACTGAGTCTACTATTAAGAAGTACGTTCTGCTATAATGTTTCCTTATATTTTCCCCCAAAGCTTATAGCCTTACACTTGGCACATCACTCTGTAGCAGACTTTGAATTATATTTTATGAGGTATTAGATAGATTAATGCTGTTTGTTTTGCTATGGATATCTATATTTCCATTTAATACCATGGATTTGAGCACCTTAGCATCCTTTGATAGCTTGCTTTTCAACTTTTATGGAAAATCATTTAGAGATGTTTCACTGGACTATGAATTTGCTATTTATGAGTCCCATCAGTATATGTGTCCATCTTTTCAATGACACTGCATAGGATATAAATTAGTGTACTTCTATTAGTCTTGAAGTTGTATAGACTAGCTCTTCCTACCTTAGTCTTTTCCAAATATTTTTGCTATTCTAATTCATTTAATCCTAACATTAGGAAACAATGTTAGGATCATCTTGTATATGCATAAAAATATAATGAAGGGAGACCCCAGTACCCCCTACCCCCACAACAATACAGTTTCTTGCCTCACTTCTTGGTCACCCAATAGAGCTAGATGATAATACTGTATTGTTACAACACCACACACCTTGGTATAGACACTCTTAAAACTCCCCAGAATTCCAAATGTCACATAATCACAAAAACAATCTGCAGCTGGCAAAACCATCCCTCTGCTAGAGCATGAGGCTAATCATAGTCAGCTGCAGAGAATGCCTACACCTGGGATTAAAGTGAAAGCACATTCACATAATATTTCTATGTCTTCTAAAGAAAACAAAATTCCAGAATTCTCAAAAATGTCACTAAAATCTATAATACCATCTGTTTAGAAAAGATGTCCCTACTTGTATAATAGTGGCACAACTGTAATGGGAATAACCAACTACTGTAATTTTATTTGAGGTCTGCTTCACAAGAATTTGTGTCTGGTACTGTAGATCCAGTCAAAGAAAGGGTGAGAAGTGTCAGGTTCTAGGGGGAATTTAATTCTGTTGTCTAGCTAAACTTCCATGGGTACAAGCTGTCTTCTGAATACTTATGTTTGCACCCACAGAAAATGGTACTCTCAGCTTTAATCAGAGAATGTCTCTTTTTAATGAGTAACAATAAATACACAGACACATTAATGCCTAAGATGCTAAGAATATGTGATGATAGACTGCTTATCCCTAAACAAAACAAGGCTACTCACTAAACCCTCAGAGTGCAATTCAGAAAGGGGGACAGAAATGATATAAGAGCTAGCGAATATGGAGATGGGCTATGAAATGCTGTCCCTGGGAATGGTGTATCTAATACAGCCATGAACTCATAGAAGCTGAGGCTATAGGAAACATCTTTTAACATTCAAACATGGAATGGGTCAGGGGATTAGTTTATGGAGACTTCCTGCTGAATGTCTGCCTACTGATGGACTCTGGGGGAAGGGCAGTCATTACCTTTTGTTTCACATATATTGAGGAGCTCAGGAGCCTTCAGTAGATAGTTCAAAACTGATGTCACACCTGTAATGAAATATGCCTCAAAAAACAAAAAACAACAACAACAAAAGAAAGATAACCAACACCAAAATAACAAAAGGTCTTGAGTTTACAAAGGGGCCTGTAAAGAAGAAAGTAATAGCGATATGAGGAAATTAGAGGGGAGGGATTATAATCAGAATGTATCTCATACACACACACACACACACACATATGTACATATATGTATATATACATGTGTGTGCATGTACGTGTGTGTGTATGTGTGTGTGTGTGTGTGTGTGTGTGTGTGTGTGTGTGTGTGTGAAAGAACAAACTCAATCTCCTTGGCACTCATGGGACTTCTTTTTGACCTCCACTTTCCATGCTGATATTTGGTATGGTCTTGGGTACAGTACTTGGGGCTTGTAAAATCATTGTAAGCTGTTGCTAAATGACAACTACTGGGAGAAAGTTGTCTTTTAGAAAGTCGTGCCTGATACTCACAAATAATATAAAATACCTTGGTGTGACTCTAACTAAGGAAGTGAAAGATCTGTATGAAGAAAGTCTCTGAAGAAAGAAATTGAAGAAGATCTCAGAAGATGGAAAGATCTCCCATACTCATGGATTGGCAGGATTAATATAGTAAAAATGTCTATCCTGCCAAAAGCAATCTACAGACTCAATGCAATCCCCATCAAAATTCCAACTCAATTCTTCACTGAGTTAGAAAGGTCAATTTGCAAATTCATCTGGAATAATAAAAATCCTAGGATAGCAAAAACTATTCTCAACAATAAAAGAACCTCTGGTGGAATCACCATCCCTGACCTCAAGCTGTACTACAAAGCAATTGTGATAAAAACTGCATGGTCCTGGTACAGCGACAGACAGGTAGATCAATGGAATAGATTTGAAAACTCAGAAATGAATCCACACACCTATGGTAACTTGATCTTTGACAAGAGAGCTAAAATCATCCAGTGGAAAAAAGACAGCATTTTCAACAAATGGTGCTGGCACAACTGGTGGTTATCATGTGGAGGAACGTGAACTGATCCATTCTTATCTCCTTGTACAAAGCTCAAGTCTAAGAGGATCAAAGAACTCCATGTAAAACCAGGGACACTGAAATTTATAGAGGAGAAAGTGGGGAAAAGCCTCAAAGATATGGGCACTGGGGGAAAATTCCTAAACAGAACAGCAATGGCTTGTGTTGTAAGATCAAGAGTTGACAAATGGGACCTCTTGAAATTGCAAAGTTTCTGCAAGGCAAAAGACACTGTTAATAAGGCAAAAAGGCCACCAACAGATTGGGAAAGGATTTCTACCAATCCTAAATCTGATAGGGGACTAATATCCAATATATACAAAGAGCTCAAGAAGCTGGAGTCCAGAAATTCAAATAACCCCATTAAAAATGAAGTACAGAGCTAAACAAAGAATTCTCAAGTGAGGAATACTGAAGGAATGAGAAGCACTTTTAAAAATGTTCAAAATCCTTAACCATCAGGGAAATGCAAATCAAAACAACCTTGAGATTCCACCTCACACCAGTCAGAATGGCTAAGATCAAAAATTCAGGTGACAGCAGATGCTGGTGAGGATGTGGAGAAAGAGGAACACTCCTCCATTGCTAGTGGGATTGCAAGCTTGTACAACCATTCTGAAAATCAGTCTGGCGGTTCCTCAGAAAATTGGACATAGTACTACTGGAGGATCCCGCAATACCTCCCCTGGGCATATAACCAGAAGATGATCCAACCGGTAATAAGGACATATGCTCCACTATGTTCATAGCACCCTTATTTATGATAGCCAGAAGCTGGAAAGAACCCAGATGTCCCTCAACAGAGGAATGGATACAGAAAATGTGGTACATTTACACAATGGGCTACTACTCAGCTATTAAAAACAATGAATTTATGAAATTCTTGGGCAAATGAATGTATCTGGAGGATATCATCCTTAGTGTGGTAACCCAATCACAAAAGGAGTCACTTGATATGCACTCACTGATAAGTGGATATTAGCCCAGAAACTTAGAATACCCAAGATACAATTGGCAAAACACAAGAAAATCAAGAAGAACGAAGACCAAAATGTGGATACTTCATTCCTCCTTAGAATAGGAAACAAAACACCCATGGAAGGAGTTACAGAGACAAAGTTTGGAGCTAAGATGAAAGGATGGACCATCCAGAGACTACCCCACCCTGGGATCCATTCCATAATCAGCCACCAAACCCAGACACTATTCCATATGCCAGCAAGATTTTGCTGAAAGGACCCTGATATAGCTATCTCCAGTGAGGCTATGCTAGTGCCTGGCAAATACAGAAGTAGATGCTCACAGTCATCTATAGGATGGAATACAGTGCCCCCAATGCAGGAGCTAGAGAAAGTACCCAAAGATCTAAAAGGGTCTGCCACCCTATAGGTGGAACAATATAAACTAACCAGTACCCCTAGAGCTTGTGTCTCTAGCTGCATATGTATCAGAAGATGGCCTGGTTGGCCATCATTAGGAAGAGAGGCCCCTTGGTCTTGCAAACTTTATATGCCCCAGTACAGGGGAATGCCAGGGTCAAGATGTGGGAGTGGGTGGGTATGGGAGTAGCGCGAGGGGAGTGTATAGGGAACTTTCAGGATAGCATTTGAAATGTAAATAAAGAAAATATCTTAAAAAAAGAAAAAAAGAAAGAAAGAAAAAAGAAAAGAAAGCTGTGCCTGGTAAGTCAACCAAACACCAGTGGAAAGCCACAGGTCTATGAATATATTGCCAGAAAAAAAAATTGGACTCAATGTGTGAGAAAACAGAGGACATAAAGTGTGGGATAGGGAAATAGGAGTATTTGGGAGTGGTCGATGGTATAAATGTTATAATTTATAGGAAGACTAAATTTATAAAGTAGAGATAGGCTTAAATACACACTGAGAAAATTATGAAGGAATTATACAACTTTCATAAGTTTAGCTAGTTCCTAGCTATTTAACTTTCTCAAATAAAAGGTGACTTGGTGATGCTAAAATAATGCCCCCCCCCCATTTAAACTGAATGCGAAAAATTGATTAACTCTTGCAAAAATTATAGCATATCAAATTATGAAGTAGTCATTATTTACTATCCTTTCTTAACCTTATTTTTCCAAGGGATATTTAAAATTAAAACATATCGTGTTTATTATGTAAAGAGCTCTTGAATCAAATCCAATTTCTATGTATGACTATATCTACATATCTCCATTTGTAGAAGCTAGTAGAACTATCCAAGTTGAAAAATTGGGATATAATGTGATCTGACTCATTAAAAAAATATTAATATACATACCGAATATCACTGGGAAAGAGAGGAGAGGCTCCAGTACTCTCAGACTGAAACGTCTTAGTGATTCACTGTGAACTGAAACAACACTACTGGAGGGAAATTTGTCAGGACAAATCAGAACCTTTCTCAACCTTTTGTATGAGTAACTCCACTTGAAGGAATTGCCCTAAAAGAGTAGATATCAGTAGAGCAACACATCAATATCTGTTAATTCTCCAACAATCCTCAAACAATTTAATGTTTCAATTTTATTTCATTTTTAAATTTTTTTATTATTTTATATTAAAAAGAGGTTTTAATTATTTTTTTAAGATTCATTTATTCATTTTATGTATTTATCTTATGTATATGAGTACACTGTATCTCATTACAGATGGTTGTGAGCCATCATGTGCTTGCTAGGAATTGAACTCAGGACTTCTAGAAAAGTAGCCAGTGCTACACTCACTACTGAGCCTTCTCTCCAGCCCAGACATTAATTGTTAATCAGCGAATAACTATAGCATATATTATTCTCTAAAGCATATATTTAGAAATTATTTCCTTACCTTTAATAACTCTTTGACAATTTTGTAAACTGTATTTTGATCATATTTGCCCATCTCCACTCCTCCCAGATTCATTCCTTCCCTACCCACTCAACCTTGTGTTCCCACTGTTTAGAACACATCTAGTAGATGCAAAGCCATCAAATCTAGTTTGTATTACTCATCAACCCTTGGATGTGTGGCCCTCACTGAAGCATTGTTGATGTGGAATTTTTAGTTCACATAAGCCACATATAATAAATAATCAGGGGATAAATATTTTATTGTCTCTGTAACAATTTAGGCAGGAAATTCCTTTAATTATTCTTGTGGCTGTGGCAGAAAAGTTTTCTATAATACAAAACAGAAATTTGATTCAAGGGCAAATAACTGGAATGGGCTGTGGATGCTTAAAATATAGCCCAGCCTGGGTGTGAATCTGGAAGCCTTCATCTAGATCCAGCTCGGATGCAAACCCTAAGCGAGTCTTACTCTTTGTGGTAGCAGATTCCTTTTTAATACTTAGAGTGTGGACGCTACCCTCTTTTGTAGTTTTAGATCTAACAGTTCCATGTCATCCTAATAAAACATATGAGTTCATCCTAATAAAACAAAAATAAACTTGAGGTTAACACAAATGTGTTTAAAAGAACAAGTAATTTTTGGTGTCTGTGTTTGCTGGTCTTAGGAGGTGAAGGAATGTCTGTGACTAATCAAAACTTTCTTATGTTTATCAGTAATATTATTCTATTGCAAATGAAATACATGTTCATTCATTTAAGAAATATGTTGGGGAGTTGATAGCCTTATGTTATACATTTAAATATATGAAATACTAAATGGAACACTAGATTGAAAATATTGTTATGTACCCGGTTAATAAGTAAAAACACCGTATTTCACCATTGAAAGTTTTATGAGGCTATTAAAATATAAAGTATTATATTATCTTTTTAGACCAGAATGCCTATGTTTTATATTAGATAAAGGGAGGAAAAAGAAGAGAAGCAATAGAAAAAAAAATTCATCAGAAGACCATGCAAATTCCAAAGACTCTTTATTTTAAAAACTGCATTTTAGTCATTTCTACTCATGTGAAATTCTGTCCTATTCCATGCTCTTACTTAAGGAGGGGTAGGAAAACGTGGTCACTCACTAACCGTGTGTGGGCTTATCAAAGTATGCAGAATCATTCCAGGGACTGTCTGGAACCCAGTGGCTGTAGGAAAGTACAGTGGAAGCAACCAATAAGCTTCACATAGTCTTCAAAGCTGAGGACACGCACTGTCTCTTAAGTAAGTGTCACACCTCCATGAGGGGAAAAAAACTTGTCAGTTAAAAACACAGTTGCTGCAAACACATTGGTATTTGGCAGACAGCTTCAGTTCCCCATGGCTCTTTCCACCCCTCCCCTCCTCTTGCTATTGATGCTCCTGGAATTGGATCAGTAGCTGTGTCATATCCTCTCAAGTTCTAAAACTCTGTCATTGGGATTGCACCACTTAGTCTACATTCAACTGTAGCACAAATGAAGCCAACGAGAATGATAAGAACCTTGAGTCTTTACCAGGTTCTCTTGAAGCATGATGCAGTTAATAAAATTCTGAATGATCGTGGTGCTGTTACTAATCTCAACTTATGTGGGGGCTGCTTGCTTTGAAGAAGGCTGTCATGCACTGTGATGATATAGTTAAAAGAAATGGTTTGTTCTGATTTTTGAGACATTTTCAATTTAAAAGAAAGTGGTCTCCCACCCTCCATGGTTTTCATATGGATGACAATCATTTGATCCAAAATGGGCAGAGTTTAGGAGAGAAGCAAATGTATGACTGCCAGAGGATGTCAAGTGTGAGTTCACAGGAGGCCACAAAGCCAGTGCTTGCTACACAGATGACCAGCTACCTTCAACAGCAATCTTCTCTGAAGAAGAGATCCTTAGGGGCTTGGCATCCCTTGTAACACTTTCACGCCCTGTGTTACTTGTTACTCGTCAATGGTTACACACTCAGATATCACCTGCACTATCAAAATGAAAATTTCCAAGGCCCGTAGTCATAAATCTATAGAAAACAAGATACTGCATCTTTAAGAATTGTAGCAAACATGGGAACATATGGAAGATTCATAAAGTAGGAAGGTTTATTGTATCCCCTCTATCAGGTTCTTAGTAACTTTTCTAGTAGTTTTTTCCCCCTAAACACTTTTGGAATACAATCTGAAAATCAAGCTGTATGGCAATCATTTCAAATATAATACAAAAAAAATGATTGCACCTGATAAATTTCATTCTCTCCTTTCTCTGTTTTCTTTTCTCTTTGTCCTCTTTAAACTACTCTAGGATATTCAAGATTCGATTAATTTAATGAGGCTTCTTCTATAGATTTGAATTGAAAAGGTTAAAGCCTGACAGGATGCCAATAGAGTTCTTTTCCAGAAAATCTCCTCTCTCTCTCTCTTTCTCTCTCTCTCTCTCTCTCTCTCTCTCTCTCTCTCTCTCTCTCTCTCTCTCTCTCTGTATTGTTATATATATATATGGTGGTTAGAGGACAATTTTGTGTAGTCAATCCTCTCCTTCCACATTTCTTGGGTATCAAGGGCCTATTCCTGTAAGGCAAGGGCTTTTTACAGCATGAAACCTCTTCAGGTTAAAAACTTTTGATAGGGTTCTTAGTAAAGAAAGAGTCTGACTAGTTGCTCACTGAAATATTCTTGAACAGTACATTGACTATGTTGAATGGGCTGCACATAGACCCACAGACATAAAATTACTTCCTAAATTGGACCCCTGTATTCCACCGAACAGATAAAGAGAACTTGCGTAGCTGAAGTTAAAACTCCCAGACTGGAACTTAATAGATGATTTTAGGAGGGAATTTATAAGTGGTCAAGATTTCAAGGCTCATGAAGCTTACAAGGGGGAAAGGAGTTGTGTAGGAAGTTGGACCAGAAGCTGTTGTTAGTACATTCTGGTGAATGTTTGGCTGTTCTATTCTCACTGTAGAAACTTGGATGCAATGGAGTAAGTTCAGTTTGGAGATAGCATAACATCTGAGCTTTGGCACAATGATTACTTTCTGCTCTTGGTCAGATTTATAATAAATAAGAAGAAAAAATGTGAAACATATGTCTTGGTAAGGAAATGAACTTGAACACAGTTAATATTGTGAGCAGGGTAGGCAAAGGCAGATAAGTTAAATAATTATTGAAGATATTAACTTGATTAAGTAAGAAACCTTACATTCTTTACTGAGGTGTTATGAAAGGTATTTAAGGTACTGTAAAGCTCTAGCTCAAAACATGTAAATTTATCTGAAATGAAAGAACCTGACTCAGAGTGATACTGAAGGAGTTCCCTGATCAAAGACAACCACCTACAGAAGTGTTTTCCAGGTGCTAGGTACACATAGCTAAGGCACATGGAGAGAAGCTGTGGGAGCAGGGGCTAGACTTCATCTGGAATTAACAGCTTATAGCAATGTATACATGGACTGATTTCCAGCATCTTTGCAGGCAGGCAAAAATGAAAGAGTGATGTCAGATCATGGAAGAGCCAAGGTTTGAGACAACAGTTGAGGAAAGGCAATATCCTTGCATGTACCTTCTGAGTACTCTGTTCATGCTACCTGTGTACAGAAAGCCTATGTTGTGTAGATGCCAGGAGCATGGGGTGTTCATTGGAAATAGCTGAAGACATGGGGTTGAGACAGAGGCTACATGCATGAGAGGCAACACAACTTGATGTGTAGGGCTACCTAAGCCTGGCAGAACTCAGATGATGTCAGTAGAAGCCCCAGATACTGCTTAGGAACCTGCAGGATTAAATGTTTCCTCTAGCTTTGCTTGACCTTATCCTAATGTTCTATATTCTCATTCTTCCCATTTACATGCCAAGCCATTGCATATTCTACCCATGTACCTTGAGTTTTGATATTTATAGGGGAATATAGTTAAGACATTGACTTAAATCTTAGAAGAGACTTTGAACTTTAGAGCAGTATATAACATTAAGACTTTGGGAAGTCATAAAGGTAGGCTAAATGGATTATGCACCATGAGACTACCATGCCTCTTGGTGCTCCACCAGTGACTATTTTGACTTCAGAGTGATGTGATCGGGTGTCAGGTAGACAAGGGTTAATGTACTTATATTTCATTGTCAACATGACAGGATATGGTGAAAGCTTTTCCAGGAATGTTAACCTAAGGTGGAAGATTCTTCCTAAACATGGCAGTACTATCTTGTGTGATGAGGGTCCATACTGAATCAATGGGGGCAGGGGGCGAGAGAACTTTGATGATTGCCAGAATTCTCTGCCTCTGTTTTCAGATTCACTTGATGGGAACAAGCAGTTTCACATTCTTGTTGTCAAGCTATGAGCCACTTCTTTTGTCATGTTTTCCTAGCCTTGGTGGACTACATTAAGGAACGACTCAAAATGAACAATACCTCTCAAATTTCTTCTCTTCCTTCCTAAGGTTTCAGTGATGATTGAGCTTCCTACCACACATATTCTCAAACCATAGAACTTTAGAGCAAAGTTTTTAATGAGAGTTAATGAGAGTTAATACCCTGCAATTAATCCTGTATAGTATTAAATGTTAGGGCTCCAACTCAAGGCACTTTCATCATATACATAAGTATAAGGTGCATATACACTTATGCATATGCCAATACTTTCAAAGATAAATGGCGTTAACATTATTTCTACTTATCTATGTTCAGAAAATATTTATTAAATTGAAAACAACATGCTTTTCCAGTACTAATCAGTCTTAGTTTGTGACTAGGAGTTGGCAAAAAGGAAGAAGGTGTCGCCCTCTGCAGGACAGATGGCACTCACCAATTTGGTATGACTATGCTAAATCTTCATTTCTTTACTGTTTAACATGACCAGGTTTTACCAGTGTGGTGACAGCAATGTTAAAATGTTGGCCTGATGTGTTGCAGGTATCCACCTTAACTGCAAAGTAAGGAGTGTAATTTAATATACTGGATATTTGTTTGTTGTTGCACACTTTAAAATAAACATGTTCTTTTTTTTTTCCTCACTAGAAACAGCTATAAAAACAAGGTAGTTGATAACTTTTTTGGTATTTTATTTCTTTTCTTGTATATTCATGTATGCATGTATGTATGCATGTTCTCGCCTGTGTAACATACATTTGTGTGAAGATGGAGGCCTGAGATTTGATGTTGGAAACTAAAATTGCCCCTTCCTTCCTCCCTCCCTCCCTCCCTCCTTTCCTCCCTCCCTTCCTTCCTTACTTCCCCCCTCCCTCCCTCCCTCCCTCCCTTCCTTCCTTCCTTCCTTCCCCCTCCCTCTCTTACTTCCTCCCTCCCTCCCTCCCTCCCTCCCTCCCTCCCTCCCTCCCTCCCTCCCTCCCTCCCTCCCTTCCTTCCTTCCCCCTCCCTCCCACCCTTTCTTTCTTTCTTCCCTTTTTGGGGGGGGGGGCAGGATCTCATATATATCAAACCTAGATCTCATAGATGTGGCTAGTTTCAGATTGTTCAGGGTGTCAGATGCCTCTTCCTTTTGAGGCTGTAATTAAAAGAGACCCACCAACACTCACTCAGCATTTTCAAATGTTCTGGGAACCCAAGCTACTCTTGTATGCTTAGTGAGTTCTTTGTTCCCCAGCTTCAGTTAATTACTTTGTAAGGTCAATCTGAAGTGTTTTGGTTCTCATCGGGGTACTAATTATTATTTGATGAACAAATCCCTGTAAATTTTGTCAGAAACTTTGCAAACTGTGACTCATTGACTTTTTACACAGAAACAACTGGGCACTAGAGCAGAGCAGTATGAGACACTGCTAGCTCGTCATTATTTTTATTGTTTACTTCTCTCATTTCTTGAGGTGCTAATGTGCTTGCAAAATTCCTTATTTCTCAGCTTCCCAGGATAATGTATCACAATAAGGGCATTTCTCTCTCCCTCTGTAGAACTCATTGGTGAAGTTTCTGGGAAGGGCTTAAAGGGAGCAGATGGAGCATTCCTATTAAGTCTGACCTATCTTTATGCAATTTGCCCTGCCTGGCTTAGGGATTACAGTGTCTAGCATGCCTCTGTCTTCAGATCTGGATGAAGAAAGCTGTGATTGGAATTGGGTGGCATCTGGAACAGGCTTCATTCCAGACTTCTTGGATTGTTGCATCATCCCTGGATGGCTTAAATTTTGTTTTCCCGTTATGTAAAACCCTCTGCAGTGTTACTTGGTTCTCTCTCTCTCTCCCTCTCTTCTTCTCTCTGTGTATCTGTGTGCTTTTGTACATGTGTATATGTCTCTCTGTGTGTGTCTGTGTGTCTGTATATGTGTACATAATGTGTGCATCTGCTTGTCTGAGTGTATGTCTCTGAGTATGTCAGGGTGTTTCTCTGTGTGTGTGTGTATATATATATATATATATATATATATATATATATATATATATATATGTGTGTGTGTGTGTGTGTGTGTGTGTGTGTGTGTGTGTGTGTGTGTGTGTGTTTGTTCATTTGTGTAAATCTGTATGTCTATTTGTGTGTATGTTTCTGTGAGTGTCTGTGTGTCTGTATGTGTGCCTGTGTCTGTGTATGTGTCTCCTTTGCGTATGTGTGAAATTTAACACATTTTCAACTGTTATAATTTAAGAAAAACATGAAGATTCTGATATTCCACCTCTTTATAGCAGTCTCTACATGCTGACATGATGTAGTCAATATTTTTCAGAGCAGAGAGCAAAGATTTCAGGTTATATGGACCCTGTCAATGTGATTAGACTCTCTTATTTGTTGAAAGAAGGCATGTGACTTCAATATAATTGAGATGAACGTCATAGATCTATGATTATCTAGTAGAGCCTAATTTGAATTGTATCTCCTAGCAAATATTTTCTACTTGCCACTAAGGTGTATACTTCTCATTTGTAGGGACCATTAGAGATTTAAAAATTTTCATTTAAGGGCAAACTTCTTATGTTAGTTAGAGACTATTTCATCAACCATTTAATATCTTAAAATATATTGCCAGAAGCAGTAAAAGTTTGAGGTTATCCTTATCTGGATGTAACTGAACATTACAGGCTGTGTTGGGTTTGGGGCCTAATGTTGACAATTTAGCTAGTTAATCGAAATTGGTAGATTGAGATTATATAGAGATGGGTCTAGCTTTCAGTAGCACAGAAAGGTTGACACTATATAGTTCTGCCTCATGTGCATCCTCGAAACACTAAATGGTGGCCCTCTAATTCACAGGGAACATGCGGTGGCACAGTAAATCTTTATGCTGCACATTCACACATGTGTTGTATGTCTTGTGTTCATCTTGTAAATACTTCTACTCATATAGTTTGTAAGTGACCACAGTCCTAGAATGCTGTAATCTACATCTGTACACCAGGCTTCCCCTGCTGGTTTCTGGGCAGTTATTTTCATCCATGTGGAGCACTGTTACAACCTTCTGCGTTTGGTGATATATAAGGATCAAATGACAGATGGAGACCACCAGAGGAAAGACGGTCTGTCATCTTGGGCTACTCACATATCCCGCTTGGATGCAGTGGCATAGTTGGAAGTCTGTGATGTTGGTGAGGCTATGTTGGTTTGTGTCTGAAGTGAGACAAGAAAGAGTGGGTGACAAATGCTTCCTCATTGAGGATTTCTCTGTTGATAATTCCTTCCATTCCCCAGTGTTAAACACAGTGACATTTAACACGACTTAGCCAGAAGGTTTAAATTTGGGAGAGCGGCCTCTCAGCCACTTTAGGCTACTGATGGCTGGTGCATTTCCACTGTCTTTTGGTGTAACTAGGGTGTTACGCTCAGCTGCCCCAGAAATAACAAGAGAGTAACGTGGGCTGCATACTGTCAGGTGAATAGCAAGCAGCTCAGCGTGCACTGTACAAATTCAATCAGACAGTTTCACTATCAGGGAATAAGTCATTTTTATTGTTATTTTTTTAAATTAGCCTACAAAGAGGTAGGTATCTTGACATTTTCCAATACTAATTTCCAAATAATTACTCTTCTTTCCATCCTTCCCCTTACCTCCCTCTCACATTCCAGTTTCTTGAATTTCTTCCTTCTCTTGTCTACCTGGTGTCCCTTTGTACCCTTCCCCCCTCGCAATACTTGTTACCTTCTCTTGATTCTTTTCTAGTGCTTTGAGCCTTTAATGGTGTTTATAGCATTTTCGTATATGTATGGGTATACGTATATGTATATGAATTATAAACTTTGTTCCATATGTGAAAGAGAACATGTAGTTTAAACTGGAACTTTGTAAGCTGATTAAATAATGTGTAACTTTTCATCCTTAGTGGTCTATCAGGTTTTCAAGTTGTTTCACAGGAACAGTCTTCCGGGTGGACATACTGGCTTTCAGGCATGCAGGAGAGCTGATTACTTCTCATTGTACTGTGTTCTAAGTGTGTGCATTTGGTGTAGTGCAGCAGGTAGGCTTAACAGCTACAAAGACATCCCAAATGGAGCTAATCTACAAATGTCAAACAGTCGTTATGTTAACACAGACAGAACTGACTAGACACCAGTCGTAGTGTAATTGGGCTTGTCACTCAAGACTGGCCTGACTTTTGTCATTAACTTACTCTGACTTAGTGTTAATTTCTTACCTGCAAAGATACAAGAACGATTTGCCTCTAAAGAGGTGATATTTATGAGCAAAGTATTTGTGAATGGCAGAACACTCTGTGTTCTTAAAAGCCATTTAAATAATAAATAATAGCACTTGGTGTGTTTCGAAGAAGCTTGCTAATATACGTTAGAATGCAGTTCATAATGGAAATCTGATAAATAGATAGGTCTCAACAGTTGGAACTTCTCCCCAGTGGAAATTGCTAAAATGAAAAATTACTGTCTGGCATGCTTATCATTGTGCAACAGAGCCTGCTATCTGTGGAGGTTTATTTTGCACTTCCTATCATTTGTAGGAAAGGATGCTGATGTCCCGTGAAATGCCATCTGTATCCACATATTGGATGTGAGACATGATGTTACCATTTTTTTTTAAGAAACAGCTTCACACATACCAGATTAAAGAGATGGGATGCAGTAGTTGATGATGGCATGGGAAAGTCTGAAAATAAGACACTCAGATGAATGAAGTCAACTCACAATAGTCCCCAGATTGATCTACCCAATTAATCTCTGCTCGCTTCACAACTCAAACTTGAAATAATCATATTGTTGTGTATTTTCCAATGTATTGTAAAGTTGTCATGAAAGGAGTGGTGAACTAAGACAGAGGAGACTCACAGTATGGTCCAGACCTGGTACACAATGACCACATGACTGGGATAAGCTCATATGTAAATATGTGGGTCTCTTTTTAATCATCTAGGAAAATGGATGGATACCATATGGTTCGGAAGGCAGGATAGTATTGAGTTGTATAGTCTGGTTTTTGGTTTTTCTATCTTAAAACCTGACCTATGGATTATTAAATGCAGACCTGTCTTGAAGCATCACAAACACATGCTTCTAGGAACATAGCATAGAAGGGTAATGGATAAGAGGATACATAGCTGGATTTTGAGATCTGGTATTACCAAGGGGTGCAGCTGCTTTGGGTTAGCTGATTATCTCCCTAATAGCAAAATACTTGGAAAGCCCAAGTGTAATTATAAGCTTCTATAGCTTTCATGGGACGCTTAAGTTAAATGATGTCAATCATATACACATGAATCTGTCCAGATAAAATTCTTGTCACTAGAAGCAAAGAGCTCATCCACAGCCTCCTTTTGGACTGTGTTTCTGAATGTCTTCCCTTTCTGAAATTTGTGTATGTTTCTGTTCCTGACTCTTCTTCCAATCTGTTGTTATTGGTTGTCGTCTTTGTACAGTCCGCTTTGCATGTCTGGCAGCCACTTTTAGCTCTTTGAAAGGGTTTCCCTTATCTTTCTCTCCGACTTATATACAGTGACATTAGAGTTTAATTTTCAGGAGGAAATTTTTATCTCTTTCATTTCAAAGTCACTGGCAAAAATTTTCAATATACTCTTCTCTTCCCCTCACTGCATGTAGTAGGTTAATTTCAATATCTACAGGGCTCAGATTCAGGGTAAGTTCTACTGAATTTATTTATATTGGGACTTAATATTTTAGAAGCAATTATATTCTCATTTCAGTCTTTCTGGAGGAAAAAACATTTAATTCCTTTGAAAGCCAAAGAGGTGAAATGCCATCTTTTTAAAGTATGTGTTACCACTGACTTGTGTGTGTGTGTGTGCATGTATGTGTGCATGTTGCATGTATGTGCCAGCTATTTTATGCCTACCACGGAACACATTTTAGAAGAGGGTCCTGGAGATGGCACTCCAGTTGTTAGTCTTTGCCACGAGCACACCTAGCATCTTACCACCTCCCCAGCATAGCATCTTCCTAATACAGTGAAGTGACAAGATGCATGTGCACATCACTAGAGGATTGGTTCTGGACAAGGTGCTCCTGACAACATAGAAACCTGAGCAAACGTTCCCTTCCTTGAGGCATTCTCAGAATGGAAAGCTATTGTCCGAGTGTGAGGGAAACCTGTCTGTGTCTTTAAACTTCACTGGGAATATGTTTAGACTTATGACTCAGGCCAGCAGTTAGGTAATGTTTTATTAGAGTAGTTAGGAACAGCAAGAGTTTGGAAAGCAGTTAATGACATTTCACAATCATTTCTACCACCGCTATGCTGACTGAGCACTACCTGACGTTCAGGCATCTGCTGACCAGATTTGCTGGCTTCCCTGTGGTTCCTGGAAGCCTGTTTCGTTTACCACATTTCCCTCTAGCTACATGGATAGCATCCATCCTCCATCCACTGCCCTTAACTTGTTTATGAGGCATAACTTTCCATTTCCCTCTAGCTTTAAACATAAGGTTTTGAGGGCTGGCTCCTGCTGATTAAATACATAAAGGATCGCAGTGGCCTGGCTGTGGCTCTGCTCCGGGCTAAAAAATGCCAGCAGCCATACAAAGAGAGGGATTATGAGTAAAGCCAAGGTAGCTCACACAGAACCTCTAGGTGGGAGCCTCTTGCTGTAGGAGATGCTCTTCTGATGATTCTTCTGGGACATTTGTAAGAGAAAGAAGATTTGGGGTGGGAGGGATTGGTTCCTGTATGCAGAAAGAGACTAACAAATGAACAAACCAAGATATAAACACAACTTAATCTGACGACAGAATCAAATTTATTTCTTGTGACAGGGACATGGCATTTGGAATGTCTGTCTAGGTCAAAAGTGTCACCCCACCCCCATTAAAATGTGTGCTGCTTAGCTTTGCTTCAAGCACTGGACAAACACCCCTTTGAAATGTAGGTAACTTGGTTCTCTGCCTCATATGCCTTCAAGGACTTCCTGACGACTATACATTTGTGATGGCGATCTCTCACTGCTTATCTTTCTAACACTGTGCCAACTCTTCTTCCTCAGTAGTCTATAGACATGCCCACTCCTTCCATTTCTCAGGAGATTTCATAGGCTCAGGCCTCAGCAGTCTGCTTGGACCTCTGTCTCTATCACTTGGACCTGGCTTCTTCACCATCACACAGTCCGTTCTTCTCTCATCAGTTCTACCCACAACACTCACAATTGCATGCCTGTGTTCTCATATTTTATATGTCTGCCATCATTTGGATTAACTGACATGTTCATAGTTTTATTTAGTATTCCATTTGATAATAGGACTCATATGTTTACAGATCACATGTCTTACATCATATGTCTATCACTTAGCATTTTTTTTTTGTATATAGTAAGCACCAAAATAATTTACTCATGAATGAACAGTGAAGAGTGACCTATGATTCCTTTCTCAGTGGACCTTTTTCTCTTGGCAATCATTATAATGATTGGCATTTGGGATGTTTGCACATTAAGCAAATCAAAGTTTTTGATTCAATGCTGTGTCAGGTTGAAACTCTTTCTAAACAGGTTGTAAAGGAATATTAATGAATTTTCTTTAGGTTCTTAAAATTCATATATGTCATATATGTCATTTTCTAATAGTAGCTATCTTGCATTAGTCAATGTTGTTGTTTCAGTTAACAGAACATATTAGATATCCCATCTCATTTTCCAGAGAGGTCCCTTTCTAAAGGAATGCATTTTATAAAAATCACTCAAATTTTGATATGTTAATAATTAATATTAATAATATAAACTGATTGTTAACATGGGCAGGGAGAACATTGCCCAGGGTGCTGAAGGGCAAATTGTTTATTAGTTGACCTCCATTAATACCAGTTTCTTACTAAGACTTTACTACTCTTATCGAGAAAAAGCCAAATAGCATTTTCTGTGAGTCTTTTATAGAATCTATACATATGTAATATTGATTTCAATATTAACCATAGCATCTCTTCTCTTCTCTTCTCTTCTCTTCTCTTCTCTTCTCTTCTCTTCTCTTCTCTTCTCTTCTCTTCTCTTCTCTTCTCTCTTCTCTTCTCTTCTCTTCTCTTCTCTTCTCTTCTCTTCTCTTCTCTTCTCTTCTCTTCTCTCCTCTCCTCTCCTCTCCTCTCCTCTCCTCTCCTCTCCTCTCCTCTCCTCTCCTCTCCTCTCCTCTCCTCTCCTCTCCTCTCCTCTCCTCTCCTCTCCTCTCCTCTCCTCTCCTCTCCTCTCCTCTCCTCTCCTCTCCTCTCCTCTCCTCTCCTCTCTTTCTTTCTTTCTTTCTTTCTTTCTTTCTTTCTTTCTTTTCCCTTGAGACAGGATTTCTCTGTGTGACTCTTCATGTCCTATAGCTCACTCTGTAGACCAGGCTGACCTTGAGCTCCCATTGATCTGCCTTGCCTTTTACCTCCCAAGTGCTTGGATTAATGGGGTGCACCACTAGCACCTAGCTCATACATGTTTCTTATTATCAATTTTAGGATATGTTATTAAATAGAAAGGTATAAAATGTGTTGTGTGAACTGGGACTAGGATTTTGGTGACTTATTAGATTGCACATCTTGTCTTCTGTCATTGATCTCTTTCCTGAGCAACACATTGGCAATATTCCCTTCTCAGATTAGCATCTGCTACTTTTCTCTATCAAGAGTTTGGAATGGATAAGTTTGACTTTTCTAAGATTTCATTGCATGAGAGAGCTGCTTCTCTAGAGTGTCCCCATGCCCCATTTCTGTTAGAAACTAAAGTAAAAGAATTATATTATACTCAGGAGAGAAGCAAACATGCATTAGCAACTATAGCCTCTTTAAATTTTGTCTAAAATCTTCACAACTTTAATATCCATAGAATATTAAGTCTGAAAGCAAACAGGGCTCCACATGGATGCTTTGCTTTCTACATGCAATTACTGATCAAAATGTAATGGTGGATTCCAGCTGCATAGTTTTAAAACTGTGTTGATATGTGATGTGTTTATAAAAAAATAAGAGGGGGGTATGTTCTATAGATGTGTAGTCAGGTAGTCAGGTATGGGGGGAAGGGATATCTCTCTGGCCCATGCCAAGGTATCCTTTCTCCTGAGGGACCACAGGAGGGTATAGTATAGAATAGAGTTTATTAAGGGCATGGGGAGGGGAGTTAAGTGGAAAGTAGAGGCAGAGAAAGAGAGAGAGAGAGAGAGAGAGAGAGAGAGAAGGAGATGAAGAGTGGAGGGGGAGGTAGTAGAGGGAGAAGGGAGGGGAGGGAGAAAGGGGGAGAGGAGGAGGCAGAGGGAGAGGAAAAGAGGCTGTCGATAAGTTTGTGGAGCAAGAAGGGAAGACCAAGTGAGCAGGAGAGGGAGGAGGGTCAAGCAGCCCCTTTTGTTTTAAGTCAGGCACACCTGGCTGTTGCCACGTAACTCTGGGGTGGAGCTTAGACAGAATGCTAACAGCATGACTGAGTGGTATTCCTAGGATGACAGGCCTTCAGAAGGCTGGGGTGTTTTCCACTGTGGACTAATGATAATTCTTGTGTGGCAAAGAAAGCTTGTGGCTTTAGAACCTGCTGCTTTATTTCCTGTCTTAGCAATTTCCATATGGCTCCTGTGGTACCTACCAGTGGGCTTTGCCAGGCAGGCCAACTGCATTGCCTGTGGCATTTTGAATATCCTGCTGAGCCTGTATCCCAACCAAGAACAGTTTCTATTGTTAGCAAGCTCTGAGAGAAATACCCACAAGGTAAATACAGGCCAAAGAGAAGGCTGCTCTGGGATTTCCCTGAGTCAGAGTTTAAAATTGGTGGAAATAAATACTTGGCAGTGTGAGCTTTCACAGGGCTGTGCTGGGATCGCGGGGCCTGTGGGGAGCGCGATGTTATGATTGGGAACCTAGTGAGACACATTTGCTTGACATGAATCCTCTTGAAAAACCTATTCTTTCCCATTGTAACATATTAATTTTAATGTTTTGTGTATTTTATTATGCAAACAATACAGAATGCAAAAATTACCCTTCAAAATATCTGCTCTGATAAATATAAATCTGCTCTGACCATATTCCAAACATTGAACAATGGAGCGCTCTCCTTTGATGGCTCTCATCCCTATCCACTGAAAATTTAAGTATGATAAATGCTTTTACCTATATTCTTCCAGACACATATTTCATGTACACAAGTGGAGTCACGTGAAATATAAAATTGTCTTTAAAATATATCTGTATGTATATACTTGTCTATGTCTATCTAAATATCTATATAAAACACCCCCACCATATATATATATATATGATAGTGGGAAAAGCTCTAGGATTAAAACAATAATAAGTTCGTAGGTAGATTTTCTATGAAAACTTAGCTAAGGTATTCAGAGATTGCTGTCTAGCAAGAAAAGTACAGCAGGATGTCTACTGTGAACACTCAGCATAGAATTCCCAAACGAGTTTCTGCTTCTTTGTCTCCATCATTCTTTCCATACTAAGGTCTACAGAGAGAAACTTCTGGTGTTGCCTGACTGACTGGAAACTGTCAATAACCAGGTGATGTGGGGTTTACTTTCAGTCACTGCTCTTAGTGTGGCAGCTCCATGTCCAGCTTCCAGGACAGCAATACGGAGCCCCTAGCCTCTAATTACCCGAGAGTCTGTACAATGTTTTAGTATGTTTACAAGTTGAATAAATAAACTTGGTTCGCAAAAAGTTATATCTGATCGCAGTAAGTCATGCATTCCTTCTGAGCTGAAGGATTTGCAGCTCAACTGCCTGACAGGGAAACGTTTCTCTCTGCTTTCTTGTATGCAAGGGCCATAAGAAGTCTTGTTTGCAGCCTTCTTGTTCTTTGTTTGTTTGTTTTTAATCTTTAAAAATATTTATTTCATTAAAATTTTAATTTATTCTCTCATACATTATATCCCTACTGCAGTTGCCCCTCCCTCCCTCCTCTGAGCCCCTCCCTTTCTACCTCCTCTCTCTACTCTTCCACCACTCCTTCATAAAAGAGCCGGCCTCCCAAGGACATCAACCAGACATGACATATCAAGTGGCAATAGGACTAGGGTCATACCCTTATATCAAGGCTGAACAAGGCAATCCAATAGGAGGAAAAGGATTCCAAAAGCAAGAAAAAGAGTCAGAGACAGCTGTCACTCTCACTGTTACCAGTCCTGCAAGATAAGCAAGTTATATAACCATAACATATATGCAGAGGACCCGGTTCAGACCCATTTATGCAAACTTATTTTCTTAGTTTTAAAGTTGTATGTAGAAAGGGAGTAAGGATTTATACTACACAGGCAGCTTAAGGCTGACATAAGAAGATATTTATGAAATACCCAGACAAGTGAGTGATTCATGTATGAAAACTTTTATTAAGTTTGAACTTACACCAGCATACATGATTTTCATGGCTGCAGTCATCTTCTTAGGTCTCTGGTGTACTCAACTTTAATAATTAATCATTTTATTTAATTAAAGAGTAGATGGGTATTATCAATAAATAGGATGACTGTAAGATTGGAATTGTGGGAGCTCTAGGGCCCTTGAGAAAGGAGATTGTAATGGATACTTCTTTTTTTCTTCTTTTCCTTTTTTTAATTTTGTGATGGGTATTTTTTATGGGATTCAGTAACTGCAGTGGCATTGATTTTACTAACAAACATCTTAACCCATCACTCCGTACAGCAAGGGTATTGTGAACTGAAGCTACATTCTCATTAAACTCTTTGTGCATAGTCTGGGAGTTGGGTCTGGTATTTGTCTCTCATTGTTAAAATTTTATTTTTCCTGGAGAATTGGCCTTTTTGCATCGTTTTGCATAAAAAGTGAATTTCTAGTTTCTTTTCTTTGCTCTGGTTTATAAAGTTAGTACCTTTTGCATAGTGGATATGAATAGAGGCAATGAGTATCATTTTTATGTTCTGCTTTGAAACAATAAAAGTGACTCTATATTGAATTTTACGTTTTATAATGGCCGAGTTATAGATGAAATAAATGCTTTGTGGTAGACTAGTCGTCATGGAGTCTCTGCACGGATGTCTCTGCACCAATCTGAAGGAAGCAAGAACTTTGAGCAAGCAGTAGCAGACTGTTTTCCTAGCAGAACAAAGACCATGGAGGATTCAGAGTAAATCTTAAGCTCAGAACATAAAGGACAATCATTAGGAGCAGACCTTGTAGGAGAAAGATTCAGCCATTCAAACAACATTAAGTTAGCATCCCGTGGGTGAAAGACTTTTGCCTGTGGGAGCGAGGAGTGTGGAAAGACTGTATAGTATGCAGTCTAAGAACATAATCTAAGAGAGAATAACAGTTTCTTACAATAAACTGACTGGAACGTAAATCATGAATAATGGAGTAAGGAAGAACTGGCAACTCCATAAGGTTTTAAGTTGTTGCTTTTGTTCTTCTGTATATTCTAATCATAGGATGAAACTTGGAGAGTTTTCCAGGGACTTTTCACTCAGCTAAGCTTTCACAGGATGGGGTGGTAAAAGACACCACTGTTTATTGTGACATCATCTCTAGTCAGTTAATTGTTTTTCTCACTGTTGACTTCAATCTCTTAGGAACTTACCACGGCTCTCAAATAAAACATACCTTGCACCAACAATGAAAAGACACCGATGTTTTAAACTCTGACATATTTTTGAAAAGGAGAAACATATAAGATATTTTGCTGGGCTCTTAAGATTTTAAGTTAAGAAAAAACACACACAAGTAAGATCCTTCTCTGAAAAATAAAAGTTGAATTGATCTTTCTTGTTTTTAAGCACTTGGTTATGGCACTGTTTGGTCTTTTCTTTATCAAAAAGAGTTTGACACTTTTTGGTCTTCTTTTTCAAAAAGAGTTAGCTTTTTAAATCCGTTCTTCTGTACATCTAGTTTTGAATTAATTAACATTTAGTTGTTCTTTTCTGGACCTTCTTTAGTTATTGTTAGTCCTGATCACTGTTGCTCTTAAAATTTTTTATTAGAATTTCTCCCAAGGGGTTCAATTCCATTCCTGAAATTATAGGTTACTCACTCTAAAGCAAAGCAAGGCAAAGGGCCTTGGCAGGTCGGTGCCATCCTTAGTTAAAACAGACCCTGCTTGAGAGTTAGCATTTTCATGGCACCCGAAGCTCATGCTCCTCTTGTTGGCTAAACTGCATCAGGTTCAGGTGTAGTTTTTGTTTCTTTGCCCTTTATTCTTGTCGACTGAGAATCTTATTTGATTGTCACATATTATGTCAAAGGAAAATCATATGCATACTATATGCATACTATAACCGGTTCTTTCGTTCAGTGTCCATCTGACACATTTAATTCTTATAAACTGAAATGTGGCAAACAATTCTCTTCTTCTTCTTCTTCTTCTTCTTCTTCTTCTTCTTCTTCTTCTTCTTCTTCTTCTTCTTCTTCTTCTTCTTCTTCTTCTTTTCACCTCCTCCTCCTCCTCCTCCTCCTCCTCCTTCTCCTCCTCCTTCTCCTCCTCCTCCTCTTCATCCTCCCCCCCATTCCTTCTTTCCTTTAGTTCTTATAGCATCATGGGTCTTTTTGTCTTTTGAACATGGAGATTTGCATATATATGAACTGATGGACACTTGATTATCTTACAACAATGGTGTTAAATTTTCTTGAATTTGTGACTATTATACTAAACAACATTTAGTACTAATATCAACAATTATGGTTTATTCTTATACTATTGAGATTCTTTAATGTTTAAGCTGTCACCTTTTTTCCTTAAAATTCTTTAACATATTGTAATTCTACCACTTTCTTAAAAAATAAAATATATTTTCCCAGAGCTTTTTAAACTATACTCTGATTCTTACATTCAGTGATTTGTCATGCTTGATTTTATACATATGTTAATTAAACAGAACATCTGTTTCTTGTTTTCTGATGGTACTCATCTTCTGTCAATATTTTCAGAGTGATTTAGAGTGAATATACATATATATTATGTATATATATTATGTGTATATATGTGTGTGTGTGTGTTTGTACATTGATTATACAATTATATTTATTTAGATTCATACATACTTAACTTGAGTTATGCCTGAAAATTTTGGAACGATGTAAAAGATACACTGTAATGAAAGTGGTGCAAAAAAGTGATATTTAGCTATTTGTAAAATATAACTGAAAACAAGGGGTAATAGTATTAATATAGTCATATAAAGTGGTATGAAAATGAAATGAGCCTCACGATTTGTTTCAGTGTATGAAGTCAGCTAGACTTGAGCTTTGCCTTACTGTATTTTCCCTTCATACCTAACAGTGAAGCTTTTACTTTTTGTGTTGATCTTTGTACTTCCAGTTCTTCTATGTCCAGTCATGACACTAATAAATGAAATACAAATTACAACTCTACTATTATTTGATTCTCTTTTCAAATTCTTTCTGGAACATGGCTGATCCTAAACAGTCATGCATTAACTGTAAGTTTCATGTCAAGATAATAGCTTAAAAAACCATGATATATAGGTAATATTGGCTTAATTTAATAGCACCAGTTTTCTTCACTGGCAAGCCCCCATATTGATGGTTTTAAAGAAGTAGGTAAGACACTCTTGAAGGTGTTGTAAAGACTAGTGTCTTAGGAAGGTAACCCCAGAAATAATTACTGATTATTGCATGAACATTAGCGCATGCCAGTACAGATAAGTCATGGTAAGCTTTAGTACAAATGACCAAGTTGGTGCAATTCAGAGTTAAGCACATTTATTTAAATTAGGCAATGACAGGTTTACTAAACAATGATAATCCTTGCCCTCTGAGTCAATTTTTTTAAGAATCATTTTGGGCTAGATATTTTCCTATTTAAAAAAAAATAGAAATAGAGGAAACTAGCTTTGAAGTGGAGTATGATTTAGTCCATTCTTCGCTGGGAAAAGAAGTCTCTCGCAACAAAGATTTACACAATATAACAATTACTCTTCATGTCTTTTAGGGAGTTTCATCCCTGGTATGATGTGTGAAAGACAGTCCTGTGCTTAATGACTCCCAGAGTGTTTGTGCTTCAGGTTAATAAAGGTCTAACTGTGTGCTAACCTTCTTTTCAGCATTATGAGCTTAAGAGGTATTTTTCCAATTCATTCACTAGGTCCCACCTGTCTCATCCTTCCCAATGTGAATACAAAGAAATTATCCTTATTCCTCCAGTAAACTAAGATGCATATACTTTAGAGAAACACTGGTGTATTTAATTATATCTATGTACTGTTTTCCCCTTCCTTGTTCCATTTTCATTCCATACAATAAACCACAGCAATAATGTGCAATATTTCACCTATCCATAGTGTGATACAACTACTGTGCTCCTGTGTGTTGATGCCTAAGTGAGATGTATCTAGTCAATACAAATCCTGTTGTTTGTATCAAACTTGTTTTCTAATAGAGACTTGTCATCATAAAATGGAGATACACTATCTGGAAGTGCAATTATTGGTTAAACCGTATTCCTTAAAGGTCTGAAAGAGCAGTAAAATCAGTAATGTAACACATGAAAAATATGTAGTTGTTTATTATTTACCAGAATAATAAATATTTATTATTTTGGATGTCCAGAATGTCACTAAGTTTATACTTTAAGTGCTTGGAATTACCCTATTTGAAATCCTTGAAAAGGATCAATAAATTGTCATTCAATTGGCCATTTGGGTCCATTTCTAACATTGCATTCTACTCTAGATCATTTCACTATGTGGGCTTGGGAGCTTTAGAATCATAGAAAGGTGAAATTGAAAAAAAAAAAAACCCACTAGGAACCATCATCATATAAAAGCAGGAAGCATGTCAAGTATTTTTACTTATAAAAATGTTGCCAGTGTCACAGATGGGTAAACAGCAGAGGTGACTGGAATGTTGATATACCTACTGTGAAGGTGAGACCTTTCTTGATGCATTAATTTTTATATCCTATACAGTATAGATGATGCCTTCACAGATAATGTTTCCTCAGTTAAAGCCTGTTTAAGCACACACCCAAGTAAAAGTTGCAATCGGTTATAACAGTTTCCAGTCTAACTCCCACTGACCTGCACTCCTCTACAGAATTTTTCAATTTCAGATCTAAACATGACTCAACCCACTTAGAGCTCTTCAGTGCTGTTCTGGTCTTTGCCTGTGTATAGAGATCTGGACTGGACTTTGCAATTCAAACAAGGTCAGGGTACCAGAAGTTCCGCTTAGTATTGAGACACAGCTATTGCTACATTCTTAAATCCACATACAGACAGGCTATTACTGTAATTCCCAATGGGAAATTAAAGGACAAAGTGAACTACAGTGAAGAATTGCTAGCTTTAGTAGGGAGACGGTTAAAGAATCTCTGAGTTACATGGGCTAAACAGCAAAGGATACAATGCATCTTTGTGATTTGGATCAAACTCACGTGTATCAGGCACAAACCAATTTCCTTTCCCCAGTTTCCATTTGCAAAAGACTCTATGAGTTTGCATAGAGTTTATGCAATACATAAAAACTAATATTAAATAAACATCCAGTGCTAGCAACTAGCACTACTAATAATTTTAAAATGACAACACTTATAAAAAAGAAGTTAAAGGAGTTACAGTGTTTTGCATATAGTTGTTAGCACATACAGTAATATGGGAAAACATAATGTGAAACTCGGAGTTCTTGCCTTCATTTTAATGGTGTTCAAGTGTTCCTTTGCATTTCACAATGGCTTGTCTTTTCCTGAGTAATGTCTTATTTCTTATCGGTTCTTATTCTTATTTTCTTTTATTATGATTAGAGTCTCTGAAAGGCAAGTATCTGTCTCACTCTGTCTCTGCCTCTGCCTCTCTCTTGCACCCCCTCTCCCTCTCTCTCTCTTCTCTCTCTCTCTCTCTCTCTCTCTCTCTCTCTCTCTCTCTCTCTCTCTCTCTCTCTCTCTCTCTGTGTCTCTGTGTGTGCATGTACCTGTGAAAGCCAGAACATTTTTGTAGATAGGGTCTCTGAGTTAACCTGAAGCTCATTGACCCCCAGACTAGCTGACCAACTGCTCCAGACATTCTTTGCCCTTCATGTCCCAGATTAACCCCTGGAATTCTTTGTTCTCCTCCCACCTCAGCACCTGGCTTACAGACATGGACTATGTGTGGTGCTTTTCACCTGGGTCTAAGGATTGGACAAAGTACCTCATGCATGTATATTATGCTTTTTACTGACAGAGCCATATCCCCAACCTCCAAAAGTTTTGACAAAGTTTCATAGTAAATATTTTAAACTATATAGGATGAAAGAAAATCAAGAATAAAATGCAGATACTTATATGACAATATAACACATTTCCACATTTTATTGATAAATTAAAAATAATTGTATTCAAGTATTCCCAAAACAAAACTACAGAAGAGACTAATTAAAAAGGGTGCTTTGTGTACAGGATTGGAAGTGAGAGTAATTTTCTCCTTAATTGTATTTCAAATTAGTGTTACCTATCATCAAATCGATTTCTAATGTTCTTTTCCACAAATACCCTTAGTTTGCATGCTGAAGCCATTTCAGACTTAATTTGGCCCAGGGCTGGCCTGAAGTTTGCTGACTCTGTCCATAGATTGAGAAAGCACATGAACCAATCTACATCTAACAGATTAACACCCTCAAGAAAATTTGAGTGTGTTTGAAATGCCTCAGAGCTGGCCACATTCGACTGGGAACAATGATTTGATATAGTCTGGCGGACTCTGGTTTCTGAAAGAAGACTAGAATCTTTAACTCAGCTTCATTTGTCTTTTGAGATATTTCCTATTTACAAAGTGATTAGACAGAGTTGAAAAGTTCTTAGTGACACATTTACAGACTTGTGGCCATTTCAGCAGGAAGAAGAAGACCGATCAAAGGGAGCACTGAGTGGTGCTCATCTGATCTCTGCCCTCAGAAGGGAGCGTGTAAGAGAAATGGATGGTCGGATAGAAATTTATTCCTTCATCTCTTTCTCTTCTATCTGAAAACACTATGGAGAGGGGAGGAGCAGTCCATAGATACTCACAGAAGTGTTTGTGTGAATAATAAAATTGCAATGGCGTTTCTTGGTATTATTATAGATGAAAGTTGGGAAAAGAAGGTGTGCAGAAATCTCAGTAGTGGTAGCATGCTTTGTTTCTCCTGCCATGCCATGAAGAGCATTCTGTGAGCCCCAAACAGAAAGTGTGTCTTCCCTGCTGCTGCTGTTGCTGCTGTGTCTGCTGCTGCTGCTGCCATTGTTGAAAATTTAAGTGTTGAGACAAATGGAGAGTCAGTGTCAAGAGAGAGCATCCAGATGAGTCTTCATTAGAACACAACTACCTGAAGAGCATTTTATTATATTGTTAAACTGGAATTTTCTTCATTTTTGATTTACATGTATGAGTGTTTTGACTGGAGACATGTCTATACATCCTGGGTTTGCAGGACTCATGGATTCCAGCAGAAGACATTGGAAGCTCTAGAACTAGATTTACAAATGGCTGTGAGCCACCGTTTGAATGCTGGGAATGGAAGTTGGTATCTCTGGAAAAACTAGAGTTCTTATCTGCTAAGCCAGTTTGCCAGCTCCCACTTGAAGGTTTTAAGCTAATGTAGCATCATGAGAAGTAGAAAGGGAGCAACAGAGAAGAACCATTGAAGGCTAAGTTCAAGCATGATAGAATTGATATTGTCCTAAAATAGCCATTGCTTGGGTAAATTTAAATGATGATTGCCACACTTTCGTAGGAATCAGGAGGCTAACTAGCTGTGTCAACATTGCCTATTCAAGGCAAGGCATGTGGCAAAGATTCCAGGGAATAGGAGACAGTGAAGGAAAGTTGTACTTCTGGAGAATTACAGACCATAAGTCAGTTCTGAGTTTGGGTTCAGGGAAGACATGAGAATTTCTTGCAGAACCCTGAGACCTCAGTGCAGAATGAAGAAGGAGAGGAGCCTGTTGAGAGAACAAAGAGATGACAGAGTCAGCAAGTCCACAGGTGATAATGCAGAGACTGTGTGAGCATAAGGCCGGTTCAAATGCTTTCCTCACAAGTTGGAAATTATTAAAAGGAATACTGGGACTCAGGCTTAGAAAGCTGTCTGGATTCTTTTGAATTCAGTGTACTGACTTAGGACTTAAATACTCATGATGAGTTCATGACAAGTAGTTGTAGGAATTTCCCAAACTCCTAGAAAAGCTGAATACAGTCCACAGCGAAGCTAAACCCATGTGAATGGAGGAAAGGGGCAAATTCTTTGGATGACAGTGAATTTTAAAGATAAAATCATGTGCTTTGCATACCTTTTGACAGTCAAGTTTGGGGATTTAATTTTTATTTTCCTCTTTGGAAAACGAACTCCATTCCAACTCAACAGACTTCAGTTCTTATTGAATAGTAAAGCACTGCATGCCATTGATGAACATCAAACCAATCCACATTCATGGTGATTGACATATCTTTTTTTCATTGTATACTGAGGACCCAGTATGTGCTGTGTAACATTTCAAGAATGCACTTGACATGAATTCTTGAGAGAATAGATTGAGCAGTTTTATTACTTATGACATAGTGGTTTTCTGCTAATGAAGAGAGAGATGGGATGCTGCAGACATATAAAGAAGGCAAGAACTCACAGTTTGTTTCCTTTCTACATGTGTAAGAGTGCTTTATTCACCAGATAATCTGGTGTGCAGCCACCAGATCTACTAATATTTAGGATAGAGACTTGTTTTTAAGAGTTGTCTATATCTAACCACCAAATCAAAATTTTCTCCTGTAGTATCACAAGCATAATAAATAATCTCTGGATTATATAAAACTTACTGTGGTGTTTGTCTATTTGAATCAGGCACAGAATTTCCTGCTTGGGTATTAAGCATCACAGAATATATCAGATTTTAGCTGTATGAACTGCTCCTACTCAAATCAATTAGATGAAGGGTAAAACAGGACATAACAGATACAATTCTTAAACATCATTGTCATGAATATGTAAAGGATTAGGTAAGGATAAACTTAATGATTATGAATATTAGAACTCTAGAAGACATTTTAACCCCATTGTATTGAATCTCCTTAAAATAGAATAATTGTCAAAAGATCTAGTTACCATGGTGATACATCTTTTAAGTGTAGGTAACTAAAAATCACTCAATTGTAATAACAAAAAATATCGAATACTATTTACATAATTTTTCTTTTCTTTTTCAGCATTAACTTTTTAAATTATATATGAATAGTATAAAATCAAGTTTCAGGTGCTAGAACCAAATGATAAGGAAAGATTGCATTATGAACCATTCATTACAGATTGAGCAAAGCATATATTTCTGTAAAATTATTGCTTTCCTGTTTTATAAAATATAACACAGTGTGACCATTTGAGAACTAGGAAAGACAATTACTATGTAAAAATATTACTCCTGTAAGGATGCTATATACACACAAACTTACACAAATTTAAGTGCATATGAAAAAATACATATTCACATGTAAAAACATACAGATATGTATGCATATACACATTTATACAAAAACACATGCACAGACATGTATGCACATACTTAGACACTATACAAAATCTATATCCACACACTAATACACATTACACACATTTAAACAGACACATGACACACATACATATAGATGTACAAATTCATACAAGTACACGCATTGATATAAATAGACATATACATGTATATACTCACTGAACTAATATATATATCAACATTGTTATATGTGTGTATACTAATAGACATAAACACACATTCGTATAAATGTATACATGATAGCAAATGTACACATATGCATGCAGTTTCACACATACTCATTACTTTCAGACATTTACATGCACACATATTCTTATTTATTTATACACAAAACACGTTCAGGTACATGCATAACTATGCATATACACAGCATGCACAATCATACACACACATGCACAGATACATATACAGATACACAAGAACACAAAATATACATATGTGTGTGTGCATAAACATACACACCTATATACATGCAATAAAAATACACACACACACACACACACACACATATACACACACATACTCAAACACTGAACATAAAGCATTTAGTCAATGCTTATCCAAGAAAATGCTTTTGTGTGCCTGAATGGTTGTCTAATAGTCAGCACCTGTTTCTTCACTTGCTTTCCTTTAGTCCTTCCTTCTTTGACTTTTAACATTTCTCTATAAACAACTTGCTTTGTAACATTCTATGTTGGATCTTGTCGTGGTCTATATAAAAATGGCACTCATAGGCCCCCATGAATGCCTGGCACCCAGTTGGTAGAACTATTTGGGAAGGATTAGGAAGTGTGATCTTGTTGAAGCAGGTGTGTCACTGGGGTTGGAGATTTCATAAGCTGACATTTTTTGAAGTTAGTTCTCTTTGTTTCACACTTGTGGATCAGATGTGAGCTCTAAGCTGCTGCTTCAGCATCATGCCTTCTTGCCTGCTGCCATGTTGTCTGTCACCATGGTCATGAACTCTAACCCTCTGCAACCACGGATCTCCAATTGAATGCTTTGTTTTATAAGATGGTTTTGGTCGTAGTGTTTTGTCACAGCAATTGAAAAATAGCTAAGACAGATCCTACATCCCATATGCCTTGCTTTAATGCCCTCTTCTCTGTTAATTTTCTT
The DNA here is from genome assembly GCF_000001635.26 of Mus musculus. Lineage (NCBI taxonomy): Eukaryota > Metazoa > Chordata > Mammalia > Rodentia > Muridae > Mus > Mus musculus. The sequence continues at coordinate 51,170,781 of NC_000084.6, forward strand.
TAAGCAACAACAAGAACAAAATGTAGATCTAGAATGTAAAGATAGGATTAATGTTGGTTAGATAAGCAAAGACTGTGAAGTAATAAATTGTCAAAACATGCATCATTTCAACTTACTGTACATTACAACTTTGAACTAATATATAGGAATGTGCTCATTCCAAATTCAGTGTTCAGTGGAGAACTAGGTGGTTGGATAGATATGCCTGCTGCTAGAACACTTTGATAGCTACTTGGTGGTTGGAGATTGTCGGAGAAAATGACAATCAGTGGCATGCCTTTGAAGGGAGAATGTCACTAGCAGTTGCAGTGTTACAATCACAGATGAAGAAGAATATTGTCTTTGCTTCTGGCATCTGCTAAATGCTCCCAAGTAATTCAGCCCTTCAAGGAATCTCTCATCTGAATAAGTTCTCATTCTCTCTTCCTAGTTCGTCTGGGTTGAGATGGGATGAACATTGCACACTGTTTGGGGAAGAAAGTGTTTGTCTAGAATAGATTGATGGTATTTTGAGTTTTGTCTCTTGGAGGAAGACTGCTAATAAAAACACCAGGTGGTCAAAGAGAAACACAAAAGAGAAGGCAAGTATGAAGGAAAATGGCCAATCCAGGAGCAAATGGGAGACCCCACAGGCAAAGGATGCTGTGTGACATTTTTATAGGCTTATTCTTCGTTGTTGTGGTTTTAATATCTTTGTTCCCAAGAAAACTGCAAAGAGGAACTCAGCATGAGTCTCAATAAGATTTGCAACCAGCAGCTCTCTGGATATACCTAGAATAGAAGGACAACTGCATCTTCTTAAGGACATTTCCTTCTGAAGAACACAGGGTTTTAGTAATCACAACACTAGTAAAACAAAGTGTTAGCGTTATTGTAAGTAATATTTTCCTATGAGATTAAACATATTCTCAGGTGAACCAATTATTTAAATTTAAACCAAGAACAAGGTTAAGAAAAAAGGAGAAAATGAAAGGTAGAAAGACTATACATGTTTGAAATAACACTTTACTGTAGGTTTTATTATAAATTTGGACAATTAAGATAAAGTAGCATTGTGAATTACTTGTGGATTGAAATGAAATCTTTCTGAAGCATTTAACTAACAAAACCTGTCTAGAAAATCATCATGAGCCCAGTGGTTTTGATATTGATTATTAGTGTGTTTTAAAATAATTATTTTAGTGTAATGCAATTAGATATTTAATTTTAACAGCAACTAATAAGCCAGCTTGAGGCAGATAACTGGCACATACATATATGTGCACATATGTATACCAAATTTCTATCTTATGCAAAAATTGTTGTTAACAAAGCTGTAGTCATAACAGTCTTTTCTTTTTGGCCTCTCGATGAGCAGCTAACACATTGAGTGGGAAAGGTGCCTGATCCATTTTTAGTCTTTTCAAACTGAATTCTGAAGGTCTGTGTGACTTCCCGGAGGCTGAGATCTGTGAATACCAAGTTCTGAGTTTTCTTAGAAAGGAATACACTGTTGGTGAGCCTCATGTGCCTTGTTATTGTGGTGGTTCAGTAGAGTGAGAAGACCCTTGTCAAAATTCTGTTTTCTGGGATTAAGAGCACTCATTCTAATACATGTTTTTACTTCCTAGTAGCGGCTCTTTAGGACAGCATAGAGATTCTCTACAGGACTTGATTTTCTTGTCTGTACATAGAAGCCAGGTTGATCTTTCTATTTTTAAATCTCTTTTATGCTTTTATTTCCTTGAGATTAGCCTTTTATCATTAATTGTTGTTGCATATATGTATATATATATATATATCCCTAAATATAACTTGCTCAGTCAGCCCATACACTGTTACTTATATACTTATATGTATGTTTCCAGAGATGGCCATTTGATATTGGATAACCTATTGGTGTATTCTTCCCTGCAGACCTGCAGAAGATTTCTAACATCCTTAGCATCCCTTTGTTGTTTATAGTTCATAGTTGAAGCCACATGGTCTTTCTTCTTTCAACTATGGCTTGATCACTAGTGTCACTTGTGTGTCTACTGTGGGCAGACAAGCCATGTACACATGAGATATGTACCAACTGCATTAAGAATTACAGGTATGGATGTTTTTTGTGATATATATATATATATATATATATATATATATATATATATATGCATATATATATGTATATATATGTGTATATATATATATATATGTATGTATGTATATTTTTTCTATATCTGTTTCATTAATATGATCTTTGGAGTTATTTACTTCTAAGCCTTAAAACAAGTTAACCTGGGACAACCACCAGGTTCAAGGCCATCACAAATATATATGTATATATATGTGTGTGTGTGTGTGTGTGTGTATGTATGTATGTATATATATGATTTTATGAGTATGAGTTTTTAAAATTTATTTTTTATTAGATATTTTCTTTATATACATTTCAAATGTTATCCTGAAAGTTCCCTATACCCTCTCTCTGCCCAGCTACCCTACCCACCCACTCCCACTTCTTGGCCCTGGCATTCCCCTGTACTGGGGCATATAAAGTTTGCAAAACCAAGGGGCCTCTCTTCCCAGTGATGGCTGACTAGGCCAACTTCTGATACATATGCAGCTAGAGATACGAGCTCTGGGGGTACTGGTTAGTTCATATTGTTGTTCCAACTATAGGGTTGCAGGCCCCTTTAGCTCCTTGGGTGCTTTCTCTAGCTTCTCCATTAGGGGCCCTGTGTTCCATCCTATAGCTGACTGTGAGCATCCACTTCTGTGTTTGCCAGGCACTGGCAAAGCCTCAGCAATGGCTTGTGCTGTAAGATCAAGAATTGACAAATGGGACCTCATAAAATTGCAAAGCTTCTGTAAGGCAAAAGACACTGTCAGTAAGACAAAAAGGCCATCAGCAGATTGGGAAAGGATTTTTACCAATACTAAATCTCATAGGGGACTAATACCCAATATGTACAAAGATCTCAAGAAGCTGGACTCCAGAAATTCAAATATCCCCATTAAAAATGGGGTTCAGAGCTAAAGAAAGAATTCTCACCTGAGGAATACCAAATGGCTGAGAAGCACCTGAAAAAATGTTCAGCATCCTTAATCACCAAGGAAATGCAAATCAAAAAAAAACCCTGAGATTCCACCTCACAGCAGTCAGAATGGGTAAGATCAAAAATTCAGATGACACCAGATCCTGGTAAGGATGTGGAGAAAGAGGAACACTCTTCCATTGTTGGTGGGATTGCAAGCTTGTACAACCACTCTGGAAGTCAGTCTCAAGGTTCCTCAGAAAATTGGACATAGTACTACCGGAAGAGTATGATGAGTTTTTAAGATTTTGTTATATATATATATATATATATATATATATATATATATATATATATATATATATATATTCATTTCTATAGAGTACATACACTTTCATTTCTAGTTTTAAGGTTAGCATCTTTTTTTTCTTGGAGAAATGTAAACCAAAACATCCATTAGATTGTGCATTCTGCCCTTGAGAACGAATGACGAGCAATTAAAGACTATATTCTGCCATAGAGCCCTGTGGCTATAAATTATTGCTTAAGGGTGTTTTGACAACTTATTTGTTTCCTAGGATTTTGAAGCTGAGCTACATTTTGAATTAACAGTTCATTCTATAACACATGTAGCCTTTGGTTAAAATTGTATTTTCAGACATAGAGTGTACATTCCAGCATAACAGGGTGCCATGAATCTTCAAGGCTGAGCTGAACTTCAGGGCATAAACATGTTCATTAACTGAAAAGAGCTTCTTTTTTTTTTTTATGCAGCCCTGGACATGTCAATTTATGCTCTCCTCATATTTATTTCCTTCTTTGTTATTTTTGAGGTTTTATTTTTTTTTGCTGATATTATATATATATATATGCAACAAAATTTTTAAAAATCATACTCATAAGCATATATATATATATATATGCATATGCATATGAGGTGATGGCCCCAGGTTAATCTGTTTTAAGGCTTACAAGTAATAGTATTTAGGCTAGAGAGAAGCTTTTTGAAAAATTTAGATATTTTGCTCCAAGTAAAAGTTATGTCATTTTAAAGGATATGTCCATCCTTGTACATGCTGGACAAACACAGTACTGTGGGAACTCAAAAGGGGGCCTAGCAGATGAGAGGGAGGAAAGACCTATGTCCGGCCAGAATTCCACCTATGCTCTGGACAGGCGACATGGGAGGGCTGCCACACACTTTCCACTCAGCCCCTGGTGGGCATCCAAGCCTCTGACCCACTCTTGGGGGTATGAACAAGGGGCAGCCCAATCTGGGAGCTCCAGGGCTACTCCCTAAAGCCCTGGGGTTATTGGAGAGAGGGATGACAGAAGAGAGGTTCCCACATTGGCAAGAGTGAGCGCAGTGGATCTTGATGAGCAGAGACTATCTATGATTTTAGAGCTATATTATAGAAATGCAGGGAGAAAGAGAGAATGGAGAGAAAGAGAGAGAGAGGGAGAGAGAGAGGGGAGAGGGGAGGGGAGAGGAGGGGAGAGGGGAGGGGAGGGGAGGGGAGAGGAGAGGAGAGGAGAGGAGAGGAGAGGAGAGGAGAGGAGAGGAGAGGAGAGGAGAAGACAAAGAGGAGAGAGGAGTGAGGGTGAGAGGTAAGAGAACAAAGGAATGAGAGAGGGTGAGAGAGAGAGGAGTAAGAGGTAAGAGAACAAAGGAGTGAGAAAAGTGAGAGAGAGCAAGGAGAGGCCAAACAGCTCCTTTTAAAGTATTCTGTCTTATTTTACTGTTGCTAGGTAACTGGGGAGGAGTTTAGCCTGGAGGTCAGAAGCTTGGGACATTGCCTACCTGACTGCTAGCCATGTTTTCTCTTTGTGGGGATTGTGGGGGGCGGTAACTTAGGCAGGGGCCAGAGTTCCAGGAGCATGAGGGAAAGCCTACCTTGTCATGTAGTTGAATTATCACCCTTCCTGGGTTCAGACCTCAGCTCAACTGGAGACCAGCCTGTCTGTGCATAGCCCAATTCCCCAAACAATACCACTGGGCTATAGTCTCCAGCCCCATTTTGTTTTATTTCCCTTTTTGGTTTTAGAATGGGTCTCATTCTATAACCCATGAGGACTTTGCAGGATCTCTAAGAAATCTTCCTGTTGGCTTTCTTTTGATCGTTCTTTTTTCTTTAAAAAATTGGATATTTTTCTTATTTACATTTCAAATGTTATCCCCTGTCCAGGTCTTCCTCCTGAAACCCCCTATCCCATAATCCCCTCTCCCCCTGACTCTATGAGTGTGCACACCCCCTCACCAACCCACTTCTGCCTTACTACCCTGACATTCCCCTACACTGGGGCATCAAACCCCAACAGGACCAAGAGCCGCTCCTCCCACTGATGTCCAACAAGGCCAGCCACTGCCACATATGTGGTTGGAGCCATGGGTCCCTCTATGGGTACTCTTTGGTTGGTGGTAGAGTCCCTGGGAGCTCTGGGGGGTTTGGCCCTTTGACACTGTTGCTCCTCTCACAGGCCTGCAAATTCCCTCAGCTCCGTCTGTCCCTTCAACTTTTCCATCAGGGATCCCATGCTCAGTCCACTGGTTGGCTGTGAGAATCCACCTCTGTATTTTTCAGGCTCTGGCAGAGCCTCTCAGGAGACAGCCATATCAGGCTCCCTTCAGCAAGCACTTCTAGGCATCCACAATAGCATCCAGGTTTGGAGACTGTATATGGGATGGATCCCCAGGTGAGGCAGTCTCTGGATTACCTTTCCTTCAGTCTCTGTTCCACACTTTGTCTCCATATTTCCTCCTGTGAGTATTTTGTTCCCCCTTCTAAGAAGGAGTGAAGCATACATACTTTGGTCTTGCTTCTTGAGCTTCATATGGTCTGTGAATTGTATCTTGGGTATTCTGAGCTTTTGGGCTGACATTCACTTATCAGTGAGTACATACCATATGTGTTATTTTGTGACTAGGTTACCTCACTCATGATGATATTTTCAGGTTCTATCCATTTGTCTAAGAGTTTCATTGTTCTTAATTAGCTGAGTAGTACTCCATTGTGTTAATGTTTTCACATTTTCAGTACCCATTCCTTTGCTAAAGGACATCTAGGTTCTTTCCAGATTCTGGCTATTATAAATATGGCTGCTATGAACATAGTGGAGCATGTGTCCTTATTACACCTGATGTTGGAGCATCATCTAGGTATATGCCAAGGAGTGGTATAGGTGGGTCCTCAGGTAGTACTATGCCCAATTTTCTGAGGAACCTCCAGATTGATTTCCAGAGTGGCTGTACCAGCTTGCAATCTCACCAGCAATGGAGGAGTGTTCCTCTTTCTCCACATCCTTACCAGCATCTTCTGTCACTTGAGATTTTGAACTTGGCCATTCTGACTGATGTGAGGTGGAATCTCAGGGTCATTTTGATTTGCATTTCCATGATGATTAAGGATGTTGAACATTTCTTTAGGTGCTTCTTAGCCATTCAAGTTTCTTCATTTGAGAATTCTCTGTTTAGCTCCATTGATCTTTTTCATACTTGTAATTGAGTGTCCTTTCCCCCCTTTACCTTCATGCCTTTTGCAACTGCAGATGAGTAAGTCCTGTGAAGGTTCTATGCCCCAGTATAGAGGAATGCCAAGGCCAGGAAGCAGGAGTGGGTGGGTTGGTGACCAGGGGTAGTGGGAGGGGATAGGGTGTTTTCAGAGGGGAAACCAGGAAAGGGGATAACATTTGAAATGTAATTTAAGAAAATATATAGTAAAGAAAGAGCATGAGTTCTGTGACTTCTTGAGAATTTCTGAAATCCTATCAGTTACATTTCTTCACATGTTTTTCCTTGTGTTACATGTTTTACTGGGCACTGCTTCAGTTGTAGAGTAGTCCTTGGACCTGGTTATGGCCCCAGGTTAGCCTATTTTAAGGGTAGAAATGTTATTACTTAGGCTAGAGAGAACCCTTTGGGAAAAAGGATACTTTTCTCCAAGTTAAATTTATGTCATTTTTAATTCCAATAACTGATAGGATATATCATATCATTGATAGCAACAGTTTTTTAAAATTATTTTAATAAACTGTAACTGCTGCCTTTTTCACCCACACCCCAGTTCCGGATATAATGACTCTGAGACTTCATTACATATTAATAAATGCCTACACCATGAGCTTGGTCTTGTTCCCTGACTAGCTCATAACTTAATTAACTCATCTATTCTATTTTATGTCTCCTCAGAGTTTGGAATGAAATTCTCTCTGCACCTCACTCTATCCCAGAATTTTGCTCTCCCTTCCAGAACTCCCACTTTCTATTTTCTGCTACTTGCTAATTGGCCATTCAGATTTTTTATTGACAGATGATGCTTCCATATAGTATACAAGAGATTCTACAATTCCCTCTCTTAACATAATAAAAAGCTCTTTATCTTTTGACAAGTTATAAACTATAATAGCAATTATGAAAACTCTCAGGTAAGATTACATTCACAATGTCCAGTTCCTATGTACTTGACAGTCTTGGAGAAAGCATTCTACTGTCAATCCTATCTTGCTGAGTTCAGAGTTCTCTATCTAAATACATTTCTGTCATAATTTGCATTAAGAACCAAAAATGTCTTCTTAGACCCTTAAGCATTTTCTCAAAGTCCAAAGCATCGGAGATCTGGGGAACAATAAATATAGCCTGAGCATGTAGGAAGTGTACTCAGGCACCTTCCAAAGTTATAGAAATGGGAGGGAGAGTTGGTTGCCTGGAAAGACCCTCAAATTTTCTTTTACACCTAAAGAGCATCATGATTGTCTTCTGGCCCAGAATATCTGAAAGACTTTTCTGTGAAGCAGGAAATATGAAGGACTGCTTACCCTGTCTTGGCCAAGCTTAGCAGCCGACATCCCTGCCCATTGTTTGTCCAGTTTGCACATCATACTGCCAGCAATTGAAGCAGGGGCAGGTTCTTTACCACTGACTAGCTTGCCACATATGAAACACACTTCATGATAACGTTCCTTGATGTTAACCATCTTCTTTGAAGCAGAATGGGGTGCTGCTAGGAGCTGACATGTCTCATTGTCAAAATGCCTTTTGTTAATAAAACATATTTAAATGCCATTTTCTATGGGTCTCTTAGATTTCTAAAGACCATTTATTTATCTATGGTATACCTGAATAGGCAAACATTGTTTGTTTCTAGCTATTTACTATATGTTCAAACTAGGAAGCATATTTATGTAATTAATTAAACTAGTACCTAACATGAACATAAGTTTAGTTGACAATGAACTTGCATTTCTAATTATTCTAAAAGTTTGTAATAGCATGTTTTAAAAGGGCTAGAACTTACTAGTGAATTTTTAAGAATTACAAGAGTAAAATATTTTTAAAAGAATTGATATGTAGTATGTTTTAACACATTATAATCCTATTCTGTATCAATATACAATACCTGTACCAATGTAAAAATTTGTCTTGTTGTTCTTTGATCTAAAAGTAGATTCACTCATTGAAATTTCCCTGTTATCCTATATCTACCCTTTTTTTACTTTCATGGCTGCAGCCAAGAATTTTAGGGGAACTTCCCTTGTCAAATATTGTTTTTATCAATTTGGAAGGAAGCCACAGTTTTTCTTTTCCTGTGACAGAGCCTCTCCCCAGCCTCATCCCTCCATTTTTAAATGAAGACATCCAGGCTGATATAGTTGAGGAGATTTTTCCATAATACAATGTCTCTCAGCAGGTGTTGTCTTCTGTTTATTGGCATTCATCAACTTTAAAGTTAAAAAGACATTGTGTGAACTATCTTTGGGAGTCTCTATTACCTCACTTTGTTTGTTAAACATTTCTTTAAAGTATGATTAGATTTCTCTACAACTACTTGTCCTGTAGAAGGGTGCCTTCAGAACTTAAGACCAAAAGAAAAAAAAAAAATGGAATTCTGAATATGTACTGATAGTATGGTGTATCAACATGTTCACATATCTTAATTTTCCAAACTCTACAAAGTGAAACACATATTTATTGTATGACATAGTTCTAAGGTAGCATCAAACATAATCTCTACTCTAAATTCAATATATTGCATCTCTTTGGGTTGACACTTGCTAATGCGTCAAGCCTTTGTTGATTTTTCTTATCTGGAAGTATTTGCTGTTCTAGATTGAATTCTTCTGAAACATCTTTATTCTAATTTCTCTTAAAAGTAATATATAAAATTGTAATTGTTACCAAAAAATAACCATTTGTATGCTGATAAGTGAAATGAAACAAAATTATATGAGATCCAGATGCAGAATGTCATTGCATTTTACATTCAAAGAAAATATTTTTCTTTTTAATCACTAACTCTTTCCTTAAAGACTTCACTTTCTTATTTTCAAACTAAGGATTCCTTCCTATTGTATTTTTTGTATACCTCGTTTATTTTTCTCATTGTAATTTTTCTGAGTGAAGTAGTTTTGGGGCATGCTGTTGACGTTTATTCAGGGGCTGTTGGATCAAAGTAGATCAAAGGCCTGCTTGTTTTTCTGTGCACTTAGAAGTCATTCATTTACCCTCTGATGCTGCCACATGAACAGGATGCTATGATGCTGGAATGTATCTCTGTAGTAATCAATTTATAGCAGGATGCACTTCTGGCAATTGTAGATAAATACTTTATAATTTGTCTACATTTACAAGATAAGATGCCAGGGTAAGTGTAGAAATTATTAAGGGAACATTGTTTTTATCAACACTGTCCACATGACAGACTTGCCTGGCTTGAGTGCATCTATGCCGTGAGTCAACTGCCTTGTGTGTTTTGGAATAGTTGACTAACAGCAGAAATGCATGAATGAAAGGCTGTCAGTAGGAGGGTGAGCAGAGCTTAGTTCTATGCTATGTTCACGGTGAAAATTTTAGCAGCACATTTGTTCTCTGTGAGTCTCAGTTGGCTTGTATGTGACATGAGAAATTGAGATAAGAATCTTTAAAGGAGTAACAATTAGGAATGTATTGGCTTTACAAATCAATAGCTTGGATTTTTTGTCATTAGCATGTATAGTTTCAATTTTGTGTCTGTCAAACTGTGAAAATATCTGGGATAATTGATAGGTTTTTATAGTGCTTTTTGGTCATGATGAAAGCAGACATCTAGACAAAATGTGACAAGTCCAAATGTCTGGATTATGTATCAGCTACAAAAATGAGTAAAGAAAAAGAGAGTAGAAAACCTGGTAGCCCAGTTAGTATGCTTTCTGAGGGCACACCTGCTGACTCCACAGATCAATGTTAGAACTTCTAATCTTTAAGGGAAAGCTATATAAATGGCCTTTTGCATGAACTTTCAAATTGTTAAATGTTAAAAACCAATACAATGTGTATTAAATTAAATGTTCAGTAGTTTGAAACACATGCACTGGACACTAGTTTGGATTTCTGCTGCATTTTAGTAGCTTTCAAACATTTTTCTCCTAATAACTATACATTTCCCCTATCATAATCTAGTAATCCCATGATTCTCTGTGTTTATATGTGAAACAGATTTCTCAATCAGCACACATAATGCAGTTAAGTTTCTGTTTTACTCTATATAGCAGATTTTGTTGATGAAAATTACAGCTCCCAGCTCAAAGATAATAAAAACTGTTTATTCTGAATTAAATGCAAGTGACCATGATATGGGACATGGATTCAGGATGCTTCAAATAACATGCTCTAAAGTGGAAGTAGCTGCATGAACATTTTTTATTAGGTATTTTCTTCATTTACATTTCCAATGGTATCCCAAAAGTTCCCCATATCCTCCCGCACCCATTCCCCTACCCACCCACTCCCACTTCTTGGCCCTGGCGTTCCCCTCTACTGAGGCATATAAAGTTTGCACGACCAATGGGCCTCTCTTTTCACTGATGGCCGACTAGGCCATCTTCTGATACATATGCAGCTACAGACACAAGCTCCTGGGGGTACTGGTTAGTTCATATTGTTGTTCTACCTATAGGGTTGCAGATCCCTTTAGCTCCATGGGTACTTTCTCTAGCTCCTCCATTGGGGGCCCTGTGATCCATCCAATAGCTGACTGTGAGCATCCACTTCTGTGTTTGCTAGGTCCCGGCATAGTCTCACAAGAGACAGCTGTATCTGGGTCCTTTCAGCAAAACCTTGCTAGTATATGCAATGGTGTCAGTGTTTGGAGGCTGATTATGTGATGGGTCCCTGAATATGGCAGTCTCTAGATGGTCCATCCTTTTGTCTCAGCTCCAAATTTCGTCTCTGTAACACCTTCCTTTGGTGTTTTGTTCCCAATTCTAAGAAGGGGCTTCGTTCTTCTTGAGTTTCATGCATTTAGCAAATTGTATCTTATATCTTGGGTATCCTAAGTTTCTGGGCTAATATCCACATATCAGTGAGTACATATCATGTGAGTTCCTTTGTGATTGGGTTACCTCACTCAGGATGATGCCCTCCAGGTCCATCCATTTGCCTAGGAATTTCATAAATTCATTCTTTTTAATAGCTGAGTAGTACTCCATTGTGTAAATGTACCACATTTTCTGTATCCATTCCTCTGTTGAGGGACATCTGGGTTCTTTCCAGCTTCTGGCTATTATAAATAAGGCTGCTATGAACATAGTGGAGCATGTGTCCTTCTTACCAGTTGGGGCATCTTCTGGATATATGCCCAGGAGAGGTATTGCGGGATCCTCCAGTAGTACTATGTCCAATTTTCTGAGTAACCACCATACTGATTTCTAGAGTAGTTGTACAAGTTTGCAATCCCACCAACAGTGGCGGAGTGTTCCTCTTTCTCCACATCTTTGCCATCATATGCTGTCACCTGAAATTTTGATCTGAGCCATTCTGACTGGTGTGAGGTTGAAACTCAGGGTTGTTTTAATTTGCGTTTCCCTAATGATTAAGGGATGATGATTGAGCTTTTAGATGTGTTGTCAAGCTGCTAATGTGTGCTCTCTCTAGTTTCTTTTTGGAGGCACTCAGAGCTATGAGTTTTCCTCTTAGAAATGCTTTCATTGTGTCCCATAAGTTTGGGTATGTTGTGGCTTCATTTTCATTGAATTCCAAAAAGTCTGTAATTTCTTTCTTTATTCCTTCCTTGACGAAGGTATCATTGAGAAGAGTGTTGTTCAGTTTCCACATGAATGTTGGTTTTCTATTATTTATGTTGTTATTGAAGATCAGACTTAGTCCATGGTGATATGATAGGATGCATGGGACAATTTCAATATTTTTGTATATGTTGAGGCTTGTTTTGTGACCAATTATGTGATCAATTTTGGAGAAGGTATCATTAGGTGCTGAGAAGAAGGTATATCCTTTTGTTTTAGGATAACATGTTCTGTAGATATCTGTTAGATCCATTTGTTTCATAACTTCTGTTAGTTTCACTGTGTCCCTGTTTAGTTTCTATTTTCATGATCTGTCCATTGGTGAAAGTGGTGTGTTGAAGTCTCCCACTATTATTCTGTGAGGTGCAATGTGTGCTTTGAGCTTTACTAAAGTTTCTTTAATGAATGTGGCTGCCCTTGTATTTGTCATAGATATTCAGAATTGATAGTTCCTCCTGGAGGATTTTACCTTTGATGAGTATGAAGTGCCCCGACTTGTATTTTTTGATGACTTTGGGTTGGAAGTCTATTTTATTAGATATTAGAATGGGTATTCCAGCTTTCTTCTTCATACCATTTGCTTGGAAAATTGTTTTCCAGCCTTTCATTCTGAGGTAGTGTCTGTCTTTTTCTCTGAGATGAGTTTCCTGTAAGCAGGAAAATGTTGAATCCTGTTTGTGTAACCAGTCTGTTATTCTATATCTTTTTATTGGGGAGTTGAGTCCATTGATATTAAGAGATATTAAGGAAAAGTAATTGTTGCTTCCTATTATTTTTGTTGTTAAAGTTGGCATTCTGTTCTTGTGACTGCCGTCTTTTAGGTTTGTTGAGGGATTACCTTCTTGCTTTTTCTAGGACGTGGTTTCCGTCCTTTTATTGTTGTTTTTTTTTTTTTTCTGTTATTATCCTTTGAAGGGCTAGATTCGTGGAAAGATAATGTGTGAGTTTGTTTTGTCGTGGAATACTTTGGTTTCTCCATCTATGGTAATTGAGAGTTTGGCTGGGTATAGTAGCCTGGGCTAGAATTTGTGTTCTCTTAGTGTCTGTATAACATCTATCCAGGCTCTTCTGGCTTTCATAGTCTCTGGTGAAATTCAGATAGGCTTGCCTTTATATGTTACTTGACCTTTTTCCCTTACTGCTTTTAGTATTCTATCTTTATTTAGTGCATTTGTTGTTCTGATTATTATGTGTCAGGAGGAAATTCTTTTCTGGTCCAATCTATATGGAGTTCTGTAGGCTTCTTGTATGTTCATGGACATCTCTTTCTTTAGAGTTGGGAAGTTTTCTTCTATAATTTTGTTGAAGGTATTTGCCGGTCCTTTGAGTTGAAAATATTCATACTCATCTACTCCTATTATCTGTAGGTTTGGTCTTCTCATTGTGTCCTGGATTTCCTGGATGTTTTGAGTTAGGATCTTTTTGGATTTTGTATTTTCTTTGATTGTTGTGCAGATGTTCTCTATGGAATATTCTGCACCTGAGATTATCTCTTCCATCTCTTGTGTTCTGATGCTGATGTTCACATCTATGGTTCCAGATTTCTTTCCTAGGGTTTCTATCTCCAGCATTGCCTCACTTTGGGTTTTCTTTATTGTGTCTACTTCCCTTTTTAGGTTTTGTATGGTTTTATTCAATTCCATCACCTGTTTGGTTGGGTTTTCCTGCAATTCTTTAAGGAATTTTTGTGCTTCCTCTTTAAGGTCTTCTACCTGTTTAGCAGTGTTCTCCTGTATTTCTTTAAGTAAGTTATTAAAGTCCTTCTTGATGTCCTCTACCATCATCATGAGATATGCTTTTAAACCCTGGTCTAGCTTTTCAGGTGTGTTGGGGTGCCCTGGACTGGGCGAAGTGGGAGTGCTGGGTTCTGATGATGGTGAGTGGTCTTGGATTCTGTTAGTAAGATTCTTACGTTTACCTTTTGCCATCTGGTAATCTCTGGAGTTAGTTGTTATAGTTGTCTCTGTTTAGTGATTGTTCCTCTGGTGATTCTGTTAGCCTCTATCAGCAGACTTGGGAGACTAGATCTCTCCTCTGAGTTTCAGTGGTCAGAGCACTCTCTGCAGGCAAGCTCTCCTCTTACAGGGAAGGTGCACAGATATCTGGCGTTCAGACCTCCCTTCTGGCCAAAGATGAAGGCCCAAAACAGGACCTTTCCCAGAAGCTGTGTTGCTTTGGCCTGTCCCAGAAGCTGTTAGCTTCTGTAGTGCACACTCTCACCTGTGCAGACTACTTTCGGTGGAGTCCCGGATCCGGCTATCTTCTTCTCAATTTCTTTTTACATTATTTTAGCACATACCTGAAGGCTCTAAATTTCTTTGACTCTAAATTTCCATAATTTTGACAGCATAGTTAGGTAAAAATATGGTCTTTAGTAGTAAGGTAGATATGTACCAGATTTATTGAGTCCTCACCTCTCAAAATGTTCTTCATATATTACTTTATTAATTCTCATTATTTGAGAATGTTTTATCACCTCTATTTCATGAGTGCAGAACCTGGAGTTAGTAACAGTTTTGCACAGTTGGTGGCATGGCCCATGTTTTAAACCACTGTGATATTATGTCTCTGTGTTTAGCTTAACTGACATTTATGTGCCAGCTAGTAATCAGATCAGCAGAGCTTCTTGAGTCTGGAGAGGCCCCTTTCCATGTGAATGCAGTTAATGTTTAGTTACTGCACATCAGTAAAGTTATATATCTTGTCTTGTGAAAATAAGGAAATATTTCTGTATTGTATAAAAGATGGTTGTTGACCAGACCACCTTACCACCAGTCAGTTTATCTTAAGACCATCTATGTGTTTTCTCTTATTCATTAGCTAAATGACTATTACCTTATACTTTGGTTCTAGAGCTGTTGGAGTAGGCTGTGATCAGCTGGCAGGTAGCCACTGGTTGCTTAAAGGTTTGTGCTCATCCTTGAATAATGGAGTTTAATGTGATGCTTTCATCCTGTCTTGTGTGATGAGCCGAAAGCACTTAGGGAGTGGTAGCTAAGCATTTAGCTAGAGGTCTCTGCTCTTGAAAGTTTACTTTGCAATGAAATCATCTGCCTGAAAAGTCTTGGCTCTTATAAATAATTATTTGTGTATATGTGTATGTGTGTGTGTGTGTGTGTGTGTGTGTGTGTGTGTGTGTGTGTGTGCATGCATACACTTTCATACATGTGCATGTAGAGACCACCGGAGAACTTTCAGGATTAGGTTCTTTCCTTCTACCATTATTTGTTTCTAAAGCTATGTACTAAGATACTAATTTATTCTTAAGAGAATACCAAAGAGGTTGGGGAAGCAGAGACTGGGGAGATAGATCACTCAATGATGTGCTTATAACACAAGCATGAAGATTTGAGTACCATCTTTATTACTCACATAATCCACCAGTTGTGATGCTCTGCCTTTGTAACCCTAATGATGAGGATAAAGATATAGGATAATCCCTAGGGTTCACTGGCCAGACAGCTAAGTTTTTCTTAAGTCCTGCATCCCACCAAAAGACGTTACCACCATAAAAACAAAGTGGATTGTTCCTGAGGATAAATGACAAACAAGCTTTTCTCTATCTCAAAACAGATAAGCAGGACACACAGAACACATGCAAACACACACACACACACACACACACACACACACACACACACACACACACCTGCAGGTAAATAAAGTTATGGGAGATCAATTTGTAACTTGTTACAACATAATCTTAGTTGCAAAATTAGGCAGAAAGCAGAAAGCTACTTCTTCAACACCATCTCCACCATCTCCTTATGGGATTACTGGAGGGAATCAATGGAAGTAAGAGTCCTTCTAAACCAAGAATTTGCCTTCTCATTGGGGGGAATTGAAAGATCTGGAGACTCTTCTGACTCTGGTCTTCACTCTGGGTCCTAAACCAATGTCCCTAGACCTGTTTCCCTTGAAAGATAAACTATCTTCATTAGACTGCAGTTTTCTTCTTACATTGAATGATCTCTTGTCATTTTCCACAAGAATGTGGAGTTGAAAATGTTATACCTGTCACAAGATGTTTGAAGAGGAGAATGTCAGTCACTATACTGGATAAAGTGAGCAATTTTTGAAATTAGATAAAATCCCCTGTTCCAAATTTTCATCCTGTGATTCAGTGAGCTTCACAAACGTTCAGAAGAACACATGGCTCTATCTTTGTATCTACACAGATGTAATAATACTTGCTGCTTCAAATTTTTGTTAATGTACATGAGATTTTTATATATCTATGTATTTGTCATAGATACTTGGTAAGTAGATATCAGTCGAAGGCAGTGGGTATGTTAATTTATCTAACTTTATAGGAGCATCAATAATTGATGTGTTTGGTAATGATGATGAAAAACAAACAACTTTTATGAGTAAATTTGGTGAATTGTGGACTTATGGCAAAGTTTAGCAGCCTTTGTATGGTAAGGATAGTAAATGCTGTTTAAAGAGATAGAGACATCTAGAGACTGCCCCACTGGGGATGCATCTCATCATCAGCCACCAAACCCAAACACTATTGCATATGCTAGCAAGATTTTGCTGAAAGGACCCTGATATAGCTGTCTCATGTGAGGCTATGCCAGTGCCTGGAAATACAGAAGTGGATGCTCACAGTCATCTATTGGATGGATCACAGGGCTTCCAATGGAGGAGCTAGAGAAAGTACCCAAGGAGCTGAAGGGGTCTGCAACCCTATAGGTGGAACAACAATATGAACTAACCAGTAGCCCCAGAGCTCGTGTCTCTAGCTGCATATGTAGCAGAAGATGGACTAGTCTGCCATCATTAGGAAGAGAGGCCCCTTGGTCTTGCAAACCTTATATGGCCCAATACAGGGGAACACCAGGTCCTTGAAGTGGGAGTAGGTGGGTAGGGGAGCTGGATGGGGGGTGGGGGTATAGGGGACTTTCGGGATAGCATTTGAAATGTAAACGAAGAAAATATCTAATAAAAAATTGAAAAAATTCAACCATTAAATACTCAAAAATAAAAAAAGAAAGAGAGAGAGAGAGAGATGGAGACAATGTAAGTTGAAAGATGTGATTAAAAATACAATAACAACAGATTAATTGATTCTGGTCTTCCTGTGGAGTTCCTATTCTCTTAGGGGATGCAATCCTTCCTCTTATTCTTCCATAAGAGTCCCTAAGCTCCAACCACCGTTTGGCTGTGGGTGTGTGCATTTGTCTGAGTCTGCACAGCGGGTGGAGCGTCTCAGATGGCAGCCATGCTACACTCCTGTCTGCAAGTATAACAGAGTATCATTGATATTGTCAGGGAATGGTGCTTGCCCATGGAATTGGTCCCAAGTTGGGCTGGTCATTAGTTGGCCATTCCCTCAGTCTCTGTTCCATCCTCCATCCCTGCATTTATTGCAGAAAGGATAATTTTTTGGGTGGGTTTGTGTACTTAGTGATCCATTGGAGTTTCTGCTTGGCAACAGAAGGTGGCCTTTTCAGGTTCTAAACCCTGAATGCAGTGAATCACAGCTATGAGTTATCCCCATTGATGCTTGGGTGCCTACCTTATCCCAGGTCTCTGTCTCTTCCTGGAGATGCCCCCTACTCCACCACCCTGTCCTTTGCAGATTTCCATTTATTCTCATGGCCTTCTGGCCATTCCTCCTGTCCCTACACACACCTCATCCTGAACCCTGTATTTTTCTCCCTATCCCCTCTACCACCCAGTTCCATCCTTCAATCTGCCTCCTCCATAGGAGGAAGGATTGCACCCCTAATGGGATAGGAATTCCACAGGAAGAAAAACAGAACCAAGTAATATGGACTCTTGGGGAATCTCAGAGACTGAACCACCAACTAAAGAACATAAACAAGATGGACCTAGGCCTCCTTGCACATATGTAGCAGATATGCAGCTTGGTCTCCATGTAGGGCCTGAACAACTGGAGTGCAGGCTATCCTAAAAGCTTGTATGTGGGCTATACTCTTCTAGCTGGGCTGTCTTGTCTGGCCTCAGCAGGAGAAGATGCACCTGGCCTCACAGAGACTTAATGTGCCATACTAGGGAGATAGCCAGTGGGGGTCCCACCTGCTCAAAGGAGAAGGGGAGGACAATGGGGAAGGATTAAGGGAGTGGGAGACTAGGGCAGTAAGCAGGATGAAAAGCAAACAAATAAAATATATAATGGTAAATAAAATTTATATTAAAAAGGAAGGAAACCCACAAGAATTTGCACTTTTGAACTCACAGCAGCTGTGACGGCAGGCACAAGACCTGCACAAGTTCAATACACACAGAATCCTGGCGTGTGTGGGAAAGCGTCTCAGGAATTCCACCCCTAACTAAGGAGCTGCCAACAATTGGGCTTCTGAGTGAGAGAGTCAGTTTTTTGCAGGGTGCAACCTCTGCGGGGCTATCCTGCTCCAGTGGGTGGCCCTATACCTATTGCATATATTGACTACAATAAAAAGTCTCAGTGGGTAAAACCAAAGGAAACAAAATGAGACGAAACGAAATGAAACCAAACCAAACTAAACCAAACCAAACCAAACCAAACCAAACCAAACCAAACCAAACCAAACCAAACCAAACCAAACCAAACCACCCCAAACACTATGTGAACGTAGGAGGGAGTATTAAGAATGGAGGGGGAAGGGTGGAAGTAGGAGAGGGGATGGATGGGGCATGAATTAATCCAATTGTGTCATATGAATTATTAATGTCTTAAACAATAAAGTAATATTACAAATAGAATCACCATAACCAATGTTGTTATTCACGTTATTTCCCAAGCTGAACCATCTTGTAGGCAGTCAAATCTGTTTTGCTTCCCAGGTCCAACAGTTTAAGTGTCAACATTTCTTTTCAGAGGTGGAGAAATTGATTTTTACGGTTATTTGCTTACATTATTCTTATTCTTTCATAAATTCTTCCACGAGTTTCAGACATCCTTCAATTACAGACTGGCAAATGTTTAACAGTAAACTATGTTTGTAAGTATTGTCCATGTTTTGTTATTATAAAAGGAAGATATTGGTTTATTTAAATCAGGGTTGTTTTATATATATATTTTTTTTTCAAAGAAAAAACAGGGCTCAGAACAGGATGGGTGGCAATAAGTCATTCTTAAATGCCCCTGTTTTTCCTAGTTGACAGGGATCAAAATGTTATAATTAACCCTTAAGTCATGTTTCTCTTCTCTGTTGTTGTCATAGGGTTATATTTTTCAGTACTGTTGGAAACAAGCTGGGGCTTGATGTGTGCCATCTTTCCATGGATTGATTGTGGTTCAAACTCCTAATGGCATCTGGTTTGCTACTGATCAAGAGGTGACAACAGAGTTAGGGAACTGACAGTGATATAATGGGTACATGATGGCCACTCTCTCTGCTTTGGGCTATTTTTATGCATTGAACTGTGTTTGATCCCTGACTCTTCACTACGGGAAACCTGCTGCCTTTACCTGTATAGTTTTAGAAGCACAACAGCCCATCTAATCTCCTGTCATATATGCATTCATTCTCTCTCTCTGTCTCTCTGTCTCTCTCTCTCTCTCTCTCTCTCTCTCTCTCTCTCTCTCTCTCTCTCTGTCTCTCTCTGTCTCTGTCTCTCTCTCTCTCTCCACACACACACAGTACACCTACCCAGCACATACACTCAATACAAACACACATACATACACACAGACTCTCATACAGTCTTGTTTTTTGTTTTTTTTTGTTTTTGTTTTTGTTTTTCTATTATAGAGCCTGGTTATCTTTCTTGAAAGAAAAAAAAATCACAGTTGTTTGTCTTTATACTTCTAAGTCTCCTAAGCTTGCATTTTCTGGCTTTAGAAAAGAGAAATATACAAAAATGGTCTTCCTACATTGAAAGTAGTTCTTTATTGTCTTTCTTATTAGCTGAGATCATTGGGTGAACAGTAGAAACATTATTACACCCTATTTTGTTTTTGTATTGAATTTTTCCACAGTATTTTCACCTACACAGGACCAAACAGGCCTTCTTGACTTCCTTCACATGTGTTTTCTACACTCCTCTAGCATGGCCCCCTCCCTTCTCTCTGTGTCACTGTCTGAGGACCCCGTCTCTGTCACTTAGTGAACTCTCTCTTTACTACTTTTTATCCAGTGCAGTCATGTCCTTATATCTTCACCATGCACTGAGCATCTGAGTACATTTGTTATTAATCATGCTCCAAGACAAGGATCTGTGGTTTATATTTCTTATACCTTTGGGTACTGTCATGTGCATAGATGTTTTGAGAATATTCTTGTTGATTCCTTAAAATGAACATTGCATTGTGGTTTTGAGAAAACTGACACACAGTTCTAGAGACATAGGATGCAGGCAATCAGGACATAAAGTGGGACACTGCTTCAATTCAAGTGAGTTTCTCATCATTCCATGAACATACTAGTGACATATGTAAGTTAATTTAATTCAACATATGCTCATTGGGCAGCCACAATACACAGGATTGTTGCTAGGCAACTAAAGATACAGTACTAAGTAGAGCTAGTTAGATCCCTGCCTCTAAGAACTTATATTTTACTCCAGAGGACTAAAATTATATAATCACTCAATAAACTGTTTGATTGTCTCTGCCAGGACTACAGTTAAGATGCATAAAGGGATTTTGAGTCAGGAACACTTTTGCAAGAACAAATCTTACTCAGAGGAGAAAAAATATGAGAGGACTAAAATTCAGCAAATAACAAGAGGAGGAACATCTATGTTAGGCAGAAAACACCCACGGCACATCATCGGGAAGCAGAGGGATTCCACAGGACATTTCATGATATCCATTCTCATTGTCACTGAGAACATCTTGAGGCACATTTTCCTCTATTTTTGCTTAATAACAAGTCTAAGTGTGTTCTTCAAGGCATTATACTTTTGTTTTGGAGAAATAATAGTCCTGTTTGTTGAGTTTGAATATTCACTTTAGTCATTCAGAGACTGGGCAGAGAAGAAATAATTTGACTCAGGTCAAAGGTATAACAGAGTTGAGAATAAAAGACAAGATACAAGTGCAATAAACTTAGGAGCATGCTCTCTAGGGACTTCTTGGGTGTGGTGATAAGGAGAAATATAATAATGTTCCAGAAAGTAGGTCCCCACCCCTTTCTGTCTGAAATCAAGGGCATTTACTTTGCTTCTTATGTGGACTGGTACTGATAGAAGGCATTGAGCAGATCCCAGCACAGGACAAATACATGTATCTGAGAATGTGTTTTTGCCGAGTCAGACAGGCCTACATTCAACTCCTGGTGCTATTCAGGGGTAACTTCTCCATCTGTGAAACAAAAACAATATAGAAAGCTCAGTTATTTTTGATGCAAGTCCTAGGCATAATACCTTGAACACAGAAACTCTCTCCATTCATTTCCTCTGTTTTTTTATTCCTTTCTTTCTCATTGTTGACACATTTTCGTGCACCTTAGACACATGGGAAGGATAAGAGCTCGAGAAGTGACTCATATTTACCCTTCCATACCCTTCCATAGCTTTTGGCTGCCCTCACCACTGTTCATTTCCTCCTCTTCAGCGATTAAGATATTTGAGAGTGTATGGGGGACTTTTGGGATAGCATTGGAAATGTAAATGAAGAAAATACCTAATAAAAAATTTAATAATAAAGAAAAGTGTTAAGTACACAAAAAAGATATTTGAACAATGCAAATCATATATACGAAATGTATTAAAAGCATTGATTCTATGTATTGTTACATTGTGACATGATTGCCTCCAACAGCCCTACTAACCTACCTATCAACTTACCTGGTTGCTTTTTGTTTTTAACTGCTAGACATGGAACCCATATGGCTACATTGTACTAAAATGTGTCAAAAATGAGGAAGAAAGAAATAAAAAGAGAGGAAATTAATGGAGAGAGTTTCTATGTTCAAGGTATTATGTATAAAGTATAATACTTTATATGTATTTATATATATTAATGTTCATTCATATATGAATACATTAATATATTCACAATTCAAAGTACTCACACACGTATAAGTATAAATTCACAAAGTACAGTAATTTCTATGTATTCATACATAGAAGCAATGTGCTTTATACCTTCATTGTATACAGTTTACAGTATATAAGTTGTTTGGTCAGCATCTCACCTGTGCCTCCACCCTCAGTTCTTCGTAGCCACTCTTCTTTGTTTCTCAGGGTTTGGTGTTTAAAAAAATCCCACATGTGAGAGCAAGCAGTCCATTTTTGCCCCTTGATCACTTTATTAACTAACTGTGAAACTATAGTTCACATACTTAGTTTTAGATTTACAGTAATTATCTATTAAGGGTGGATAATACGAACTCTCTCATCAAATTGTTGTTCAGCTGGCGTAGTAGTGCATGGCGTGTAATCAATGCATGACAAATCATGTTAGTTTCCCTTGAGTACGGCACAACAGTCAAGTTTAAAATTCTGCTTCCTCAAAAGTCACTGTGTTCAAATCCAAGTGTTTGCTAACAAATGCCCATGAATCTTTGGATGAACCTGAAACAGACAGAAAGGAAATCATGTTAGAGGACTTGCAGTGGATGCAGAACTACTGAATGAATGTGTGGGGGGGAATCATTGACGGATTTCTGGGCTAACCATAGGGAAGACACTAGGCTTCTTTGACTTGGTCAGAGAGTCCTCTGGTATTCGCACCATAGGCACTTAAAATGCACTTAGTCCCTTTATGCATGTACTGCGATTGTGTTAATGAGGATTTCACCAGGAACCCAGCCTAGGATGTCACTTGCTCATTGAGCATTACCCAAGATCTTCCCTACTAGCTACTGGGACCTTAAGAAATGCTAGTCTTTTTTTTTTTCATTTTTTATTAGGTATTTAGCTCATTTACATTTCCAATGCTATACCAAAAGTCCCCCATACCCACCCACCCCCACTCCCCTGCCCACCCACTCCCCCCTTTTGCCTCTGGCGTTCCCCTGTACTGGGGCATATAAAGTTTGCAAGTCCAATGGGCCTCTCTTTCTAGTCTTTCACCAACCTTCAGATCCCAATTCACAATCTCCAGGGACATTTTGGAGACACAAGTAATCATCATAGTAATAGAAGTCTATTCACTAAGAAGGTTTTGTTTGTTTCCTTGAGGGAAGGTGTGGCTACATGGCAAAGGCTGGTCCTGTGACTAATAAATCTCCTGCCTTGCTAGTGCTGAGATTTTAGACAGGTGCCACCCCTCCCAGTTCATAGCAGACTGAAAGCTTCATTTATTTGTTTGTCTGAGAAAGGGTCCACCATGTTAGTCCAGGTTTACATGGAAGTTGCTGTGTAGCTCAGGCTGGCCTCAAACTTGGGATCCAATTACTTCAGTCTCCTGATTGCTGTGTCCACAGATGTGTAGCACCACACCCAGCTACAAGTATCCAGGATTTAGTGAATCTCTACAGTTTATACTGATGGTACATTCAATTTTTGTCTCTTAAAAGCTTCTAAGGATGTCTGAAGTCAGCATGGCTAGTGACATTGATTTTCGTAGTAAACATTTATTTTATTTATACTATCACCTCAAACAAGTCCTTACATTATAGCATAAACATTAGAGAACATTAAGCATATTTCCTAGCTACGGTCTTGAAATGTGGTATATAAAGTAAGAAACTATAAAGCAGTTAATGAAACATATTTATTTATTATTTTTTTTAAATTCAGAATTGCTTACATTTGTATTCTATTTAATATAAACTATTATTTTTCATGTGTAACTGTGTTCATAATTTAGAAGATTGTTATGAAATTAATTAATATAAAACTTCATTCTGTAACTTTCTAAGCATAGACAAACCTTTGGTTATTTGTTAGTCCTTTGAAATTTTGGCAGAAGAAATGTTTTTCTTTTTCTTCTGTAAAACTTCATTTTTTACAAAGCTTTCAACATTCATTTCTTGTCGGTTTTTAGAGATGTACAGGGCATGCTTCTAGTTATAGGGTTGTTAGAATGCACACTTAAATAAGTGAGTTCTGAGCTCATCTGTACAGCTAGCCAGCTTCCTGATCGTGACTAAAGACTTTTAACTTTCCACAATCACAGTGAAGAGAACAGCCATCAGAATGAAAACTCGGGCAACTTCTGTCATTTAATAGAAAGCCTTGATGATTTTGCTAGCTTGTTCAAAACACATTTATCTGAGCAGCAGACCCAGGTATGACTCTAATCTAAGTGGTCTGACTTTGACTTCAGTCCTGTTTTCATACCACAGCAATAGACACATACCACAGAGCACTGAATCACAGCTCATCTTTCTGTGTTACAATCAAAAATTAACTTGTGATGTACGTGAAGTGGTGAGTGCTCTTATAAACTTTTTAGAAACCCATTATGACACCCCAATCTGATGCCAAAGAGGGTAATGATGATTAGACTACAGTGTCGATTCCCCAAGAACAATAAATATTACTCTCATGTAATGTTTCCATTCAGCACTGATAACAGTTGCATTCTTCTTACCACACATTAGATTAAAGAGACACCTAGCAGAGTGTGTCATAATTTGTTTGGTACACAATGAAACTATCACCAAATTCAGGAAACAGTGTTTCTTTTGTACATTTTTACTCAGTTTACCAACAGTATCATTCTAAAATTATATATATAAACCCGAGTTTTCTCATGATGGTTAATCATTACTGTCTAGTTGATTGGCTTGAATGATACTTATGCTACTGACATAGAGCTTAGAGTATGTCTTCAGGCCATTTCCAGGGTAGATTCATACACTCACACACACACACACACACACACACACACACACACACACACAAAAAAAAAAAAAAAAAAACGTACTGTGGAGATAATATTGATGCACCATCCCATAGCTAAGGGCCTGGGGGAATAAAACAGGGGCTGGGAGAAAGCCTGGTCACATGGGTTTCTTTCTTTATCTGCTTCTTATCTACCTGCAGCAATGGTGTCAGCCACACACTCCTTTACAAAATGGAGTGAAATCCTGGAACCCATGAGCCAGAAGCAATCCTTCCTGCCTTCAGTGGATGTTTTCCTCAGGTGATTTTTACAGTGTAGACAGAGATTTTTCCCATAAAATGCTTTCTCTTGCCTTTTTAAAACTTATTTTCAAAATTAGTTTATTGATTATAGGTAAATATGACATGCTTCACAATGTATTGAAGGGTTATTTGAGCATTATGTTCTTTTTAATTGACATTCTTACATTGAAAATTTAAGTTCAAACCCAGACCAACAGCTGAATCCACTTATAGAACCTGGATATCTCTTATCTTTCAAAGTGAAACAAAGTCATTTACTCAGACATAAACACAACCATTGTGGTTTTTTTTTTTTTTCCTTCCACATTCTGGTTAGTATTGTTTTAATTCTCCATATTAAAAAAATCACGTTTGAAATAACATTCTCATTGATGTAATCATTTGTGTACTCATTATCAATAAAACAGGCACACTGAATGGGCAACTTTTGATTGAATGAGGAGGCATACAAGTAACTGTCCAGCAAATCATACACCGGGAGTTATGCAAATGCCCTATTTTAGTTGAACCTGCACAGCTGATCTGTTTTGTCCTGTTCTTTTGGCTTCCTGTTATTAGTTTGGTTAAGTCCATAAGATAAATACAAGCTATATTAACACATGATTCTCAAGCAAGAGAGACTAAAAGTACATTTAATCTTGGAATCCAGTTTCCAAAATCACGTTTAATGCTTTGCCAGGGAGGATCTGGTGTATGTACAGCAGTGAGACAGAGGATTTTTAGGCTGTCCACAGGACATGTAATAAATACTGTGGACTGGTGTATTCTAACAAGCTCTGTACCAGTCTGCAAAGAAGTAACTATACATGTATAAGTTTTTCTCTTTGTACTAAGACCTTGATAGCCTATCACCATGCTTGTTTTAGGTCATGGTCTGTCTAATACAGCTTTTAAACAGAGAACACTGCAGTCCATCACTCCCTTGTTAAAAGATTAGTTTTTTTTTTTTAAATCAATGTTTCCTAAATTCTGGTGTGTGTGTGTGTGTGTGTGTGTGTGTGTGTGTGTGTGTGTGTGTGTATATACATAGAGAGAGAGAGAGAGAGAGAGAGAGAGAGAGTAGAAAATTGCAAATTAAGAAAACTTAAGAATATTTACTTATGGTTGTGATTATAAAGGTGCTTTTATAATTTTCAACAGAAATTATAATGCACTGGGCAGCACCTCATCCCAAAGTTTGAAATAATTTCTACATATTTTTAGGTTCCAATGAGAAGGAATTCCAAAACGAGTTCTTCATAATGACTATCCATGAACAGAAAATCTAACTTTGAAAAAATTATTTTAATATATGCTAAATAGTTTCAGATTTTCATCCATGAATTTCTTATTTGTGATTAGTATTTCTTACATTAAGTATTTAGTGGATTAAAATTACATTTTTAGTTCACAGTGAAGTAAACCTTTAGTCCGCATATAATTAAACTTGTATGAAGAAATTAATACTTGTAAGTAACAGAGGTTTTCCCAAGTTCACAAGGTTAACTAATGAAAATTATTTGAGTTAATTTTTTTCTACCCAGCTTTCTTTAAATCTAGCCTATTACCTTGCCTTCACATAAGTGCGTATTCAGTTAATTGTGTCAGTAGTGACAATTTGAAGTCATTTGGAAAGGGACCAAAATATAATTCATTTCCTATCCATGTACATGAAATAAAATATAAGGAGTGGAAGACAATGTAGACACAATCACATATGCATTCACACATTATTAATATATGAATGAATATGACTAGAGCTATAAGTACATATATTTATGTTTACAGCTGTAGCCAAAGGCCCTAACACATAAGGGTAGCCATCAGACGAGCAGTGCCCGCCTATAGTCCACACAATAACCTCCCAGTTCACCACCTGCTGAGGTCTAAGTATTCTCAAATACAAGGCTCTGTGGAATGTCTCTGATCCAAAGTATATGACTTCTCAAGCAAAGAAAGTAAATATATTTACATTTCAAATTCAACTTAAAATAAATCCTTCCTAATAAATAGTTCTCTCCACATTTGTAAAGGGAAGATTTGATCTGTAGAGGGGCATGATAGATGGGAATAATTCCCGGACAGTTTAAGGCTCTTCAGCCACTCATACACTTGTTTCAGCCTTGTGTTGAAGTGCTCAAGTTTGTCATGTGTGATCTGTCATAAGTTAAGTGGAGCAAGAAAATCTTTTAATGTAGGAAGTCTGGGTAGCCTTGTCTGTAAAGTGGGAACTGCTATAACTATACATTCCATTGAGATAAGATGGTATGTTCTGTATGTGGAGACCAGGTTATCAAAGCGGTTCAAATGATTATCCCTTGCATAAATATGGAGAAAAATATAGACCTAATAATGTCAAAAGATTGGTTCTACCATATTTTATTTCCAACTGATTAAAATACAATGTGAGAAATGAGATATTTGAATTAAAATATTATCATTGGTTAAATATGTCTGTTTTACTCTAAGTAAAAAAAATAATGGTTTTCTTTGCATATACATGGACATCACACACACACACACACACACACACACACATGCATGAAAAAATAAGACTTGGAGGAAAAAAAACTGGGAGAGCCTTTAGCAGTGGTTTTCAACCTCCCTGATGCTGTGACGCTTTAAAACAGTTCCTCATGTTATCATGACCCACAACCATAAAATTATCCCATTGCTACTTCATAACTGTAAGTTTGCTGTTATGAATTGCAGTGCAAATATCTGCTATGTAGGATATGTGGTCCCTAGAAGGGTTGCAACACACAAGTTGAGAGCTACTGCTTTAGAACTGTCTCTAACACTTGCTGGCTGGGCGATTTCTAGCTAATCTTTCTCTTATATAAGAAGTGAAACTTGTACCCATAACATAAAGCATCCTCTGATGCAAGAAAGTAGAGCCTTTTCTAACAAATTGCTTTATGAATTCCATCACACATTTCAAGACCTAGTACTTATATTCTCAAAGCTCAATCCTGCTAAAAATCTCATTCTATTTCATTGTTTTGAGCATTGGGCTTGTTATACTTGCAATTAAACTTACAATTATATCATGCTTGGATTTCTTTTACAGTATTTTGACATTTCAATTTATTTCAAATGGTCCTGCTCCCCCTGAATTTTGACAATGTTGAATTGCACATCACACATGGATCACAGAGAATTCTATTATGTGAGAACATAGTACGGCTGATTAGGATGTATCCTCTATTATGCTCCCCAGATTGTCATAAAAACATTTCATTACCTCATTTTCCTGATTTTTATATATTGTGCTGATGTTTATTCTAAAGAAAATTCTGGAACTTTTGGCCTTAAACTCTTCAATAGTATCTTTGAAATAGGAGTGTAATTCATGAATGTAAATATCTTTTGACAGTGATTTAAGATATGGTTATCTAAATGTATGAAAAAACAAGATCTGGAGAAGCATTGAACAGAGAGTAGTAAATATTCGTTGTCTGTACACATATGAGGCCCCCAGTTTTGATAGGTAGCAGCCATGCACACAATTGTATCTTACAGAGCAGTGTCAGAAATCAGAGACAGGTGACCTGGAGGCTCAGTGACAACCAGTCTGGAAGAAACAGGGAGTTCTCAGTTTTGGGAAAAACTCTGTCTCATAAAATAATGGTAGACATCTGATGCTCGTGAGCCTCTGGCTTCTACACGGGGCTTTGCATATGAGGGTGTTTGCACACACCTATACATATTCATAATAACATAAGTAGCAGAGGATGGCTTATGGGAAGAGAGGTCCTTGGTCCTATGAAGGCTCGATAGATGCCCAGTGTAGGGGAATCAAGAGTGAGGAGGTGGGAGTGGGTGGGTGAGGGGAGGAACACCCTCATAGAAGCAGGGGAAGGGAGGATAGAAAAGGGGGTTTCTGGGAAGGGGAAACCGGGAAAGGGGATAGATAACATTTGAAATTTAATTAAAGAAAATATGCAATAAAAAAGAAAAATAGAACAACACACATAACATACAGAAAGAGAAACAGCTATTTTTTTTTTTATCTTAACAGGGATTCATTTAAAACAGTGGGTCCGTGCATTTGCTTTAGAATTTAGAAATTTCAAAGGCGCATGAACTTTGTGCTACAACTTTTCCATGGCAACGCTCACACCTTCCTTCCCCTGGGCAATAATGACTGTCAAAGCTTTCCTGTAGTCTAGAAGGAATTCTCTATGAATTCAGTCAGCAAAGTGCTTTACTGTAAGCTAGCCAGTGTTATTCTATTTCAGGTTTCACTATGATCTTTGTTATAGTACTCTTAAGTTGACAAAAAATAGAGTTATTTTCCTACATGCTCTTGACTTTTTCTCAACTAAATTCTCTTTTCATTATTAAGGCATATTCAATTCCTGTACAGATTCAAAGTACACAGTTGTTCTGCATTTTGTTTTGGCCTTTCTTGTTAGGCAGACATGCTGTGCTATACTTTTACAGTTATCATAGCTTATAAATGGTATATAGAAGACTAAAACTATTGTCCAAAGTCCAGTATCTTGCATTAATCTTTCAATCCTGAAGTGATACTTGTAGATCTATTAATAGTCAGTTTGCAAAACTTGGATGAAAAAAATACATACTCTATGTGTGTGGCTGAGTTTGTGCTTTTGTCTTTATGACCTGTGCATAGGTTTCTTGCCTAGAGTCCTGGCAGCTCACTAACCTCTCAGGACTGATTGCCCAGGGGAGTGGACCTTGACATGATTCTTCATTTTGTCTTCCTGCCTGTCTTGGAGCTCTATTCATTGAATGAGAATGCTCACCTGCAATTGAGTTCACAGAGGCCAGGCTTTCAGAAATAGGTATTACCACCTTTTATAGATCAGTCTTTTCTAAGAGACGATCGATCACTTTGGTGCAAGGTCATATTCATCAATACCCACTCCATTCCCCACTCAACCCTCCTCAGCCGTATCCATGAATGAGGCTTCAACAGAAGGTACATTTTCAATATTTTATGACAGAAGTTTGAATACAATTAAATGGATAAACTTGGACACCCCATTGTTTCAGTTGTCGTTAATTAATTTCCTAAAAGAGATGAACAGATGATTCTGAAATGCACTGTGATGCAGTCCCTAATTTGCATATACTTCATCATCTAAGGTCTGTAAAGCATAGAAAAACTGAGGCACATGAGCAGGCAATGTGCAGCAGTAGCGGGGACTGAAAATACCAGGCTGTTTTTTTTCTTTTTGAGAAGTAATACATTTCCATGTTTCACCCAGAGAGATTGCAGATCAACAAAAGGGGCTGAGACAGAACCCCCAAAATATGCATATTAGAATCTTAATAGGTAAACAAGGCTGTGAGAAGACAGTGGGGATTAAATATGCTACAGGGCAAGGGGTGAACTTTCTGTGACTGTCTGTGATGAAGGCAGCACGGTATTTATGGAAAACACATTCCACAAAGACAACAAGAGGAAGCCATTTGGGAAAATGCAATTTTATAGTAGGATATAAACACCATATAAAGACTCTGCTCATCATCATGT
Source organism: Mus musculus (assembly GCF_000001635.26). Classification (NCBI taxonomy): domain Eukaryota; kingdom Metazoa; phylum Chordata; class Mammalia; order Rodentia; family Muridae; genus Mus; species Mus musculus. The sequence goes on from NC_000084.6 coordinate 51,201,315, forward strand.
TTCCTCACAATCCCCACCACCTAATCAAAGAAAACCACCTGTAAATAGAAAATATTGTTTAATATTTTGGTGCTTCATCTGTATCACATTTTATTATATGTAGTGAAAGGATAATACAAAGTGGAGAATTACACATTCTTTTGTAATGACAGATTAGATCAAACCAGAAATATATTTTCTTAAATGTGATTTTGATGCTTTGTAGCTGACATTAACTCTCTGGTAGATGAGATAACCCTGTCAGAGCCGAACATCTCAGAAGGAAATTCATAAAATAAATTCAGCACATTTTAGGAAAGCTGTCAGGTATTTTTGGAATGCCGTTGTTGCAATTCTTGGGAAATATGATAGACTATCAAACCATCTCTGCAAGATGTAATTCCCAACCATTTGATGTCTCAAGTAGCAGAGACTTATCCTTGGTTGTAGGAGGATCCCTCATTTTAGTCATACGCTCTCCATTTTACTTCTTGCTCCCACCACAATCTGTTTCTGAGGGTTATTTGTTTACTGTTTGGTCAATAAATATTTATAAACATTTTGTCACTTAAATGAAGTGTTTCTGTTGCATACTTATAAACACTTTTCTTGAGGCAGTGCTTTGCCATGCTGCCCAGGCTGACTTCAAATTTCCCCTTCCCCTTGCTGAGTCTGGGAGAAGCCAGATGCAGAAATTGCAGTCACCTGCCATTGCACTGGGCCATTCAGAATACACTTTTCAAAAAATAAACTATGTGTTTTGTCTTCCATAATCTTCAAGGAGATTTATTTTTAAAATGATTTTATTTTCTAGTCTGGCGATTTATACCCCTGTGTAGATTCAAAACAGTGATGGGCACATTGTAAGAACATCTGGGCAAACGCTCTGGGGAGACACCCTCACTCAGACTGCTAGTTTCATTTTAACATTGACAGGAACATAAGGGTTTTGCATGTGACATGGACATTTCTGTTGTAGACAGAGAAACTGGAATCAGAAATTCTCCTGCTCTGTGGAGTGAGCGTCAACAATGTGTTTACTTAATAAGTATTTACTGCCTTGCAAGAAATAACAAAAATAAAATTTATAGTCTCTGAAAGCCTACAAATTTTATGAAGGGGACAAGCACACTACAGGACATGAAAAATTACTCAGTGAAATAGAAGTCTCCAAAGAGTGATACAGGCAGAACATTACTCCACAAGGAACAACATAAAAGTATGGTGGGATCATCAAGAGAGAGATGCAATGTTGTCAGGCATTGGCTTGACAGGAAGGAAGAGACATCAGGATAGTGATTGGAAATAAGGGAATCTGCCTGTGAACAGCAGTTAAGGGCAAATATAATGAAGCAATTAGAGATTAAACTAGTGTGGTGGTGTGCCTGCTTTGAAACAAGTAATAGGAATTTCAGGCGAAGAAAAGTATTGGTATGGATTATGGAATCATGACAGTTTACATTTTCAGGGATATCTGGTATGATGATGCCTGCCTGACAAATTTATGGAAGGCAGAAGCAAGCTGATGTTTGAAGCCTACCTACCCTAATATGACATCCAATCTGAGAAAAGCATCCCAGCTGTAAGAGTTGGATTCACCTTAAGTGCAGTTTATTAGGATCTTAGGTTGTAATTCATATCTCTTCACTATCAACTTCAAAGAAAGAACATTTTTTTTGTTATCAAAATAAAACTTCCTCTCCGATGTCCAGGCATATACATCTAATTGGATTCCCTGCATACCCTTCATCAGCTGCTGTAGACAGAGAAGATAAAATGTATGGGAATTCATCTTTTGCCACACAGTTCTAATCCTATAGCTTCCTGAAGTGCTTAAAATGTAGGTAGAATAGAATTATCATGGGAAACTCTTCGATTTCCAACAGGAATAAAAATGGACACATTGATAAGGCAGCCACTGATGTCTCCATTAGGTCCTTCCCACTATGGCTCAAGGAACCCTATACAAGAGGAGGCAGAAATATTGTAAGATAAGAGGGGATGGAGGGCACCAAGAAAACAAGGCCTTCTAAACACAACAGGGCCAGGTTACCTCTGAACTCACAAAGGCAACAGCAGCATGCATAGGGTATGCCAAGGCTGGGCCAGATGGGGTACCAGTGCTGAGAAGGGAAGTGGACACAAGCCCCAGTTGCTAACCTAGAAGCTATCTTCAGTAAAACTACACACAAATAAAATAAAATAAAATAAAATAAAATAAAATAAAATAAAATAGTTTTCTTCAACAGTCTCCCTGCATATACAAACTGCTCTTAAGGATAATTCCCATGTCCAGCATTATATGGCCAACAGAACATGAATTCAATGGTATATTGGGAGCTTTTTAAAATCCTTTTGTTTAAATATTATTGTTTCTGATTTTGTGTTTTTATGGCACAATATGTGGGCCTCTGTGTCTATATGTATTCTCTTGCTTCTTTGCATCTTTGATTTTCTGTTTGTTTATTTTGTTCTTTTCAGGGTATTTTGTTATTTCTTCTTCTTCTTCTTCTTCTTCTTCTTCTTCTTCTTCTTCTTCTTCTTCTTCTTCTTCTTCTTCTTCTTCTTCTTCTTCTTCTTCTTCTTCCTCTTCTTCTTCTTCCTCTTCTTCTTCTTCTTCCTCTTCTTCTTCTTCCTCTTCTTCTTTCTCCGCCTCCTCCTCCTTTTTCTTCCATTTTTTTGTTTTTAATAATAAAATGCAAAAAAGGATATAGATTGAGGAATATGTAGTGTAGGAAGGATCAGAATATTAGAGAGGACTGACATCATACAAGGTTGTCTTTTAAGGATCCAGCTATTAACATAATGAGATAAAAATGTACTACAAGGTTGAGATCAGAGACTAATATAATTTTAAAGGACTGGCAGGACACTTTAAAGAGAAGAATTGAGGAGTGGAATCGAGGTGATCAGAGTTTATTTAATTTGCTTTAAACTCAGCTAAAACGAAGGTGTGATTGTACCTTAAGGAAGGATGATGTCTATAGTTGTTTCTTTTTTGTTGCTGTGACAGAGTCTCATGATCAGGAAAACTTATAGAAGGAGCAGTTTACTTTGCTTTAAGTTTTAGCAGTTGAGTGTCTATAATGGCTGAAAGAGTATGGCAATTGGTAGAAGTCATCATAGTGACAAAACCAGGAAGCACATTCCTTAAACTGCAAGCCTAAAGCAGAGAAAGGAAACCAGAATTATCTAAAGTCTTTTCATCTCAAAGCCAGCCTCAAGTGATATACATCCTTTAGCAAGGACACACCCTCTAAACCTTCCCCAACAGCTTTACCAACCTTGGCCTAAGTGGCCTAAGTGTCTCTAGGACACATCACATTCAATCATTACAATCTAATTATTTTGTTGGGAAAAATACTACAAAGAATGCTATTTATAACAGCTATTCTATGAAGTATTGTACTTTGTATTTAAAGGACATGGGAAAATCTCTCATGCACATTTCTGTTTCATGAACATTTAACTAAAACTATTTGAAGGTGGCTTGTCTATAATATCTAAAGTAGCCTTGCCCACATACTTGTAGGGGCATCAAGAAGGCTAGGTCTCTTTGAATCCTTCTTTACTTCCATGTAGTGCCACAGCCTCTCATTGAGTTTATCCATCACGATGTTCATACAATTTACAAAGCATTATGACTGCAAAAACAAGTTCACCATGGACCAGAGTGGTACCGACCTGTGTCTTAAGACCTGGATCTAAAAGCTAGTTATACATCATTTCTTTCATGTTCAATTGCAGAGTTTATTCAGATTTCAGGGAGTTTTTAGTCTCTCTACTCCTCTTCATCTATCATTCACTCCTCCTTCTTTCCTAAGATTTTAACATATATTGTAATATGTATTAAGTATAACATAGTGTTACTAATGTCTTTTCTGAAATGTGGAAGAAAAACCATTTTTTCATAGGCTATTTGTTCATGAAATGGGGTAGTGAATGTTTGCAATTTTCATAGTTCTTTGGATACTTCGGGAATAGCTGCTAACTCACTGTTGGGGTTGTGTGTGTGTTTGTGTGTATATATTATTGAAGTCACTTGATTTTCATTTTGACACTATTCAATGGATTCAAGTTTTTTCCATTTTAATGCTTCTAATTTTTATTTAGATGAAATAAAATCATAGTGTTTTACATAATTGCAGAGTATTCTAAAGCATTTTTCTTGTTACTCTTTAAAATCTGTAGGATATCTATGTAGCAACAGCATGCCATTTCTTTCCTTTCAGGTCTTGTACAATATTATTTATTTCCTTCACCTGTTTAATAGTATTTTCCTGTATGTCTTTAAGGGATTTATTTCCTCTTTAAAGGCCTCTATCATCTTTATAAGAATAAACAACCACCAAACCCAGTCACTAGGCAGATGCCAACAAGAGCCTGCTGACAGGAACCTGACATAGCTGTCTCCTTTCTGCCAGTGCCCAACAAATACAGAAGTGGATGCTTACAGTCATCCATTGGATGGAGCACACGGCCCCCAATGAAGGAGCCAGAGAAATACCCAGGGAACTGAAGGGAACTGAAGCCCCATAGGAGGAACATCACTATGAACTAACCAGTACCCCACAGAGCTCCTTGGAACTATACGACTAATCAAAGAAAACGCATGGTGGAACTTGTGGCTCTAGCCATATATGCAGCAGAGGATGGCCTAGTTGGTCATCAATGGGAGGAGAGACCCCAGTATAGGGGAATGCCAGAACCAGGAATGGGAGTGGGTGGGTTGGAGAGCAGGGGGAGAGGGGAGAAGATAGGGGATTTTCAAGAGGGAAAACTAGGAAAGGAGATACCATTTGAAATATAAATAAAATATCTAATAATAAATAAATAATTAATTAATTAAATAAATAAAATGACTAGGAAAAAATAATGGATTTAAGAACATTTTCTTGTGTTTCAGTTGTATTAGGATATCCAGGGCTTGTAGTAGGTAGCTGTGCTTTGGAGGTATCATATTGTCCTAGCTTTAGTTGATTGTGTTCTTTTGAGGGCTTTTAGTCATCTGGATTGTTTTGATCTGTTCTTGTTGTTGTAGGTATTAGTGTGTGTGTTGGGGTGGGGGTGGGTGGTAAACTTCTATGGTCCTGGTATGGCAGTCCTCTGATGGGTTTCCTTGGGCTGTGTGTTTCTGTATGGTTCAGCAGCCTCAGGTCTGATGAAGGTGGGCAGAGAGGCAGCAGAAGAATAGGGGTCCCTCTGGGATAGCAGACTGCTCAGGGCAGATTGCGATATTGCTATTTTTAATAGCATATTACTTAGGTTTATTTCTGACACATAAGAATTTCACATATTTATAGGTGAAGTATAACAGCTCAATCCAATGTTTAATAATCAAAGCTAAGCAATTACAATTTTAATCTTCTATAGAACTCACTGTCCTTTCATGTTGGTGAATGAACAACTGTTGGTTGATGAATCACTACAAGTAACTTTATTATTTGCTTGAATATAAGAAGTATTTAAACTTTCAATAAAATTTAAAGAATATCTCATTGGTGTGGTTTACTAAGTTGGCATTTATTTGAAAGACAAAAATGAATGATACTGTGACTTTTTTTCCCTGAGCATCTAGAGAAACAGCTTTGTGATTTTCTGGGTGGGAACATTGTAGGGAGGAGAATCAAAGTTACATTTTGATTGAATAAATCTGTGTTGCTTTTTAGATTCCCAAGCAGATGCAGAAGTGGCCTATGAGATATATGAGGGACAGTTCAAGGAAGCAGTCTGAACCGAGAGCTGTTTATTTATAGACACTCACTGAGTTAATTAGACTAGATGGATTTCACTTAGGGATGAGGGGAGGAGTATAATTACTGAGCCTCTGAGAAGTTCAAATGCTAATGATTATAGAAATGAGAAGGAACTAATAAAGGGAACTAAGAAAAAGTAGGTCACGAATTAGAAGAAGAGGAACATGATGTCCAGGAACCCGGTGAGATAGCTAAAGGAACGGGCGTGGTGTAATTGCTGTGCTCTGTTGATTGTTAGGTAAAAACTGAAAATGGAATAGCCACTGTGGGCTGGAACCCAATGACTTTCGCAGGCACTATGCTTCAGTTAGGGTTAAAAAGAAAGCCTATGGGACATGTTCTCTAATGTAAAGTGAGGAGAGCTTAGGGGCAGAACTACTGTGTACATAGTCCATTATGCTTTTCCCAGTATGCTTGCATCTGCCAAAATGAAACCACTCTTCTCTCCTGGCTGTGTCTCCAACTAGAGGGCACATAAAAGGCTTTCATCCACTACATCGTCTTACATCCAACCACTAAAGTGAATGCCCGTGAACTAGAAAATATTGACAGGAATCGTTCCTGAATATTGAACGTATTTCATCTTGTCTTCTTCCATAATACAGGTTTCACCCTCAAATTAAAGTCCTGCTTGGAAGCATTCCCTTACCATTACGTTAATATTACCGAAAGGAATAACTCTCTGCATCACGCCTAATAGAAACAGTTGAATTTGAAAGCCCATGGACTTATGTTTCTCCAATGGCCACAGCGTGTGTAATTATCTGTTGGTTGAATAGTTTCTGCCTTGACCATGAAGGCGTTTGCGTTTCGGCAGCTGATTTTGTGGTGAAAGGCCTCACACTTTTGAACTGATTCAGTAGAACATTATAGGGAGCAGAGTGAAGAAGGAAAAAGATACCAAACGGGCAGATGGGATACCTGAGAACCATCCCTGGATATGCTGTGTGGGTGACTAGAGTGTCAGTGATGGAAATGAACACCCCAAAACATAAATTATCACAGCACACCTCCTATAGACTGAAGTAAACACCACTAGCATTGGGTTTTATCTCACCTCACGAGGAACTGAGGTATTACGTTGTTGTGCAATTGCCTAATGTCTCATAGATCATTTGTTAAGAGTCACTGTGGAAGCCTGGCAGAGTCCACACCTTGGGGACTTTCAATATAAGCTTTTCTCTTCCCTAGTTAGGGTTCACTGGGTTTTAGTGAAGTGAGGTTTATAAAAACTTACCTGCCATTGTTTTATTTTGAGAAATGAGGTCAGAAACAAACATATGTTTGAATGCGTAAAACTTTATACCATTTGTGATCTCTCTAAAATCTAGTTGAAACATTATTTTGACTTTCCTTGAAGGATCCTGCTCATCTAATGGTTATAGATAAAAGGTAAGAGAATAGAATTATAGTTCAGCAGCTTTCTTTTTAGGGTTCTAGACCTACAAGGAAAGCTTTCTAAACTCTCTTTGTGTACTCACTGATAAGTGGATATTAGCCCAGAAACGTAGGATACCCAAGATATAAGATACAATTTGCTAAACACATTAAACTCAAGAGAATGAAGACCAAAGTGTGGACACTTTGCCCCTTCTTAGAATAGGAAACAAAACACCCATGGAAGGAGTTACAGAAACAAAATTTGGAAGTGTGACGAAAGGATGGACCATCTAGTGATTGCCATATCCAGAGATCCATCCCATGATCAGCTTCCATATGCTGACACCATTGCATACACTAGCAAGATTTTGCTGAAAGGACCCAGATATAGCTGTCTCTTGTGAGACTATGCCAGGGCCTAGCAAACACAGAAGTGGATGCTCACAGTCAGCTATTGAATGGACCACAGGGCCCCCAATGGAGGAACTAGAGAAAGCACCAAAGGAACTAAAGGGAACTGCAACCCTATAGGTGGAACAACAATATGAACTAACCAGTACCCCGGAGCTCTTGTCTCCAGCTGCATATGTATCAAAAGATGGCCTAGTCGGCCATCACTGGAAAGAGAGGCCCACTGGACTTGCAAACTTTATATGCCCCAGTACAGGGGAACGCCAGGGCCAAAAAGGGGGAGTGGGTGGGTAGAGGAGTGGGGGGGTGGATATGAGGGACTTTTGGTATAGCATTGGAAATGTAAATGAGATAAATACCTAATAAAAATGGAAAAAAAAGAAATTAGAAAATACTACTAATGTTGTGGGTTTTTTTTTTAGTTTACATGCATAGTTTTCAATAGTTTTTAAAAATTACTTGTTTTTAAGATAAAAATTTGTAAAGCTTTAAGGGAGATGAGGAACATTCATAAGATAATCCCAGGTCGGGCATATATCCAGAAGATGTCCCAACCGGTAAGAAGAACACATGCTCCACTATGTTCATAGCAGCCTTGTTTATAATAGCCAGAAGCTGGAAAGAATCCAGATGCCCCTCAACAGAGGAATGGATACAGAAAATGTGGTATATTTACACAATGGAATACTACTCAGCTATTTAAAAAAATGAATTTATGAAATTCCTAGGCAAATGGATGGACCTGGAGGGTATCATTCTGAGTGAAGTAACCCAATCACAAAGGAACTCGCACAATATGTACTCACTGATAAGTGGATATTAGCCCAGAAACTTAGGATACCGAAGATATAAGATATAACTTGCCAAACGCATGAAATTCAAGAAGAACGAAGACCAAAGTGTGGACACTTTACCCTTTCTTAGAAATGGGAACAAAACACCCATAGAAGGAGTTACAGAGACAAAATTTGGAAGTGTGACCAAAGGATGGACCATCTAGTCATTGGCATATGCAGGGATCCATCCCATAATCAGCTTCCAAATGCTGACACCATTGCATACACAAGCAAGATTTTGCTGAAAGGACCCAGATATAGCTGTCTTTTGTGAGACTATGCCAGGGCCTAGCAAACACAGAAGTGGATGATCACAGTCAGCTATTGGATGGCTCACACGGCCCCCAATGGAGGAGCTAGAGAAATTACCCAAGGAGCTTAAGGGAACTGCAACCCTATAGGTGGAACAACAATATGAACTAACCAGTACCCGGGAGCTCTTGTCTTTAGCTGCATATGTATCAAAAGATGGCCTAGTTGGCCATCACCGGAAAGAGAGGCCCATTGGACTTGCAAACTTTATATGCCCCAGTACAGGGGAACACCAGGGCCAAAAAGGGGGAGTGGGTGGGTAGGGGAGTGGGGGGGTGGGTATGGGGGACTTTTGGGATAGCATTGGAATTGTAAACGAGGAAAATACCTAATTAAAAAAAAAAAAAGAAAAAAAAAGAAAGAAAGAGTAAAAAAAAAAAAAAAAAAAGATAATCCCAGGTCAAGAATTAATGCCTGTATTACCAAAGTACTATTTGTTAGATGAAACTGTTTTTGCCATATTCAGGCTAGTGCATAGACATACATACAGGCCAAACACCCATACACATAAAATATATCAACTAACTTAAAAAGAACTTAGCTCATCTATGAATATACTGTATTTACCTTTTAAAATCAATGTAATTTATGTACATAGTTGTTTTGAATTGTATATATTTAATAGTAATAGTTTATTATTATTAAATATTTTATAAAGAAAATATGATTATGATTAGATTACTTTAAAAAGCATTCCATTGAGAAAACACTTCAAGAATATATATATAAACATAAATATATATATTCATAAACATATATTTCTAGACAAACACAGTCATATATATACATATATATACATATATACATATATATGTTTCTTTACATATGTGGTAGATACTAAGAGATTTTGAAGTTGTTTTCTGAATTAATAATGAATTTGTACAATTAGACTAATAATTGGAATAAACTCTTGGTTTGTAGGAATTCGCATTATCTAGGTATATCTTCTACATACTTTTTTAAGGTAGCAGAACTATCTTTAATATTTTCTCTCTTCATCTGTACATTAACTATAAGGGCCAGAACTTTGTACTGGCTGGTTTTGTGTCAGCTTGACACAAGTTGGAGTTATCACACAGAAAGGAACTTCCGTTGAGGAAATGCCTCCATTAGATACAACTATAAGGCATTTTCTCAATTAGTGATCAAGGGTGGGAGGGTCCTTTGTGGGTGATACCATCCCTGGGTTGGTAGTCTTGGGTTCTATAAGAAAGCAAGGTGAGCAAGCCAGGGGAAGCAAGCCAGTAAGGAACATCCTTCCATGGCCTCTGCATCAGCTCCTGCTTCCTGACCTGCTTGAGTTCCGGTCCTGACTTCCTTGGTTGATGAACAGCAATGTGGAAGCGTAAGCTGAATAAACCCCTTCCTCCCAATTTGCTTCTTGGTCATGATGTTTTCTGCAGGAATAGAAACCCTGCTAAGAAATTAGCTGTGGATAAAGACTATAAATAACAAAGTGGATAAAGACTATAAATAACAAAAGTTAAGCCTTTAGATTGTTACAAAGTAATATCAACTTTATTATAGTTCTAAAACTGAAAGGTAAAACTATAAATGTTAGACAAAATAGAACACTTTCTAGACTTTGTAATTTTAAAATCTAATTTTAAAAATGATAGCTGTAACTGTGTTGGAAAATCTTTAATAAACGGGGCTTGATGGAGTTGAATCACTGTTAATGAAAAAAATAATAAAATAGTAGAACAATGTACAAAGGGGGAGATGCTTGTGACAGGTGCATATTTGAGAAAGGGCTTATTTCCAGAATATAATAATCTAAAAATCAATAAAAACGCCAGCTGAAAAAGATAAACCATTCCTAGTATACAAATGGTATGAATGGTCATGTCCCAACAAAGGACATTCAGATGGCCACAAAATGTGAGAGCCTACTCACATTCTTTATTCAAAGAGGTACAAAAACAAAATTAAAATCGCTTTATTTATTTCTTTTTCATTCCATTCTCTTATTCCCTTCTTCTTTCTGCTTTACAAATTGCCTCAATTTCTCTCAAGCTGGTTTGAAATCCACTGTATAGACCAGACAAGTGGCTGCCTTTTTAACTCTTAGGCACTTTCTGCTTCAGTTTCAGAACTATTGGAATTATACTCATCATGAGTCATCACATCCAGTTTTTACAGCATTTCTAAACATTTTCCAGAGTAATTTAAAAAAGAAAAATTGATAATATGAATTAGTAGTCAGGGAAGGGAGCAATTAGAACTACCATATACTGTTGGTGGAAATGTAAATTTTTAAGTCCCTTGAAAGGTATGTTTTAGCATCCACTGAAGCACAGATAATGCATATACTGAACCCTACTTCTAGATGATACCAATGGACCTTCTTCATGTCAATCGTCTGTTGCTTGAGTATTCATGGAGACATGTGAACACACCTTTGCTCACCCAGTTAGAGCACTAAAGTGATAAGAAGAAGCAATTCCACCCGTGTAGCTTGGGGGACCAGTGAACTTGTCAGGGTTACTTAGAGCATGGGTGATTCAAAGGGAACTCAAAGTCAGGTTAGTATGGGTGAGGACTCATGAAAGCTGCATCAGTGGAGCTGCATCCCTGCTAATCAGCAGGCAGCTCCCTCATGGTAGGCAAATACAAAAGTTGATGCTCACAGTCATCCATTGGACCCAATCAATTAGCTAGAGAAAATACCCAAAGAGCAGAAGTGGTTTGCAGACCCATAGGAGGAACAACATTACAAACTAACAGGTACCCCAGAGCTCCCTGAGACTAAACCACCAATCAAAGAAAACACATGGTGGGACTTGTGTCTCTAGCTGCATATGTAGCAGAGGATGTCCTAGTTGGCCATCAGTGGGAGGAGAGGCCCTTGGTCTTGTGAAGGTTGTATGCCCCAGTATAGGAGAATACTAGGGCCAGGAAGTGGGAGTGGGTTGACTGGTTAGCAGGTGGGAAGGGGATAGGGAATTTCGGAGAGGAACTGAGGGAAGGGGATAACATCTGAAATGTAAATAAAGAAAATATCTAATAAAAAATTATTTGCTACATATGCAACTTTAGGAGAGTCCTTGTGAGCCTTGTAAGAGCCATAGTTTCTTAAGCCTTGTAAATTTCATTAGCTTCCATGTTCTATGAACCTTCCCTCTTCCTTTAGTAAATGTTGTTTTAATTTGGAGGAAATAGTTAGGCAACAGTGTACAAATGATTATTTACAGAAGGATTACTTGAAACAATCCAAAACCAAGAGTATCCCAGAACACTAGTACAGTGGACAGAGTGTGATACATGCAATATTTCATAGCAACAGAACAAACCAAATACTTCATTAGATATTAATCTAATTATTTCATATACTTATCAAACAAAATAAGTCATACATGAAAGATAAATGAATTTAGTTAAAATTGAAAACATGTTAATGATCAAAAATGATGCATACAATAAGTCATACTTCTAGGTATATTCCAAAGCATTGTTCCTTCTGTTAGATGTAAAAATCCTGGTAATATTTCTAGAGACATGGAAAAAATTAGACCAATGAGAGCCCCTAGAGTTTTGTTCATAATCTTTTTCTTGGGCTATTTGCTAGTTTCATGGCTGACTCCACATTTGCAAATATAAATGCTTTGTGTCTTTGAGTATGAATGGCACACAGTAACAAATATTGTTTGTTGAAGGTTAGAAAAATTAAGGAAAATTAAGGAAGACAATTTGCAGCTAATATATTGTCTACACTAGCTCTTCCTTGAGAGAAGACAGGGCTTTTAAACAATAAAGCCCTTCCAGAGTCTTAAGAAGAAGTTCACTTTTATGCACTGTTCCTTACCAGTTCAGATTTTATCCTGCAAGGTACTTTAACCATACCACTACCTCGTTCTTCCAGTATTGTCTAAGAAATAGAAAATTATTAATGTAAAAATAATGACTGAACATAAATATTTAAAATCATTTTTCTTATTAAAGACTTACTATAAAAATTTTATTGGGTAATGTGGTACTTCTAAATCAATTTGCCTTGTCAGATTTGTTGATTAGCGTAACACTTTTGCCTTTCCTTGAGGGATTTCATTTAGTCTTTGTTTTCATTTGTTAGCTTTATTCTTTGCTATGCCACCAGCACATATTTCATATCATCAATAGCAGATACCTTTTTAATATTAATTTGTAGGTCTAAGGTATGAAAATTAAATATAAACATGTTTATATGGGGTTTAAAAACTTTGAAATATGAAATAAATGTTTCCATTTAAAAATCAAGGGGCCTCTCTTGAAAAGGTTTATTTTATATCTTTAACCCAATAAGGATATAAATAACCAGGTCCTAATACAGACTCAGAAACAGAGAGCCGGAAAGATAGGCTTCCATCATGTGCATGTATCAGGGAGAGTTCAAAGCTTACCAGAACAGTACAATGTTACCTGGAGACACACTTCTCAGCAAGTGACCTCTTTTCTGTCTCCTGCATCTAGGAGTGTCCTCCTGTCTGTGTTCGCTTTTCATTTATCCATCAAAGTTTAATAAATGCACAATGTCCATGCCAGTTTGCTATAAGTTTCCCATAACAACCTGCTCACACATATACTTACATTTATGAAAACAATGTCTTGTGGAATTTGGAAAATATGAGTATGTTACTATATTTCTCTCTAAGCCACCCAGAGTCCCAAAGATAAGGGAAAAAAATCCCCTAAGCTCTACTACTAAAATGGTTATAATTGTTTTGGCCTTATATAGTTCTCGTGTGTAACTATGTTTTTATATTGTGTGTCTTCCCCTACCCCAGAGCTTAATTTACTTATTTTGCAAAGAAATAACAGAATAGGGTGTTTTAATTTTTATCAATTTATTTTACTTTTAAATATCTACTGTTCACAAAAACTTAGCTTGTATATATTATTTGAAAGCTATATATGCACTGTATAAGGCTTAAATCTAGCATAATTTTTAAAAATCTCCCTAAAAGATTATCATTTTTGTCTGGTAAAACTTCTAGCATTCTTTGCCCTAGCATTTCAGAATGTAGAATACATTCTTCACTTTTTTTTTTTGAGTGAAAATGTTTGATAGTAATAATTCAGAGGTTCTTGCTTCTTTCCAGTATTCTATAAAACTCATTGCTCCATCTCCCATAGGGCCTTTTCCAACCCATTTACCACCCAATTTCTTTAAAAAAATCTTTTAGATTCAACACACAAGTGAGACCAGACAGGCAGGCCTTATCTTTCTGTTCCTGGCTTATTTAATTAAACAAAATGATGTACAGTTCTATCTATATTTCCATAAATTATAGGATTCTATTACGTATCCCTGAGATCACCAGGGGGTTGCCTGTGTATTTATTTATACCACCTAGCTTCATATGCTCCTCACTCAATAAACACGTGCATTGTCTCCACTTCTTGACTTTTAGGAACAGTGTTGAAATGACCACAGAACTGAAAAACATCTCTTCCACATAATGATATCATTTCCTTGGGTACATGGCACAGGAGTGGGATTGCTAAATGGTGGGGTCGTTCTAATGTTAATTTTGGAGATGCCGCCATACCATTCTCTATAGTGGCTTTAGCAATGTATAATCCCCAACAGAAGACTACAGTTTTCAACATATCCTTTGCATTAATTGCTGACTTTAGATTATTGATTGGCCCTTCTCTGATTGCACTCAAAGTTATACCTGCATTTCCTTAATGATTAGTGACATTGCAGGTTTTTTCCCTGTGATTGTTATGGCCTTTGTGAGATTTTTATTTAGAGCTGTTGTCCATATTTAAATTAGTTTATATGCTTTCAACTTTCCCGTTCTTTCTTTCTTTCTTTCTTTCTTTCTTTCTTTCTTTCTTTCTTTCTTTCTTTCTTTCTTTCTTTCTCTCTCTCTCTCTCTCTCTCTTTCTTTCTTTCTTCCTTTCTTTCTTCTATCCTTTCTCTCTCTCCCTCTCTCTCTCTCTCTCTCTCTCTCTCTCTCCCTCCCTCCCTCTCTTCCTCTCTTCCTCTCTCCCTCCCTCCCTCTCTCGCTCCCTCTCTCCCTCCCTCTGTCTCTCCCTCCCTCCCCCTCTCTTTCTTCCTTCCTTCCTTCCTTCCTTCCTTCCTTCCTTCCTTCCTTTCTTTCTTTCTTTCTTTCTTTCTTTCTTTTTCTTTTCTTCTTCTTTTTTTTTTTTTTTTTTGAGACCAGCCTTTTTAGTGTAGCCCTGGCTGTCCTGGCAATCACTGTGTAGACCAGGCTGGCCTCAAATTCAAAGAAATCAACCTGTCTCTGTTCCTAAGTGCTGGGATTCAAGGTATGTGCCATCACTGCCCAGCATGTTTTCAAGTTCTGTAACTTCCTTTATATTCTGAGCATCAGCTCCTTGGGTGATGCACACACTGCAAATATGTTTGCTATTCCACAGGTGTCAACATCTAGTACATTGAGGAACCCCAAGTGAGAGTCACAGGGGATGTAGGAGCAGTCACCTCCTACCATTTCTCTACACACAGTCTGCCTTTGCACTGCTTCCTTGGCTCCGCAGAAACATTTTAGGTTAACGTGATCCCATTGCTTCTTCTTCTTCTTCTTCTTTTTTTTTACTTTATTTCATATGCTTTTAGGAAGGAAAAACAAGTTATATGATCTCTTGATCCACTCTAATCTGCACAAAAGCGATTGTCAGAATATGTTAATGTTCTTTGGAAATCACACATATTCTATGCACCGTGCAAAAGGTAATATGTTTGCCACTTGTCATAATGCAGATTAGGGGGAAGCTGCGACTTGATTGCACTTATGCCTTAGCACCTGAATGAAACACTGTGATGCCATATTTAAAGTGACAGTTTGAGGGGGCTGTGGGTAGTCTATATACAAATGCTACTTGTGTATGTTTATGAGAATGTGGGATTTAACATTTGAGCTGGTAGACCATGCAAAGAATATTACCCATCCTAATTTCCAAGCCTTCATTCTTAGTGTTAAAAATCCCTAATAGAATAAATTATTCACCTTGTTTAACCTAAGGTAAATAATTGCCTAACCGACCCAAGAGACCTTTCTTTTCCTACCGATTGAATCAAATTGGAATAACAGCCATTCTTTTTTTTTAATTAGGTATTTTCCTCATTTACATTTCCAAAGCTATGTGTCTTTATAATATTTCACTTTTTTCCCCCTGGTGAAATCTTCTAAGCCAATTTAATTATTTTTAATGTTAACAGATGAAAGAAAGAAAGAAAATCATGGGTGAGTGCCAGGAAATAGTTAAGTGGGAACAAATGATTATGTAATCCTGTGAACTCATACAAATGTGATTCATCTGAAATTATATATATAGCCATGTATATAGATAAAAGAAAACTGTACTCCAAGGATGTTCTTTGAAATCATAACAAAAGAAACTGTAGCAGAAAGAGTTTTGTATTTTTATCCAAGTGTCCTTGTTCGCAGTCTTGGCTTTATCCATGTTCAGGAGTCAAGAACATGAAACCTCAGTTAGCAAGGACTATAATCTCTGAGAGATTAAAATCAAATCAACTCTGAACAGAACAAAACAGAGCAAACAAAAAACCCAAAACAAAACAACAAGAACAACCACAAAAACCGTAGATGGGTTGGCAGTGGGGTACCCTGAGGTCTAGAAGGTGAGCTTGGTAAGCCTTCCTCCTCATAGGTTATGACTTAGTTGCAAGTAAGTTAGTTCAGTTTTCAAAAAATAAAATAGCAAAGAAATAATACCAATGTTTAATTCAAGGCAGCTCCCCATACTACAGATTTCTGTGCTCTGATCATTTATTTTTAGAGTTTATAAACTTGTATAAAAAATACCTGCAAATCATTTAAAATATTGCACACCCAAACCCACCAGACCTCAAATATATAATTTTCAGCTTAGTGAACTTTTATACAATTAGAATAAATTTGGAATCCTCTTTCTCTACCTGGGTTGCCTTGTCCAACCTTGATATGAAGGTATGTGCCTAGTCTTATTGTAACTTGTTATAACATGTTTTGTTGTAAACATTGATATCTCTGGGAGCCCTGACCTTTTTTGAAGGGAAGCAGATGAAGAGGGGATATGGGGTGTGTCAGAGTGAGGGGCTGGGAGGAGAGCTGAGAGAGAACATTACAGTCTGATGAAATATGCAAGAGTAAAATAAAAAATGAATAGTCATTTGGAACAGAGTCTGTGGAACTTCACATCAAATTTTACACTTGCAGTTTCTAATATATTTTATGGGCTCATCCTTTTAGAATTAGATGCCTTTCTGACATTTGGGGAAACACCATGTTATGAATGCTACTCCCCAGAGCACATTTAAACATCTTTTCACACCAGCCAACGAGGCATGCAAGGAGACACAAATGTGTGTTTTGGTTATGGGATGTTTGATAGGCCTTCTGCTTGTTTACAGTGGGTCAGATGGGAAGTGGAAGATGCCAAAGCCTATTTTCTTTTGAATGATGGCTACTGGTCGTGTGTAATAGGAAGACCTTTATTTCTGCAAACCCACTTGATTTCCCTAAAAATCAAGAGTTGGAGATGATATAATTATGCTAGCCTTACAGACTAGAATGAAGTTCACACTGTTAGAAAATGACTGAAATGTTGTGTAAACCCAATCATTGTGGACTATTTAAATAAGACTTTTACTTAGTGTGGCGATTTATAAATAAAGGGAAGAAAGAGAAGAAAGAAGGAATGCAGAAACCCAGAGGATGGAATTAAATTAAAACTACTCAATATGAACCCAGATATGCCACCAAAAATACTTTGAAAGCTAGCATAAAGTTAATAGGAAAAAGTCAACTATAAACCTCAAATCTAAAGACTCTCCCCGCCTTATTATCCAGCACATACACTTATGTTATTTTAAAACTGTTGTCCTTACTAAGCATGATACATTAAGAATTTTCTGGTACTTTGACTCAGTGTAAATAATTTACTATTATGCAAAATTATACTGAGTAAGTGAGCTATAATTACAGAAACATTATCTTCATTGCAGGCGTGTGTCTGTCACTGTGATACACAGGACAGAAAGGGACACATATGGAGTTCTTTTTCACAACTTTGTGTCAATCTTTTTCCTCTATGTATCTATTTTATATGAAACGTTTGTGTTGTTTCTTCACAGAAGTTTTAGTTTTAGAGATTATACATTCATGTATCCATTTATACATGATCAAAAATATCAACTCTGACCAGGAATGTGACTCAGCCATTCAATACTTGCTTGGTATTTTCTGGGCTCAGTCTCCACTATCACAAAATCAAACCAAAAGTAAAAAAGAAAATAGTTAAACCGTTCCTTCTTTAACTCAATAAAAATTACCTACATTGGCTTTTATGATAGAATGTATCTGTTACTTACCGGAGGACTGTCATACTAGGAGCTCAGATTACTGGGGACACTCTTTAGCCAGAGTGCATGCGTTTGCAAGTAGTTATTTTTTAAATTTTTCCCCCACTCTTCTCTATCTTTCAAGACAGTCCTGTAATGACATTGATTAGGATCATTCAGATGAAAATTCTCTTTTCACAAAGTAAGCATTATGTTTACAAACCTCTCATTGTGTGTAATCTCCTCACCTGCACATTACCAAGGCTTCCATTATCTCCTCCCTTGATGCAAATTCTCCCCCTCTCCCTGGTGTTAGGATCATCATCAGAGACCTAGAAGAGTGGCTTTGTGTTTTATTCTCTCTCAGCTCCTGGAAATGAGCTGAGAGCTGCACTTCTTTTCAGGGAGGAGTTTGTTCTGTGAGCTTCTCACAGATGTCGTTCTGGTTCATAAAATTATTTTTCTAGCTAAGCTGTTATAACGTGCCTTTTCAATTTTCCACGTATTTTGTCAGAATATATTCTGCACAGGTGCCTGGAACATCGCCTTTTCTTTGTTTACTCATAATTCATAGTTGTCTCTTGAATTTGAATATCTCCTTTTGCCCTTCAAATAAATAACTTATAAGTTTAATGTTCTCACTTTATCTGTGCATAATCGTATATAATTGGCATTAAGTGACTGACCTGGACACAGTGGTAAGGAAGAATAAGGGACCTTCTCAGAGTTCACCTTTACTACTTATCTTCACAATGGTAGACTTAATTCAATGTATTTTATAGAAACATTTCGGTTGATATTTTTTCCTTCATTCCCATGACAACCTTAGTAAAAAGGTACAATTATTCCATTTAGAGATAGGAGAACTGAAACATAGATTTAAATATAAATACTAAGCAGGAAAAGAAGTTGAGTTATGTTGGCCAAAGGTCTGTTGTATTTAGCAAATGGAAATAACATGTTTCAAGGCTTATGGAACATCTGTGGATACATTTGTTGGTGAGTAAATGGACTGTGGGTGTTAGGATGAGCTGTAGAACCTGAGTGGTGGAGTACTTGCACACCACGAAAACCCCCATAGGTTCTTAATTCTATGCTTTGAGCTTAAATAAAAGAAAAGAAATAAAAAAGATAGTGATAAGCCACATGTTTAAAAAAAGATTAGAATAGAACTACAGGGTGATAGAGCACAGTTGTATTTCAGAGAAATTAATTCCTAACTCATATTATTTGAATGGACCTGAATTTGGGTTTTATATTCCTGTGGATTTTTAACCAAAATAATTTATATTTATTAAAAATAAAAAATAAATTTTTAACCAAAATAATAATAGTAACAGTGCCTGTGTGCTTCAAACCCTGCCGAAAGATACAGTTGAAAAACACAGAAAAATATTGCATAGGGTTTCGGAGATGACTTGGAAGATTTCATCAGTAGGAATTTGAAATTTTATATATTCTTTTAAAAATTAGTTTCCTTCAGTCTCTGCTCCACATTTTATCTCTGTAATGCCTTCCATGGGTATTTTGTTCCCCCTTCTAAGAAGGATTGAAGTATCTACACTTTGGTCTTCCTTCTTCTTGAGTTTCATGTGGTTTGTGAATTTTATCTTGGGTATCCCGAGCTTGGCAGTCCATTCATATACAATCACCAAACCCAGACACTATTGTGGATGCCAACAAGTGCTTGCTAACAGGAGTCTGACATAGCTGTCTCCTGATAAGCTCTGCCAGTGTCTAACAAATAAAGAAGGGAATGCTCACAGCCAACCATTGTACTGAGCACAGGGAAAGAGCTAGAGAAAGGACCCAAGGAGCTGAAGGGGTTTGCAGTCCCATAGAAGGAACAACAATATAAACTAACCAGTACCCCCAGAGCTCCCAAGAACTAAACCACCAACCAAAGAGTACACATGGAGGGACTCATGGCTCCAGCTGCATATGTAGCAGAGGGTGGCCTTGTCAGTCATCAGTGGGAGGAGAGGCCCTTGGTCCTGTGAAGGCTTTATGCCCCAGGGTAGAGGAATGCCAGGACCAGGAAAAGGGATAACATTTGGGTGGGCTGGTGAGCAGGGGGACGGGGAAGACAGAAGGGGAGAGTGTTTTCAGAGGGGAAAGCAGGAATAGGGATAACATTTGAAATGTAAATAAAGAAAATATCTAATTAAAAATTATTTTATATATCCCCAATGATGGTAATGTTAATTGTAGGAGTATGAAATACAAGTTGATATTTTCTGCCAATAAATATATTCATGAGGTATAGAACACATCAGACTTCCTTAATTTTAGTTGCAAATTGATATTCCAAAATCCAAGCAGTCTTCCAGATCCATATAGGTTGTCTGCTGATACCTAACAAGTCATCTTATAATCTGTTCATTTAAACATAGCAATAACAACCTCTTACTCCTATTATTATCGTGATGGCTAGAAAACTCAAATGTTAAGGGTTTACATCCATCTATGTTCTCATTCCATCACAGAATTGCAAGGACTTATGTGGATCTAGATATGAATATCTCTATTGGGCATCTCCATGTAGCTTGTACTTGCTTACAACATGGCTGGGTTATAATGGCTAATAGTTTAAGAGACTGAGCCATGAAGTTATGTGGCCTTTTACATCTAAACATCAGATGTCATTCAGAAACACTTCATCTACGTTTTGTTGTTACAGCGTGTTACAAGTTCTACCTGTTTTTCAGGAGAAAAAAAAGACCTATGAGTCTGACGTTTTACTGTAGGATTTCTTATGCTATATTTTAATAGAATACTGAAAGAAAGATGCCTGGCCTATGACTGAGTGTGTGTGTGTGTGTGTGTGTGTGGCATATGTCACCATGCTTGAAAAATACAATCTGTCATTCCACCTGAGAGTTCTAAAATTACCAAGTCCTGGCCACAAGGTAGGAAGCCATGAGTCATATTAACCTCCTGGAGATATTTTTAAGCACATCAGGGGCTAGCACAAGGGGAAACTTTATCCTATCTCTCTGATAGTGCTGAATATTTGTACTGCAAAACCGCATGATGTTTTGATGAACTAGATTTCAAGTTTAAGCTTAGTAGCCTTATGCAAGGACACCTTCCTAAATTGTTAACATAAGTAGAAAATACCACCTCCTGAATTGCTCACCCCCCAAGCTGTGGGCTGTCCACTAGCTCTGTAATACTATGAAGACTATCAGAGCATCTGCACAACAGCTGTCATTTAGGCAAGTGACTCAGGCTGCCCCTAGTGTTCCAGAGATATTTAGGCATTTCAAAGATGCCCTGACTTTTATTAATTTTTTAACACTTATTAAATACATGTTATGGATCAAGCACTGTGCAATATTATCAAAGTGAAAAGATCAACAATGATCCAGATGATCTAGTAAGGAAAAGATATATATATGCCATTTTGTAAAGAGATAGAAAACTAAAAGAAATTAGATACTTTTTAATATCTTGCCAATAATGACTTTATATGAATCCTTCAAATGATTAGGCCAAGTATTAGGCCACTGTCTTCTGGAACCCATGAATTTCCCAAGACCCACAGACCGACAACTAATCCTTATCATCTGAGTGTTTGTGGGAGACATGTCATATCTGAACCAGGACAGAAAATTGTAGAGGTGAAAAACCCATTGGACTTAAAAATATATGCTGTACTGAATAACATGGCAAAATTTTGTTTCTTCCCTTTGTCTGCATCCTGTAAAGAAATCATCTTTCTCTAGCATCCACATTATTTATCCTCTCGTTACTATAGTCATTTAAAGCCCTATTGCCTATAAGAGTTTCATTTATAATATTTGTGTAGTTAAAATGAAAATGGCCTCCAGACATTCATACATTTGAATGCTTGGTCCCTGGGGTTTGGGACTATTAGGACATGAGGCCTTGCTTGAGTAGGTGATGTCTTATTGGAGGAAGTGTGGTGGGCTTTGAGGTTTCAGCTGCTCAACGCAGGCTAAGTGTCTTTCTTCCTGCTACCTCTCTATCTGAAGGCCAAACTCTCAGCTACCACTCCAGCACCACGTCTGCCTGTGCACTGTCATGCTTCCTGCAAGGATGCTAATGGTCCAAACCTCTGAACCTGTGAGCCAGCCCCAATTAAATGCTTTTCTTTTATTGGCATGGCTGTGGTCATGGTGTTTCATCACAGTCATAGTAACCCTAACTACAACCATACTGCAATATTGTGTACGAGTAACCTTTATTTTATTTAATAATGGCTCCAAAGCACGAGAGTAGTCATGCTGGCAATATAAAAATGCCAAAGAAGAGATATACAATGCTTTAATTAAGGGAGCAGATGGAAGTTTTTAATTTAATAAAAAAGAAAAGACATTGCATATTCAACGTGCTAAAAACATCCAGAAAGCATGAAACATGCATTCATGGAATAATGCAAAAGGAGAGACACCCATATGCTTCTTTCGCTTTTGCATCTTCAGCTGCAAAAGTTTTAGCTGCATTGAGGGATAAACACTCAGAAAAGATAACATTAAATCATGGAGTGGGTTAGTATCTGTGCTATTATGAATTCCTTGGAGATCTTGGGACCCACCGTCAAGGCTGAGAGGTCCTGGCACCCAGGACACAGAGGACTGATTTATTGTTTATTCTTGAGGACTGGTACCTGAACTAAATACAAAGCCCAATGTCTTCATTTCCCTGCATTCTGGTTTAGAGTCGGACTAAGCATATTTTGCAAGAAGACATTAAAATTTATAGAACCTAGAACTAGAAAAGAATTTCGAGATCAGGTCATTATTATACAACTCTAGTTAAGTATAAGGCAATAAACTGGTCTATGAAATAAAAGTACAACACACTTGAGTAACAGACTGAACTTAATTGTTATTTTTCTTCCCTTTATTCTTGAATTTTAAAACCATTTTATGAATGCTATTTGAATTCATTATACTGCATTTATTGTTCTTTGCTAACGAGATATTATGCAAATTGATGTTTAAGCAACGTTTTTGAATATCTACAAAGAAGATTGGTCCACTTTATAACGGGCTGTGAGTGTTTCACGTGAGCCCAGGATGAAACAATTAGCAATTTCCAAAAGCAGAAATAAATTTTCTGGTTTCTGATTTCAAAACTCATCTTTAAAATCAAGTATCTAGCTTCTAAAACCATAACCTTCAGTGTCTGTCACACATATCCCATTCCCTTTAAAACCCAGATTTTGTAGGCCATGACCTCCTGGGAGTCCTTCACTGAATGTGAAGGCCATGAGGAACTTGACAACAGGAAAAAATTCCTAACACACAGGACCAAAAATCAATTCAGAATCAACATGTAATGAATTTCTGGAAGTCTGTGGCTGTATTGGATCACACAACTTCACAACAACCTTGGGTCTGAACAGAGAGTATATTCTTAACTCTGAACAGACCACCATGCCAGGCAACATATGTTCTACCTAAAACATCTCAGCTCTCACTATTTACCAATTGCAGAGTTCAAATAAGGTCTTGTGACATCTGCCTCCTGTAATTTCTCAACACTTAATGAATTAATAAAACCTTGGACTTCATCATTTTAGAGTGTTTGATTTTGAAATTACTCTTTGAGTTCCTGACTTGAATTTTTCATAAATGATTAAATGAACTTGGCTAGGGTTTAGGACAACATTTCCAGCAAAATCTTAATTGGCCCTAAGCATACTTCTCTCTGTCATTTTTCACTGTGTGTGTGTGTGTGTGTGTGTGTGTGTGTGTGTGTGTGTGTGTGTGTGTGTGTGTGTGTTTCTTTTTTCTCATTGAATCTACTTTGTGCTGCCCAAAATTTTTTGAATGTGTGGGCTTCCACTGGAGCATGATTGACCTAACTGGATGTGTATTCTTAAAGAAAACTGTTTCTCAGCTAACAACTGCCAATAGCACAGTAGCTAGGGGTGGAATCCCTGTGCCCAGCTCTCATCTCCATGCTAAAATTTGACCTGGCTTAGGCTTGCAAAGGTTTTGTGTATGCCCATGAAACAACACATGAGTTCATATGTGCAGCTCCTCAACTGTGTCCCAAAGACACCATTCCCTTATAGTCACCTCCCACCGCTGGCTCTTACACTCTATCTGTGTAAGATTTCTGTGATGATTCCTGAGCCTTGGGAGGAAGAGGTGGGACATACATTTCATTTAGAGTTAAGCATTCTGCAGTCTCATATTCTCTACAGACTGACAGTTCTTGTTCTCTGTGCTAATCACCATCTGCTGCAAATAGGAGTTTCTTAGATGAAGATTGAGAAATGCATTATCTATGGGTATAATTGTAAGTCATTAGGAGTAGCAAAATAATGATAGTAAATTCTTCACTATGGTTTATAAACTGTTAATCCAGAAGAGTTTCCAGAGTTTATTAATATAAAATCAAAATATTGAGAAACCTTGTGTGCTGTCTAATCTTGTACCAACTTGACTCACAAGTTAGAGGTATCTGAAAGGAAAAAAACCCTATTTCTTGAGAAAATGTCTTCATAAGAGAATGCTTAAGGCATTTTCTTAATTAATGATTGACCGGGGAGTGCCTAGCACACTTTGCATGGTGCCATCCCTAGGCTGAGGGTTCTGGGTTCTACAAGAAAGTCATGTTAAGAAAACTAACCCACACATGAGAAGCAAGCCAGTAAGCAGTACCCCTTCTTGGGACCTGCATCAGCTCCTGCCTCCAGGCTCCTGCCTTGTTTAAGTTCCTGTCCTGATAATGAACAGTGTTGTGGAAGTGTAATCCAAATATATCCTTTCTTCTCCAATTTGCTTTTTGGTCATGGTGGTTCCTCACAGCAGCAGAAACCCTAACTAGACACCTCGAAAACTAAGGAGTTAGAGAAAGGACTGAAGGAGGTGAAGGGGTTTGCAACCCAACCTCATACAAAGAACAACAATATTAACCAACCACACACACCGCCTCCAGAGCTCTCAGGGCCTAAGCCACCAACCAAAGATTACTCATGGAGGGACCCATGGCTCCAGCTGTATGTGTAGCAGAGGATGGTCTTGTCAGGTATCATTGGGAGGAAAGGCCTTTGGTCCTGTGAAGACTCCATGTTCCAGTGTAGGAGAATGCCATGGAGGGGAAGTGGGAGTGGGTGGGTGAGTGGGTACCCCATAGAAGCATGGGGAGGGGATGGGATTGGGGTTT
This sequence comes from Mus musculus, assembly GCF_000001635.26. NCBI lineage: Eukaryota > Metazoa > Chordata > Mammalia > Rodentia > Muridae > Mus > Mus musculus. Next base: position 51,226,430 of record NC_000084.6, read on the forward strand.
CTGGAGGAGAAACCGGCCTTATTGGAGGATATATGTTACTGTGGGTGAGCTTTGATGTTTTAAAAGCCAGTACTCTTCAGGGTTATATAGATCTCTCTGCTCCTAGGTTGTGTTTCATGAAGTAAGCTTTCAACAGTTCCTTCAGCACCATGACTACCTATCTGCCTGCTGTCATGCTGTAATGGTCACTGGACTGTAACCTTTTGAAACTGTGAGCCTGCAAAAGTCTTTGTTTTCAATTGTCATGGCCATGGTGTTTTCTCAGAACAACCGAAAAGAAATTAATTCATAGTCTGATGTAAAATTTTCTCAGAGGAAAAGAGTTGCAAGGTGGAAAAGCAAAGAGGCCACTTCTGTGTGCTATCCTATGTCTTTTTCTCATCCTTTCCGTGTGCAGTGCTGGGGCAAAGGAGCAGCCAAGACCTTAGACACAGCACAGATTCCCATCCCACACAGCAGAGGCACGTTCTTACTGGACAGACTGTGCAGGTGTTCTTCTGACCCTCAAAGGAACTTTTTCTCAGAATAGTAACTAGGAGGAGCTGGAGCAGGGAACTTGAAAAGTGATCCAATTCTATTCCACTTGAAAAGGAAGTTAAATTCTTTTCTTTTTAAAGTGGAATTAAGAGAGAGAGAAAAAAGAAACATTTCTTCAAAGTACAGCAGAGTACGAGTTCCTCCTTCCTATGAAAGAAAAGGCTAAATTGTAAAAAAAAAAAAAAAAAAAAAATTATGAGAGAAACAGACTTTGCAATAGTACAAGAAAATAAAACAGCTATGTCAGTCTACCACAGGGCACACATGTTCTAATTGAAACAGGCTCACTGCTCACTCGTGAGAGGAACAAGAGCATTCGTCTGCACATTGCGTCGTTGCATCTGTGGTGTGGTGTGTGAAGGAAAGCATATCTCAGGGTGGGTAACACTGATTCACAGTTCTCCTCTCTTCCCTTGCTCTTCCCTTGTCCATGCTGATCTTTTTTTTTTCTTCCTATAATGCATGAAAGCTTCATCTGTATCAATCAACATTTGAAGTGAATGTTTCAAGAAAGCTGTGTGTTTCAGATACATGTAGACATTGTTCATTGATTTTTAGAAGTCTGTTGTCATATGGCTTACTCTGTAGAGAAATAATGTACAAAATACTTTCAATAGACTCATTAAAATTATTTTCATCTTAAAAGTAATATGCATATCTATTGTAAGACATAGTTGACTAGGTACCTCTGTCTTAAGAGTAGATAATCTACTAAGAGGAATACTGTCGTATTATCTTTGTTTTGGCTCAGACTAGTAAATAGTTTTATAAAATGAAATTTGAAAACTGTATATCTTGATTACTTTTTGTAACTGTGAATTTCAATAATTCACACTTAATATTCTGACACTTGACTCCTTATCTGTTTTCACAGTATCAGTCATGTGGTCTATATCTTTAATCCTAATAGTCAGAAAGCTGATGTAGGGGGCCCAAGATCAGGGCTAGCCTGGGCAACACTCTGTGACATTCTATATCCAAACAAAACACACACACACACACACACACACACACACACACCTGTGTAGAAGTAAGATTTTAATACAACCAGTGATTTCATCTTCCTCTATCTAAAATAAGATTTAAACTATTTACATTAAAACTAAATTTTAATAAGCTTCTTTTTAAAGGTGAAGAGCCTTAGTAAACTTTCTGGCTAGAATATTTATCTTCAATTATTTCCCTAACTTTAAACTACTTAATCTCTCTGATTCAGTTTTACTAGTGTGAAGTAAATATAATATAAAAACCCACTTTATGATTTAACTAGGTAGAAGTGAGTAAATGTATTTTGATAAATCATAAAAATTGTGATCATTGACCTTATTCTAAGGTGTTTTGTTGTCTAATTTGGAGGTACTCTTTGAAATATATTTTCTGGCTTTAAAAAAAAAAAGTGTCCTTATGTTAGTAAGAATTGCGCCTAATTTCTGAATGTTTCCTATCAACTCTCAATTTCTTACTTTCACTGATACCACTCCAACTCTTTAAATTGCTTTCTATTTAATATTCAGTTATCATGATCTACTTATCATTTCTGAGACCAAGGAAAGTCAACCTGATGTAGATATTGATGACTTTTCTTATAAGCTTCATCTATATCAAGAATATTTTTTTCATATTTATGATAATATTATCCATGCCTTTTTTTCTCTATTCAAAAGTATATGTCTGATTTTGTATATATTTCACATTCTGAGGAAGTTCCTTTTGAATAATGTTTGTTCTCTGTGAGGATATTTCTGCATGCCAGACTTTCTCAAGTTCCATGTTCTATGACTGAAGGTAGAGTAGAGAGGCTCAGAGTTTTCGAGCACTGGCTGTTTTTTCAGAGGGCCTTCGTTTGATTCCCAATACTCACAAGGCAGCTCACAGTCATTTGTTATCCCAGAGGATCTCACACCCTCTATTGGTCTCCAGGAACATGCAGGGTACACAGATAAACATGCAGCCCAATCACCCATACATATAATAAAAATTAAATATTTGTTTTAAAGAAACAAGAATAGAAAGCAAATTGTCCAGATGAAAAATCAATGCCTGGCTCATAGAAAACTTCACTAAAATTTGCTGTTATTCGTAACAATAATATTAATATTGTTGGAAATATATGTGTCAATGATTTTTCATCACAGTTTTGGCATATACTTATGAACAATGAAGAAAAACCTTGTCCTTTGTTACATGTTGTAGTGTTTAGATTTAATGTTATAGCATTCTAGACTCTTCTGAGAACATTAAATTATAATACTCCTTTAGACATTTTATAGTAACTCCTTGAATTGCAAGAATTTTCTGGGAAAATTATTTATATAAACATGCATACACACACATACATACACGTACACACACATAACCATACATACACACCTAAACTGTTGATGCTTTCCTGCCGCAGTCACTGCTTTAAGGACTCCATAGGGGCTGTAGAGACTCTCAGTAAAGTGCTTGTCATAAAACAACAAAGGCTTGAATTTGGCTTCCCAGAAATTACATGAAAATCCAAACCTAGATGCTCATGATTGTAATGCCAATGCTGAGACAACAGAGACGGGATCCCTGGTGTGTAAAGCCCAGAGAGTCTAACTTGATGACAAGCTTTGTGTTTAGTTTGCCCGCCTAAAAACATAAACAGGAACAAGCAGAAACAAAGCAAACAAACAAAGCAGACAGAAACATAAAACAGAGAAGAACTAAGGACTACATCGGATGTCAACCTTTCGCACAGGCACACACAGTTGCATCAAGTATACATAACTGCATACACACCACATTAAGGTATACAGAGAGATATGAATGGACACATGTCACATACAAGCACTAATGATAGCAAAAAAGCCTACATGTACTATTTTATATGTATGTATCCAAGTTAAATTATGACGGATTTACATGAATGTTTCACCCTGCAAATGAGCTCTATATTACAAAGTCAAATATGAACTGGATTTTTTGTTTTCATTTGACCCAGTAAATTAAAAAAAGTTGTTCTGTGGAGTGTTCAATTGTTTTCTTTTGTAATTACATGTGTAATTACTTTCCTTTTTTTCATACCAGAGTGCACTCTCAAAACAACTAGGGTATGTAAGTAGTTCTGGTGGATACAATTTTCATGTTTATGGAAACTATGGTATAATACCATGTTAAGAGTACTTTTAAGACAGTAAACCCATAGAGATTAATAGTTTTAATAAATGCATAAAGAAATCAGAATTCCTTATTTTGAATTGAAGTCTTGCACACTAAAATGTTTTGGTTGCTGGAGTTTATGTGTTCACTTGCTGTAGATGAGAAGAAAAGGCTAGCATCCCTGTCTTACCCTTTACTTCTTGTACAGACCAACAGCTTGAATGTTTATGTGGCTGTCTGTCACCTCCCTAATCAAATAGCTGGAAATGATAAACAGCAAAACCTGCCATTTTATGCTGCTATAATTTTGTCATACACGATAATGAAGATGTCATCTCATCTCATACTCCCATAAATTTTGCTAACAAAGTTATCTTGGTTAAAGTCAATGTACAACTTCCCTTTCACAGTATCACCTTTCAAGGATGCAGTTCTCTGGGAAAAGTATTAGTGCTCTATATAAATTGAGTGTTTGAAGAACAAAGTTCTAAATACGTGTAGAGGAAAAGTACTCTAATCAATGGGTGTGTAAGGCAATGCTCTTATTGGAATTGATGGGAGAGTGATGAAGTACTATGTATGGTACTGGGTAATTTCTTACTGTTCTCCTTTCATAGATGAGTCATTTAACACAATACCTTTCTAAGACTATGTGAATCTTTAAAAAGCAGGTTTTGTTTTCTTTTTTTAAATCGTGATTTAAGACCATAGTCAGAATCAGGAAACAATTAGGGTCTGACTATGTGTTTGTTTGTTTGTTTCTTTTTTTCATGTACATTATTTCAGTACCTTTTAAGGGAGTGAAAAGAGAAAAGGGAGGGACTGACTACTTGGGACAAGCTAAGGAATTGGGAAGTGAGGAAAAATGGAAGATAAGATCAGAAAAAGTGGGAATAAACATCATCCAATATAATATCAACATGCAGGAAGAGATCACAATGGCACCTACTGTTTTATAATGTAATACGTTCTAATAACAACATGATAAGATAAAGAGATGGCTCAAGGGTTAAGAGAACTTACTGGTCTTTCTCATATTTGAAGTTCAGTTTCCCAACGCCCACATTAGGTGGCTCACAATACCTAGTGATCCATTTCTTTTGGCTTCTGTAGGTACCCAGAGGTAAATGCACATACACATATAAACACGAGCACACACACATACACATTAATAAATAACAAAGGAATGACTTAAAACAAAACCAAAAGAAGGTTGATGTGGAGCCACTAATAGAACTACACACTCTTGCAGTAGTTTGCAAAATTAATTAGAAATGCAACTTTTCAACACTTATTGTTCTGGTTTCTTTGGTGACTGCATTCTCTGTGTCCTATCCTTAGGAGGACCATGCTTCAGAGTTTAAGTTGAAACACTTTGTTCCCATGTCTTAGCTAATCACGTGGGCTCTCACAGACTCTTTCATTGTTCAGTAGGACATGTGTTTTGTTATACTGTGAAATATTTTTAATGACATCTTCATCTCTTAATTTCCTCGTTTAAATTTTTACTAGACTTTTTCTTAAATATTTTTGGGCTGATTTCCTTATTATTTCCTTATATTCTAGTTTCAACTTTCAAATTGTGATATATATATTTTTTTTACATATATATATACATATTATATATACACATATTTGATATATATATATATATACTTTATATATATATATATATGTAAAATGTCTTGTGATTGCTTTTCTCCTACATTCTCTTATGTTCTACCCATTTCAATCAACCTCACCTCCTTTCTTCCCTCAAGCTCTTTCCTGAGATTCATCTCTTTGTGCTTTGTTTTTTTTTTTTTTTTTTTTTTTTTTTTTTTTTTTTTTTTTGGACTCACTGAATTTAGCCAAGGCAATCTCCATGACCACAGCTTTGCATATCCCTTAAATCTGGTGGAGTCATCAGTGTGTAGACAAGAGAAGGAATTCTCACCTTTTTCAGAACCTATTAGTTGCCAGGAATTCAGCAGTGGCAGTGTAGGTAGGGTTCTAGAGCTCCTCGTCATCCATATGGAATGTTGACATCCTCTGCCAGACTAAGTATGTCCATCGCCCACTGCTTTGAGTTCCAGATCAGCAGAAATGAGAGGTCTGAACTGGAACACAGAAAGGCCACCAATGAATGCTACTAACATGAAGGCAGAATGTGCATACCACTCTGAGCTAACAGAAACTTCCAGGAATAGACAGTCAACTGGGGGTCTGCATCAGACTAAATTTTCAAGGCTGAAACAACTGTAGCAGATGTAAATGAGTGTCCTGTGGTCCTGTGATCTAGCAGCTACCAGATCTTAGAGCAGTGGTTCTTAACCTCCCTCATGATGTGACTCTTTAATATAGTTCCTCATGCTGAGGTGACCCCAACCATAGAATTGGTTTGCTGCTTCATAACTGTAATTTTGTGACTGTTATGAATTGTAATGTAAATATTTTTGGAGATAGAAGTTTGTCAAAGGAGTTGCAATGACAGGAAGAGAACCACTGCCTCAGAGTATCTTAGGAACTGACCTGCCTGTCAAACAACTGTGAACCTCTGCAATGAACCAAAAGATGTATAAGACTATATTGCAAATAAAATGAAAGAAAATCCAGGCCATAATGAACAAACAGACAATGTGGTGTGAAGCCAGGGTTTTAAAATTGAAGGTGTCCTGGCTATGAGGCAGGTAATTGAGAAAAATAGATGCAGAATGTAAGGCAAAACTCCAACAAAAGAACCTCAAAAATTTATGACTCTGGTGAAGAAGTCTGATGCAATCTAGACAACAGCATCAACAACTTATGCTAAAAGGGACATGGGAATGTTTTCTAACATTGTGATTTAAAAAAAACCTTAAAATATACTGTGTTTAAAGAGATCGAGGATGGCAGCCTTTAGAAAAGGGTAAGAAATTGCTATATAAAATAAAATGCATATTGTTAGAGAGATGGCTTAGTGTGTAAATAGTGCTTGTTGTACAGCATGAAGACCAGAGTTCAAATCCCCAGTGTCCAGGTAAAACGCTATGGGTGACAATAAGCACCTGATATACTACCAATGCAATGAGGGGGCAATAGATCGCTGGGGTTTACTGGCCACCAGCCTGTCTCCATGTTTAGTGAGAGAGCTTGACTCAAGGGAATGAGGCGAAGAGTGATAACATTTCACCTTACATGTGTTCCTCTACACTCCACGTATGTAGATACACCAAAAGCGTGCATCAGATACAAATCATAAAATAGATAAACAAACAACAAATACAATTTAGTGTGCTCAAATGTACCTCCTCCAAACTTGGGACCAAACCCAGGGAGACAGGAACTCTAGCATTAAGCTATTAAGTTCTTAAATTCGCCAGTGCTAATGTGTTCTGTCTTAGAATAAATCACTGGGTAATTTAAGGTGCATTAGAGAAATGAATATTTCTGTTTTAAGATTTAAAGGCATGCATTATGTATATAGTAACAGGGGTGCAGCCCAGGGGGTTGATATTGGCAAAGAGTGGGTGTTCTGTGCTTCCTCGGGTTTTAGCATCTGTAATACCTATCTGGAGTTATTTTCCCTTAAAGCTGTAGAAGTATTTTTTTAAAGGTTTAATGAAATATAATTGCTTCATGTCTTCCGTTATATCTCCCTTTGCCTTCCATGTGTGCCACTGCCCCCTCCTCCCATCCATGGTCTCTTCTTCTCTTTCATTCTTACATACATATGTATGCACATATGTGTACACATATGTATACATACACACACACCCACATTTGCACACGCGTGCACAGACACACACACAGGTGTGCAACACAACTCCCCCCCCCCGGCAACAACAAAATAATAATTACAAACTGTTGAGTCTTTTCAGTGTTCACCTTTTGATAGTTTCATTAACAAAGAAAGTGATTTCATACCAGCTATTACCAGCTCTCCAGGCATGGTAAGGAAGTTTGTGTTTGCTTGCTTGTAAGTACTCTAAATCATGATAGGTTTTTTGTGGCAATGATCTTGCCATTTAATTTGTTTGCCCGGATGTTGTTATCAGTGTGCCAATGTATACATTTCAGCTAAATGAACTTTAGATTCAATAGGGTATGTTTTAAACTGGACTTTTCTTACTCTTCCCAACATCCTGGGTTTCTTTTTGTTGCCTAAAAACATATCCAGTATTTCATGTTTGACAGAAGTTGATGAGAGAAATGCAGAAATGCAGATGTTTCTGAAACCCAAGAGGGGAATACTATTGAACATTCCCCGTTTTCTTCAGTTAGCTTCTCCAGATGAACCTCTGTTGGAGGAAATGTATCATTCTCATGCAGAACCGGTTTCCTGACAAGGTCCTGGTTCTGCCTTTGCACTTAGACCAGATGCCTCTTGCTACTGAAAACCGCACTGGGTTTGGAATCTGTGATAAATTAATATTCAACATAGAAGACAGAGGTGAGGATCGTTAATGAAAAATATCCCACTTATGCAAAAGAGCAAAACAAAGCATGATGCAGTTCTGTTTTCAAAGTGACTGCTAATTGTAAAGAGCCTTAATTTCATAATCAACAGGTTTTTTTTAAGTTACGACTTAGTATTCTAATATTCTGAATAAATTTGTATAAATCCAGTTAATTAATTGAAGTATTTTTATCGTGCTGTTTTAGGGATAGCTTTTCAGTTGCGATCTGGGTTGCTTTAACATGAAGGTTTTGATGATTACAAGGTCTATGAAGTTGTAGATAACCTGGTTTTTGGCCATGATGCAGGTTCTGTTTTATATTTGACAGGAAAACTATGAGTAGCCTTCTCATTGTACTTTCTGGAGTGTAAAGTAGGCCCTTGGTCCCTGTCATATTTCCATAAAATCAGGAAGGAATCCAAAGGAAGGTTTCTGCTTGCTGACCTCAGTATTCTGTGAAGAAAATTAGTCGTAGGAAGCCTCCATATGTGGAAGAGACTGGTGTTTCTTCCGAGAAAGATCAGGTTTTTTCATAAGCTACTTTTCCATAAGAGAAGATATTCTCTCTTAAAAATTACTCACTTTAGATATGCTCTGGTTGTTTTCTCTCCTAGAGTTATAAAATATTACCCAAATGCAATGTGGGGGAAGAAAGAATTTATTTGGTTTATACTTCCAGGTCACAATTACAGTAAGTCAAAGTAGGAACTCAAGGCAAGAAGCTAGAAACAAGAGTCATGCCCAGTGATTAAGGATATTTACTGCTCTTGCAAAGACAGGTTTAATTTCCAGTACCCATATTCAGTGGCTTATAATCACTTGGAAAACCAATTACAGGGAATTCTAGACTTCATGGGCAGACACACCCACATGGTGCATAGCACACATAATCCCACACAGGCTCTGACATCTATGTTTTTGTTTGTTTGCTTGCTTGTTTGTTAGGACCTTGAAGGAAAGCTGCTAACTGGCTGTCTCTCAGGTATCACTCTCACTTAGCCTGATTATACAGCTCAGGAGCAGATGCCTAGGGAAGGCACCACCAATAGTATTCCCATCTCTTTTAGTCCATTAGCAATCAATAGAGTTTCTCAGAGACATAGCCATAGGTTATCCAGAGCCAGGCTGAGATACAGTTCAATCACGGAACTGCAACTGCTTCAGCAGATTCATGTTGACAACTCCAGCTGCTAGGACAAGGTTTCTTGCAAGTTTATACAAATCAATGAGTTTGGTATAGCAAACAATTAGCTTTAAAATTGTGGATATATATATATATATATATATATATATATATATATATATATGGCTTTTCCTACTCATTTTAGGTGTACATGTTAGGGATTAATTATATTCACAATATTATGCAATCAACATCACTTTTTGTTTTCAAATTTGTTATCACCCCAAATCAAAACTCTATCATTGCCAGGTGGTTATGGTATACATCTATAATTTCAGCAGGAAAATCTCTGTGAGTTTGAGGCCAGCTTGGTCTAGAGAGCAAGTTACAGGACAGCCAAGGCTACACAGAAAACCCTATTTCAAAAACAAACACAAAATAAGTGAGAAAGTAAGAAGAAGAAAGGAAGGAAAGAAGGAAGGAAAAGCACTTTTTGGTCATAACTAGTGAGGTCCACTCTCCCCTGATTTCCTGGTAAACTCTAATATGCGTTCTTAAAAACAGCAAAAGGATATTATTTGCAGATTGATTCACTGAGCTTCCCTTTTTAAATATTGAGGATGCTTGTGATATTACTGTATGATAAACTCAGAAGGGAGATAAAATTCAGGCAAGATGAGGCAAAGAGAAGTTTTAATATAAGTAAGAACAGACACCCAACACACGCGTGCGCGCGCACACACACACACAAACACACACATACACACACACACACATACACACACACACACACGCACACACACACACAGACACACACGCACATACGCATGCACACGCACACACACACGCACACACACACATACACACACATACACGCACGCGCACACACACACACACATACACACACACACGCACACACACACACACAGACACACACGCACATACGCACGCACACACACACGCACACACACACATACACACACATACACGCACGCGCACGCACACACACACACACGCACAAACACACATACACACACATACACACACGCACACGCGCACACGCGCACGCGCACACGCGCACACACACATACACGCGCACACACACACACTCACACAGCTTGAGATCGTTTAGTAGGTAAGAGTATCTCCTGGAAGACTATGAGGCCTGGGCTTGGATAACACCATCAATTTAACAAACTGATTATCTAGCAAAATCCTATAACACTGCCATCTACTAGTGAGTTGACAGAAGGATTGCTAGGGGTTGCTGGCTTCCAGCTTGGCTGGACAATAAGAACCCCCGGTTTGGAGAGAGATATTCTCTCTTAAAAACTAGACAAATAGTAATATAGGACACATGACACCTTGTTCTGGCAGAAATCAGATACCTATGTATCACCCCCCCCTCTCTCTCTCACACACACACACACACACAGACACATACACAGATATTCCAAGATGCACACACCACATCTGCACACGCACATGTGCACTCACACACACTCACATACACTCCCCCACACATAGACAAATACACAGACACTCAGAGATACACACTGTGCAAACACACACACACACTCTAATACACAGATATACTCATAGACACTCAGAAATACACACACACATTTGTACACAAACACACAAACATACTCACACACACCCTTCCTTATATCACAAGTATGAAGGTAGGAATAATGTAATTAATGTCAAGTTATTTCCTCTCCTTTTGACTGTATGGTTTTGGGGTTTATTGTTGTTGTCTTTTGGGAAGGTTTTTTGTTGTTGTTGTTGTTGTTTTATTTTGTTCTGTTTTGTTTTGAGTCTTATCTGTGAACACAGTGTGTATATAGTTTGTAACTGCTTATGCAATTAAATGACTGGGATATAAAATGAAAAATGATGTTTTTTATTGTCAGATAAACTTTACTCCACTTTCATTTCTGTTCCTTGACAAAAATGGTTTAAATTTTGTGAAACACTTCTACAGTTTGCTTTCTGTTCCCACTGCTGCAGAGTTAGTGACTCTTACCCTGTGCTTAGCTGCTCAGACTCTCTGACCTCCCTGAGATGGACTCTTTGTGTGCAGCCCCCACTTTGATCTCCCTGCCCAACATAAACAGGGGCATTTAACTTGGGCAGACTGTGCCCTCCAACACTCATGTGTGTGACTCCCTCCACAAGCCTATTTTAGCACGCTGGAACACTGATTCAAAGACAGATGGAAAACTGGTTCCTTAACATTTAATGTACTTAGGGAAAGGAAAATTTCCTCCATTGCTATATAGTTGATACTTATTATTGAATATATCCTATAACAGGATGAGACACTGAACTGATCTTCAATTAATACTGCTTTGAAATATTCTATATAAAAACCTAAATGCAGTGTCCTTAATGTGGCAACATAATATTTCAATTCCCAGGTAATACATTACAGCTAAATATACTTTCAAGCAAAATATTTTCAAAATATATTTTATTATTTAATTGTGTTTTAAATGTTTGTTTATTTTAATTGTACTGGGTGAAGTATGTATGGGCATTACTGCCACAAATCCATTACTGATTACTAGCTCATATTTTCCTTCACAATAGTTCACAATGGAAGTGATCAGATATTGATCCTGAAAGACCGTTATGAGCATTTAACTGGTGGGATCAAGTGGTTAAGGATTTATTAGAGCTGTACTGTGTTCTGCACCTCTGACTTTCATTGGGCATTGTGCATGCTTCATGAAGATCACAACTAAGGCATGCAGCTGCTAATGCAGCAGAGTGGACTGCAGCCAATGCAATTATGTGCCTGGCCCCTGTGTTTACCATTGGAGTGTGATGAAAGTGTGTCTTCCTCTAAAAGTGAAGCAAAGCTATCAATAAAGCATATACTTTTTAAAGCACTAGCCAGTTCTGTATTTGATCACTGATGTTCTGAATAGTCATAGAATTTACAATGAAATGGAAGAAGCCTTGTAAATGAGAAGTGTGCTTTATGATCAGACTTTAGCATCTCTTTTGGTCATATTTAAGCTGAAATTCATTTAAAATTGAGCACTTTCTATCTTCCTCTTTGTTCGTTTTCTTAAAACTTGAGTGGTATTTTGTTGTTTGTTGGAGAATGCTTTTTATTTTTTACAATAATTTTTAGACATTCTACTAAAATTTATGACTAAAATTCCTGAAAGGCATTAATATAGCGTACATATGTCGATTTCTAATTAGGAAAGAAAGGCAATATAAGCTTTCAATAGGGATTTAGTTCACGTTGGTGCTTCATGTATAGGATTTGTCTTGTCAAATTAATTTTTATAGTGATATTTATTTTGTAGCTTTCCGAGGTTGATTGTTGTTTCATGGTTGATGTTTGATGAATGCATTTCCTTTAACAGAGGCCACTATCAAGGGCAATGAGACAGAACTGCTTCTCAGGAGTTTACGTTTTTTATGGCTTATTGAAGACTTCAGGTTGAGACTCCCACTGTCCTCGCCTGCTTAACCTAACTGAAGTTTAATTAAGTGTGCTAAGCCAGCAAACAGACCTACTTTGATTCTCAGAAACCTGTGCTACAAGGACAAGTAGAAGGTACCTCTTCTCTGAAGGGACTTTCCATCCTGCCAGTGGGATAATGATTAGCATTTGAAAAGAGCTTTCCTTACCAAAGCATTTCAACACATGGTTTCAATTGAGGGATATTTGTAGCTTATGGGTTATGGGCATTTTCCTAGATAAATCTGATGGCTTAACACTAAAACTTTTATTTTTCTTCCATAACACATCTGTGACCCCCTGCCCATGTGACACATTTTAAAAACATGTGTCATTGCTCATACAGGAGACAAGATAGGGTGGTAAGCTCAGTGTGAAACTTAACCATGATTTCTGAGAAATCTACTCAATATTCTGTTCTCAAACTGTGGGATTTTTGTATCTTGACTTTGGAGAGAAAAGGAAACACTTTGGGTGGGGTTTTCAAACCAGATTGTGATGTTGATTCATTCTGCCAGGGCCAAAAATGCAAATGCACAATGCACAATGTACATCTGCTAGGAACATAAGTTGGTATTCTCTCCTTGAACAAATTCAGGTTCTCCTGTTTCCCAATACCCAGTGCCAAGCTAGAGTTAAGTAGACACCAGTCCTCTCATAATTGAATGCAGTTTGATTACTCGAAACTTTTTCCATCTTAGCTTAGCTTTGTCTAAAACCTTCTAAGGTATGTTCAGAGGGGGGAATGAAGGAAGGAACTGTTCAGCTTATAGTTGGCAGGAAAGTACTAGTGCAGACTAAGATCACACGTTTTGGTTGGAATGGTTTGGGTAATAGGTTTTTCCACTGCACAAAGCCAGACATCTCAGCCAAGCAGCAGAACAGAGTATACAGTGTCAAAATGGAAAAAGAAAACGGTGGTAATTGTAAAGCTGAGAGATTCTGGAGGTGTGCTTACATTTTGGCTCTTGTACTTTGTTGTGAGGGAGGATCTTAGGCTTGCCAACTACTGCAGCCTGTGGCACTGCTGCCCTCCAAGAAAATTCATAGTCCAGCCTTGAGGGCTGAGTTCAGAATTTTATACTCAGTGTTTTGAGAAACGCGGTTGACACAGATTTGGACATGTGTTGTCCTTTCCTGCTCTTTCAACTCAATCACAGAAACAAAAACCCTTGGCAGAGCATTAAACCTGTACAGGCCGTTCCTGTATAGCCCATTTCATTGTTACAATTAACCTGGGAAGCCAGTTCTTTCTTAGCTTGAACATCACTCACCATTGTAGTGTAATGAAGAACGAGAGAAACATTTTTGATCAAGAGAATTCCTATTTTCTTCTACAATTCCATAGGCCCTCGAGTCTTTATGTTTAATGTTATTTTTTAAATCACTATTTTCAGAGAGACAGGAGAGCAAAAGTATGTATATTCCTTGTAACATATTAATTATAGGCTATAATCTCTTAAAAGTTAATTGTTTTGTGTCAGGTCATGGGTCTTTCTCATTCCAGTAGTGTAGCTCTTTTTTAAAAGAAACTAGTCACTCTAAGAGGATAGACCCTATAGCTTGAAAAAAATCATGTTACAGCCCTTTATAGAACTCTCTTTGAGACACAAAGACACAAAGAAGCCATGTTGTATGGTGACCTAACAGAGCATGATTTATTGTAACATACTGTCAAAGTTATCTTTGACTGTTGATTTGACATAGCCTACATTCAGGTAAAAAAAAAAAAAAAAAAAAGACAGTCTCAAATGTGCCTAAATTAGATTGACCTGTAAGCATGTCTTGATTGGTAAGAGCTGTAAAAAGCCCCAGTTCAATGTAGGTAGTACCTTCCATGGGTAGGTGGACCTGGGCAATACTGGAAAGCTAGCTGGGCAGGAAAATGTATGTAAACCAGCAAATAGCATTCCTTTATAGGGATACATTCAAGTTCCTGCCTGGAGTCCCTGATAGTCTTTGACCTGGAAGTCTAAGCCAAATAAATCCTTTCCCCACTTAAGTTGCTCTTGGTCAAACTGTTTTATTGCACCAAGAGAATGAGACTAAAACTGACCAGTTTATTGTACATGGCTCCTCTGAGCTCTCTGTTGTGTAAGCTAGTTTTGAAATAAATCACATGGTGTGGAAGTTCCCTCCATCCCTAAAAGGATGTAAGAATTAATTGTTTTCTTTATGGGCATATTTCTCCAGAAGGTTCCTCATAACCCCTGTCCCCACCACGTTGTTACTGTATGTATGATGGTTGCCTCTCTAGTGCTTTCTGCTTAAGCTCTCCCTCTTTCTGGGTTTTCTTTCCCTTTAAGACCACATTTATGTTATCGCTAGTGAATGGTCCCTGTCAATGCTCTCCCACCTCAAGTCCTGACAGGGTCTCCAGATCCTTTCTCCAAATAAAGAATTCCTACAGGGTCAGCTTCTTCACAACAAATCCAGCTTCTATGCTGCAACTTGCGCTAAAGCTTTGCTTTCGCATTGTAGTATTATAGCTTTGTAACTCTCCAAATTCTTTCAATATAATCAGGAGTACTCACTACAGATTAATATGAAATATGTTTGGAAATTTTGGTTGCAGTTAATAGTTAAATTTTATTTACTCATTTGTTTGTTTGTCTATTTATTTGTGTGTGTGTGTGTGTGTGTGTTTGTGTGTGTATGAGCATGTTCCATGGCATATTTACAGTGGCCAGACAGACAACTTTTAGAGTTGGTTCCCTCCTTCCACCATGTGATTTCTGAGGATTCCCTTCAAGTCTTGGCAGCAAGCACCTTTACTCGCTGAGGCATATTGCTAGCTCCTGCTCTCCTGATTTTAGAATTTTGATTCTGTTAAGTGGTTTAACTATAGAATTAATTCTGAGTAATTAGTGTCTGTACAATGTTATTAGCTAGGTTATTATTTATAATTAATAATTTATAATCAAACTTATAATTAGTTATTAACAGAGATGTTTCCTATAATCCAGGAGCACACAATAAATACTTGACAGGGGTTATGTGAGTGATTTATTTCCATATTTTCCACATTTGGAAGTATTAGCCTGTAGCACTAAACAAGAATTTGCCAACTCTTAAGATAGATGAATAAAGAAGTTAAAGCATCTAGTTTATCCAAATGTAAAATTTTGCTTTGCTTTACTAAAAATTCAAGGATATTTGTAATTAAATGAAATATGAAACAATAGAGGGAGCATCAATAAGATTTTAAAAATGCCCTTTCTCAAATTCCATCTCATGTTAGTTCCTGTTGAGTTCCATGAAGGTTGGGGTTCTCTCTGTCTCTGTCTGTTTCTCTCTCTCTCTTCTCTCTCTCTCTCTCTCTCTCTCTCTCTCTCTCTCTCTCTCTCTCTCTCTCTCCCTGTCCCTATCCCTCTCTCTCTCCATGTCCCTGTTCCTCTCTCTCTCTCCATGTCCCTGTTCCTCTCTCTCTCCCTCTCTCTCTGTCTCTGTCTTCTCAGAGCCAATCCATCAAGTTGCTCCATGAACAGTTAATGAATAAATGAGTGAATAACCAAATAACTCTTCCCTATGTTTTCATAACTAACTTGAATAATTACATTCAACAGCACCAGTGTTTGCAAAGCCGAACTGTTACCTTAGGTGTACGGTAGGAAGAGAATTTGCATCTTCCAGGGGCAGCATTCTAATACCTCTAGATTGAACATAACTTCACAGCACACGAATTAAAGGGGTCATTTGGAACTCAGAATCTTCAAGCTGTTTTCAACCAAGAGTTTACCTAGCCTCTGCCTCAATATTTAATCACTTTGATAGAGCAGTTTTTGGTTCATATGAGCTACTTATCCTATTGGTACCTAAGACACCAAGTGGGAGTGTCTGGGAA
The DNA here is from genome assembly GCF_000001635.26 of Mus musculus. Lineage (NCBI taxonomy): Eukaryota > Metazoa > Chordata > Mammalia > Rodentia > Muridae > Mus > Mus musculus. Next base: position 51,242,965 of record NC_000084.6, read on the forward strand.
GTGAGATTTCTTCACTTATTTGAAGATTACTTTTTTTTTTTTACCTTCTATTTAGAGGCCATTGCACACTGCTATGCTGAATGGGGTGTTTATATCTGCATTGTGATTGACTGCCTCTTCTGCCTCTTCTTTTCCGTATTACCATACACAGAGCTGGTATTAATATTTCCATAGGAATTGAATAGAAATACTCCACAATATTCAGTCAGAATTGAATGCTGATTATAAGAAAGTTTACAGTGTTTGCTATAGTATTCAGTAATACTTGCTTAAATGACCCATACGCAGAGTTTTCATGTTTTTACTCATGGTATGTGACATGGCATTTATTTCCTTCAAAGAAATTTTCATCTTTAGACACTATACTTTTTTATCTATATCTATATCTATCTATATCATCTATATCTATATCATCTATATCTATATCATCTATATCTATATCTATATCTATTTCTATTTCTATATCTATCTATCTATATCTATATCTACCTATACTTCCTTCCACCAACCTATGCTTCATGCTCCCCAGCTATTCCACACATAACTTCATCATCTTCTTTTATCATGATTTGGAAATTCTAAAGTAAATATTAGTGCTTTCAGTACTTATTTATTTTTTAACAAAATCCCAATAACTTGCCCCCATCCTTCCATCTCATATGATCAAATAGGGAAACAGAGCCCTAGGTGGGTAGTGACATCAGGACACCAGGAAATGCCTGTGAAGCCCTGTCCTACCTTTGACATGCTTTCAGAACTATAAATAGCCCATGGCAATACTTCTAAGAAAATGCAAATACATATAATATTTCTGCTCACAATTTGCACAAAAGGTGTTATTATCAAGATCTGTTTGAATATTAAAATTACTAAGAATCATGAATATCATAATTAACCATCATACTAGTTACTATTATGTAAATCACCATATATTTTAGTCTTTTTGTGTTTATATTCTTAGGGAGGAGGTAGCTATAATAATAATAATTATGAGTTACATCAACATTTACTTAAAACTCTAGCTAAAAAAATTAAGGAATGTTTATTGTATTTATTAAATTACAGTATTAAAATTTTGCAGTGGCCAGATTAGTTTGTACCCCTTACAAACTCACAGTTTATAAACAAAACTTCTATGTTTTCACAACTGTCTTCTTACATATTAACGATGGCATACTAATTTGTCCTTTTCAATATTAATATATGTGATAATTAAAAACTAAGTAAATTAAGTGCTCATTTATACTTAAATATTGATTTTTGCAAAGAATTTATTGTTACCAGGGGAAGGCCTTGGTGGCAGCACAAGTCATCATGAGGCTCTTTATCGTTAAGAGCTCCTTATGAACTGAAAGCATGTGAGGTCAAGCATTCTTTTGCTGAAGTTTTCTGTTTTTTTCATCACAAGAAAGCTGCCAGAGAGGGTTTTATTGGTTTCAGTATTTTTCTGTGTAAAAGAGACTATAGACCTATTAATGAAGCACTAATGCTTCCGAGGTAATCATTTGAGACAGTGCTTATGGTAGAGGTTAAATGTCCCCATTTTAGTAAAATCTAAAAGATGCCACGAGCAGTCAACTATTGTACTAGAAGAGTACATTTATTAGCTCTGAAAGACATAAGGTATCTTGTAATCTCAAGCACTGTGGGTATGCGAGCAGGTTTGCAGTGGCTGCAACCAGTTACAGCTCTTGTCTTGCATTGTACAGCATGATGTGGAATGAATTCCTGTGAGGAATAATTTTTCCTTAAGTTTCTTTTAAACAATTTCTCTATAATAAATGGGAGGCTATAATTGATGAATAATTTTTGTCTGTGAGATGATAGTAATTATGCTTCAAATTTTATTTCTTAATAGTGTGTGTATTAAATGGGTAGACATGTGAAATATGCAAGTAGTGCAGACACATATGGAGAAAAGAGGATATATCGGAGGCGTTAGTAGTGTCCTTCCACTAAGGGTTGCTAGGGATCCAACTCAGGTTATCAGGTTCCACTGTAAGCCCTTTCACCCACTGAGCTCACTTGCCTGCCCATTAGTTGCACTTTCAAACAGTTAGATGGGAGCTGTGTTGTGAGTCTAACATTCATTTTAACTCATTCTAGTTAGTATAAAATACGAAGAGACACTATTTGGAATTTATCTATGCTAATATTCTTCTTTGGAAGTGACTTCAAAAAGACTTTATAGCCAGGTTAAATGAAAACTGTTTAATGATATTATATAGGTACAATTTGATCTCTCTCTATGTTACGCAAGACCCATGGAAATACAATTGGAACTACTGTGGTTTGCCTACTTTTAAAATGAACAGTGTGAATTCACCATGAAGTTTCACAATTTTTATTTCAAATTTCATCACTAAAATTAACTTACCAACTTATATTTGGCAAGTCACCTACTCAATTCGAATTCCTATGGCCTATTTAGACTAAATTCCAAAGACCTATATTTGGTTTAGTGAACCAAAATTTTAAGACACCATTTCTGTGTTTTGTTGTTTAGTTTTATTGTTCTTTTTCCAACTCTACACAAACCAGGGTCATCTGGAAAGAGGGACCCTCAACAGAGAGTATATCTCAATAAGATTGGCCTGTAGGTAAGCTTTCTTGATGGATGATTGATGTGGGACATCCCAGTCCACTGAGTGATACCATTCTTAGCCACCTGGTCCTGGGGGCTATAAGGAAGGAGGCTGGGGAAGTCATAGGGAGCAAGCCAGTAAGCGTGCTTATATGGGCTCTGCATCAATTCCTGCTTTCAGCTTCATGCCTTGAGTTCCTGTCCTTAACTTCCCTTCATGATAAACTGTATGCTGTAAGAGGAAATGAACCCTATAGAAAGTAACTAGGGCGCGTATCTCCTGCCAACTTCAAAAGGCTTTTATGGAAATGCAGACCAACATTAAAAATTTGACGCTTACCTTTTTTTTTTTTTACTGTAATGAAATTTTACTATCTATAATATGACAAAGTTTTCTTATACACAGAAGGACCTTGATTAAAGTAACTAATATTTGAGGGTAAAAATTGGTATTGCATTAGTAAATATATTTGGAAATGACCTCATGAAGATGTGATATGGAGTCAAAAAGAGCAGTCTCCAAACTCAACATTTTGTGTAGTTTAAATGTTTCATGTCCTTAATTAAATAATGAAACAATGCTTAAACTAAACTATAATTTTATAGTAAAACATTCAGAGCTAAATATTTAACCATAAATTTAGTTCAGTGTGCTAGGAAAGATAAATTCACTGCTGACATAAATTTGACAGGCAATATTTAACTGAAGTAGGACTTTGTGAGAATTAGTGACAGGAAAGTCCTCCAGTGTCCTGTCATAAGGAATATCAGTTTTCCTAAAATATATGAAATATTTGCTGCATTGAGCCAGAGAGAGAAACTATTGTATGATATAGTATTGATTTTAATCATATTAGAAGTTCCAGAGGATCAAAAAAACCACAGTTAAATATAATACCAATTATCACTCAAAAATGTTTTTTTTTATTATGCTTGGATTCTAATGAAATAGATTCAGTGGACTGTATTGAACTCTGAGACAGAAGAAATATTCCAAGTGTCCAGTTCAAAATATAACAACATAGTCTTCTGATAGCTTTATCATTCTTAGTTAAGCTAAAATTGAATAGTTTCAGGAAATCTCAGATCCTATAATTCTTTTATGCCATACTTAATAACATTAAGTTTATTAAGTATACATAGGTTCTGTATTAGAAATAAGATAGGAAAGGGTTAAAAAGATGTATTCAGCTTATGAGTATAAAAAGAGAGAGCAAGTCTTTGCTCTGTAATAGTATGGAACAAACTGGAGGAAAGCTAGAAATCAATAAACTATAAAATAAGAATGTCAGATCATAGTAGGGAGAAGCTAAAATTGTATTAGGTCAAAACTGAAATAATACTGAATAATTATCTGACTCTCAAAGGAAGGAAGGCCAGACAAATTGGTGAGCTTGGTAAACAGGCTGTTTTGTGAACTAAAAAGAAGATGAGAAATGGATAACAGAAATTTGAAATATTATGCAGTTCCACAATAAAACAGAAAATGAAATTTATCTTAAATGCATTTGTCACCAAGAGTGACCTTGAATATGATAACAGTGACGAATTATGAGCTTGGTGACAGCAAGGCCAGCGGCTGCAGCAGCTGAGGGAGCAGATCAGCCTTGTGATTATGTTGCTGTTCTCAGAGACAGGGCAGGTGATTGATCATCTGTAGAAAATGCGCTCATGAGGCGGGGATGCTTAGTTTTGTTGTCAAGTCAAAACAACTAAAGGAGTTATGTCAGAGCATCACTGTTTAAGTCCCCCTTAATCAGCAAGCAAGGCTCCATGATACAGGCCAGCTACAATCCCTGATGGCTAAGTGACCACCAGCATTTGTGTTTTTTGCTGAATCTTGCTTGTGTTTTCTCAGTCTTTAAATACGAAAGGGCCCTACTCCTGTTATTCCCTCCCCTCGACCCTCCTTCCCTTTTCTCTTCCTATACTTCTACTCTATTTCTTGCTAATCTAACTTGGTATCTAACAGCAGATATATGATGAACTCCTAAACATCTAGCTTTAGTCCCTGCCTCTCCCTGAACTCAGCCCTACTCACCCTTATTGCTTAATGAACACCTCACACACTCCAAAAGCTTTGTGGTTTTGGTGTGGAGACCACAGCCTGTATGCTAGCAATGATACCCCAAGGCAGCATCAGCATCACTGAGGCCCATCTTTCCTTGCAAGCCTGACTTCAAGGTCTTCAAAAGTATCAGTGTAGTATAGTATATATGCAGGGAATGAAGGAGAGCCTGTACCTCTGGTTTTTCCCTTCATTCAATCTTGAGTTACTTTAGTTTGTTTACCCAGAAACAGAAAAGCTACAAAAAAGGTCTTATTTGTCACTCTGATATTGTCTTCTGAAAGCAAAGCATGACAAGAGTGTAATCTTTAAAAGTCAGCTCTCCATATGTTAGCAACTTCTCACTGTTTAAATGTACTTTTTGCATGATTTCTTTTCTTTTTTGTTCTCTAAAGTTGAGGTGTCAGAATAGAATTTGATTTGCAGCAACTTAATGGTAGTGCTTCAAAAGGGTACAGTGTGAAGAAAACAATAAACGTGAGTACTGTTCACTTATGGACACAGAATATCCTGTAGCGTGGGGTTAATGCGGGGAAAATCTTTCCTATAAAAATGAAAGGTAATATGAAATAGTGCTTTGACTGCACAACTACTCAGCTTTTTTATTTATTTTTTTGCCTGTTTACAGAATATTCTGGTATTTGAAAAGATGCTGGCCCTGCAGTTTTGTGGGGGAGAGAGGAAAAAAATAAAGAACCAATCACCATAGTCCTCAATAGTGAGTGAAAGCGGCAGGGGCACTGGGAAGGTTGAGGATAGAAAGGTATTGGGATTTAACAAGAACCAAGGTGGCAAATGAACTGTATCTGCTGTTCTCAGATTTTCTCGGGTAAGTTTAGGTAATTATTGCCCGTGTTCCAGCTCATTCATGTTGTAACATTGATGTGTCCCAGGGTCTGATTTCCTGGGATGTACTGGAAAGCAGTTTGCTGTCTAATGGATTCTGTGTTGACAGTGTTTGCATTCAGAACCCAGCTTGACCTCCGATTAGCTGCGTGCTTTGGGCACATCGCTCACTTTATCTGTCTGTACATGTGGGTCTTGTGCTATTTTAAGCATCAAATAAGATAACTGGGCTAACAATACTCTATTATCAGTTTAATGTTTACCTCTGCTTTTATCTCCTATTTCTCATTATTCTCTCATGTCGTGGATCTCCAAGTATCAGATTAGAATATGATTTTTAAAGGAGGAGTTAGTAGAAATCATACTTAGTACTTTTTGTATGGCTGATAACAATCTAGGGTAGGTAAAGAAATGGTTGTGTCTAGTACCAACTGACCATGCTTCGCCTTGCTTTCTAGGAGTATCTAAGAATATTTCATTTCCATTCCCATCAGCCTTTTCTACTTTGAGTAAATGAAGTGACTTAGCATGCTATGATATAAATGAAGTGACTTAACATGCTATGATATAAATGAAGTGACTTAGCAAGCTATGATACGACAAACCAGAAAGCCGGGTGCCAGGTTTGCAGCTCAGCTCCACACTCAGTAAAGTCTGCTGCTGGCTAAAGCCTCAGTGTCTCTGTGCCTTCATCATCTCCTCTGAGATAGTAGACTTGACTCCATAAGAGCAATAAGATAATAGAAGAGGTTACAAGTTTTTAAGATTTAGCTGTTTCTTCTGTTTATAAGGAAGAGTCTATATTTGTTAACTCAATTAAGTCGAAACACATCATAGCACTTTTTCAATTTATTTCTATTCCCTTTCTTCTCTTGTGTGTTTAACGTCCTATTATCATGAGATTTTGATGATAGGAATTTAGTCATCCTTTGTCTCTAGGTCCAACAAGATGCTGTCTTTAAGAGTCTCTTTGAGTTTCTACTTCCCTAGTGGCTTTGTGGTAGGAACTAGATTGGAAAATAAATATTTTGCCCTTTCATAGAAAAAGACAAGCTGCTTACCAGCTTCCTGTATCAATCAAGAAGGAGGTTTGCATCTCTGAATGGGAACACAGACTCAGAGAACTAAGAGTCGTATTTGTTAGCAATACTACTCACTTATTCCCAACATGAGTGGCACATAGACACAATAGTCCCATCCTTCAAGTACTGTGCTAATTGTGATTTACACAATTTAACCCTCATGGCAAGCTTGCAGCACAGTCACTGTCATCTCTATTCTACAGTGGGAGAAATCATGAAAGCTATTGTCTTAATGTTTACTGCTGTGAACAGACACCATGACCAACACATTTCTTATAAGGACAACATTTAATTGGGGTTGGCTTACAGTTTCGTAAGTTCAATCCATTATCATCAAGGCAGGAACATGGCAGCATCCAGGCAGACATGGTTCAGGAGGAGCTGAGAGTTCTACATCTTCATCTGGAGGCTGCTAGGAGAAATCTGACTTCCAGGCAGCAAGGACAAAAGTGTATTAAAAGCCACTCCCACAGTGACACACCTACTCCAACAAGGCCACACCTTCAAATAATGCCACTCCCTGGCTCAAACATATGCAAATTATCACAGATACAAACTTGCCTAATTTTATACACAGAATATTGGAAGCTCAAGGAACACAACTCCAGCATGCATTGACCAACGTTTAAGTCTCTCTTTACTGTTAATTGTAAAACATTTCCTAAGCACCAAGAAGCTCTAGCTGTATGCTCACTGGATATTACTTAAAGCCAATGACCTTTACCCAGAATGCTTGGGAACACGCTTCCAGATTTTAGAATATTTGCACAAAATTAACAATTTAGCATTCTTAGTCTTAACATGTGAGATGTACATTTCTCCTGAATCCAGATATATAAAACATTATGTTGGCTTCAAAAGTTTTCAGATTTTTGAGCATTTGGCTATCACAATTTTAGACTAGGGATAGTCAATTTGGATCAGTTTACTCATATATATTTTTCCTGGTTTTAATTTTGCTTTTGCAGAATTATTCACCATACCTGAAAATGGAAACAATCTAAATGCCCATCAACTGATATTATGATAAAAATATGATGTATTCATACAATGAAAAACTATTTAATGATACAAAGAACCAAATACTTACACATGATATATAGATCAACCTAAAAATATTTGCACTAATTAAAAAAAAAGCCAAAGAGACCATATAACATTTTTGTATCATTCCATCTACATAAATTATTCAGAAAGTAAATTTATGAATCAGCAGTTATATTGTCAGTGTTTAAGACTAGGAGTTACAATAATGTGGCCGTGAAAAGTCTTTTAAGGTGACATCAGCTTTCTAAAGCTGTCAATGTCCACACAAGATTCAAAAATGTATTAAATTATTTACCAGAGAAAAGTCACGCATGTTTGGATGACTTTTTACCCCATGCTGATTGTTCCTCATTAAAACTGTTAAAAAAGAAAAAAAAAGAGAGATAGAAACAACCAAACAGAATTTAAGTTTTCAGCATATTTGCCTTTTGTCTAGAGTTGACATTATAAAAAGGCAAAAGGTTATTTTCATCGATCTAGCATAAAAAACATATTGTTGACACAATAGGAAAATTTACTTGCTTAGAATTAGAATATCTAATTTTGAAAATCAATATCTGAACTTCATTTAGTGCATCTCCTTAATAAAAAATGTTAAGCTGGAAACTATATTGTGCTATTAGATTTATGGACAGAGAGCCTGCAAGGTATAAAATAAAAATCCTAATCTGCACCCCAGGGAGATAAGTAATGCATCTCTTTAAAGTCAGCTTCATTACTCAGCTTCACAAGGTTCTGTTTTTGATTTTCCATATAATTCTATACAGGGAAATTTATCATTTTCTTCATTTACAAACCAGGCAACCAAGTCTCATTGGAATTAAGCCCAAAACATGTAGTTTTACATACTTGAGACATGGCTGGTACTCAGTTTTTCTTAGTCCTAGTTACACAGGATTCCTCTTTGCTGCCATTGGTTCCAGCAATAGCTATCTGCCAAGCATTGCTTAATTCTATCAGTCTGAGGGTAGAAATCATGTGCTCTGAAGCACTCGTACTGATAGCATCCTATAAGATACCTTTACTATTATAAGTTAGAACTGCAAGCAACAGAAGTTTCAAATAGGACTCAAAGACCAACATCCCCTGAGACTGTTTAATATGCATTACTAGGCATCTTGAGTGGACAGATGGAGAACATGATGAACCCACACACATCATACCCACATGAAATAGTGTCCCCAAATGCATCATTGTTCATTTCTTACATTCAAGATTTATTAAAAACTATTAAGAAAATATGATTGATTGTGTGACCATCGCTGTGCCTGGTCACACAGGAAAGTACAAGGATAGAGCCTTACTGCTGCTTTGGCTCAAAAGGTGTTACTGAACACTGGCGTTTCATCAGGCTTCTCTTCCAAGAATATTCTGAACCATACTGATGCTTAAATGCTGTAAATCTCAGGCCATTCCTTATGGGCACAAATCATTGTTCAAATAAGAGAGACCAACCAAATCAAAGGCTCCCAAATCCTCCATTTTTATTCCATTTTGAATGAAAGGAATACTACCTTTAATTTCATTTTAAGCAGTGGATTTTACCTGTTCCATCTCAGCTGTATTTGCCATCTCTAGTGTTTATTCCGGGGCTAACATTCTTCCTTTACAGCAATATGCACACTACCATCACTTCTTCAATTGCTTTGGTTGCCTTGTGAATTTATGTTCCTTGAATGTGAGGATGGATTGCTTCCCGGATGGTTGAACACCAAGCTTGGCTTCTTTGATTTTTTTTTTCACCTGCCATTCCTCTGTTTTCACCTCATGTTGTTTTTCCTTTTGAATTCAGACATCATCAATGTGCTGACAGCCAAGGAATAAAGACAGGTATCTGTTTCAGAAAGGGCCATGCACGGGAACTATGTAAACATGTTTTTTTTCTGGTTTCATTTATTCTGTTTTTAGGACAGTTATTTTTTAAATACGAGAAATAGTTGGGCTGCCCTAATGTAAAGCACATGTACTGGCTAGCCTGCAGACATGGGCTCCACATCTCCGAGCCCACGCCTAACAATAGATTCTGTTTGAGTTCTGGTTCCTTGCCAGAGCCCTACATTGCACATCCAAAAGTCTGGGAAGCAATCATTGGGTGGGAATTACTTTTCCCTCCAAAGGCTTTTAAAAGAAACAATAAAAGTTATGAACAAGAGAGATTAGATTTCCCTCAAATGAAGCAGATCTTTATCCTTCATATGGCTAATGAGTTGGTATGTCTTTCAAACCCTCCGTTCGCAATCCTGGAGGTGAACCGTCCATTTTCATAGTTGAGTTCCCTTAGCTTCTTTGAGGTAGACAGTTGTTTACCTCAGGAATCAGTCACCCTGAGAGATTCTCTTTGGGTTTCTATATATTCTTATTTCTAAATTCAACATTTAACATTCTCAGTAAGTGCTTCTACAGGTAATTGCAACAACAAATGTTAGAACACACTCATTCTGTTCTCTGTTGTGCTGTTTTTGACTTGTATAGTTTTATGTGTCATGAAGTAATTGCTGAGACTATTATTCAAAGGAGGCCTACTTAGATTTAGGTATGTCCTCTCCAGGTCCCTTACTGATCTTTCCTCGACACAGTCTAATGACTCCATGTCTGTATTCTTAATGTACACCGAGGGCTCTCCCACTTGCTTTGTTTCCAGTTAGGATCAGTTGTTACTTCATATATATTTATTTCATGCCAGTCTAGGAAGTGGTTTACCACTGGGCATAAGAGGTCAGACAGTTGTTTCTTCTCCGCACTTTAAAAATCTTAATCCATTGCTTTCTGGGTTCTGTCATTGCTTTTGAGTAGTCTGATACCAGCTGACAGCATAAAACTATCACTTAACAAATTGTCAGACTTTGTTCTCAAGATGTTTTTCCCATTGGTCATTGGCAGTTATGACTATGGGCTTATGTTTTCTTCTAATACACATCATTCTGTATTTCTTTTTTTTAATTTTTTATTAGGTATTTTCCTCATTTACATTTCCAATGCTATCCCAAAAGTTCCCCATACCCACCCTCCCACTCCCCTACCCACCCACTCCCCCTTTTTGGCCTTGGCGTTCCCCTGTACTGGCGCATATAAAGTTTGCAAGTACAATGGGCCTCTCTTTCCAATGATGGCCGACTAGGCCATCTTTTGATACATATGCAGCTAGAGTCAAGAGCTCTGGGGTACTGGTTAGTTCATAATGTTGTTCCACCTATAGGGTTGCAGTTCCCTTTAGCTCCTTGGGTACTTTCTATAGCTCCTCCATTGGGGTCCCTGTGATCCACCCAATAGCTGACTGTGAGCATCCACTTCTATGTTTGCTAGGCCCCAGCATAGTCTCACAAGAGACAGCTATATCTGGGTCCTTTCAGCAAAATCTTGCTAGTGTATGCAATGGTGTCAGCGTTTGGAAGCTGATTATGGGATGGATCCCTGGATATGGCAATCACTAGATGGTCCATCCTTTTGTCACAGCTCCAAATTTTGTCTCTGTAACTTCTTCCATGGGTGTTTTGTCCCCATTTCTATGAAGGGGCAAAGTTTCCATTCTTTGGTCTTCGTTCTTCTTGAGTTTCATGTGTTTAGCAAATTGTATCTTAAAAATACGGAACACTTCATGAATTTGCGTGTCATCCTTGCGCAGGGGCCATGCTAATATTCTCTGTATCATTCCAATTTTAGTATATGTGCTGCCGAAGCGAGCACCATTCTGTATTTCTAAAGATTTTCATTTAATGTAGAGTGTTCTCCACTTCCATTCTTCAGATAATAATGAGTTCCCCATTTTCCATCCATTTTCCTTATTTTATTTTCCCTCTCTTGCTCTCCATATTCCTACTTCTATGATACATCCTCACTTATCATTGAACAGTGTGCAGCTCTGTTAGATTTGATTAATTGTCTCATGAGTCCCATGTGTTAGAGTGTGGCCACTGTCCTCTGACACCGAGAGGATGAACAATCTTTAAGAGGTAGAGCCGGGGTGTGGGGTAGAACAACAAGGTTGTTTCTGAATGGAATATTGTGATCCTGCTGCCCCAGAGACCCCAAAATAACAGAACACCAGTTCATGGGCTTAAATTTCCAGAGCTATAAATGGAAATGAGTCTACTCCCTTTCAAGCTGATGGTCCAGGTGCTTGTTGCAGACACAGACAGATGGCCAGCACATTACCTAACTATCTTATTTCCGTTGCCTCTGTTTTTCTACCCTCTTTTCTCTTATCTATGTCCATCGTCTTCTCCTCTTCAGATGTACATCTCAGTTTATATTTAATCACTTATATTTTATTTATATTTATGTATAGTATGTTATTCTTTGGGAAATGAATTCCTTTAGTTATTTTAAGCATGCTATTTTGCCATTTCTCCACTTGATAATCCTAAATCCTTGAATTCCTATCATTACTATTTGCTTTCTGTAAATTCCTTGCCCCATTATCTTGTTCTCTTATGCATTTGGTCATTTTTAGTGCAAGATTTTCTTACCCTTTAGAAGTCTTGAATTTCCTATCTTTGCCAGGTGCATCTATGCTATTGACAGCTTCTCTGTTCCTCAAGTTCATGGTTTTCTGGTTTAGACTTGCTAAGACATATAAACTTTATAATTAGAATCCTGAGCAATTTTTTAGATCAAAATAAGACAGAGAGATGTTACTTTTACTCCTCCACCCCATCAAAGTACCGGAAACTTTCCTTATATACCTCATTTTTCCTGACTTGCTTTCCCAGGGTGCAGCTGTTGCAGGCTCAGTGTTCCATGCAGGTGTCTCCACCTCCTCACTGTGTCTGCACCATCTGTTTCCTTTCCGAACAAACCTAGAAACACATCTTGAGAGAACTTTCTGCTTATCTAATCTTCCTAATCTGGTAAATATTGAGAAGCACAACTCTCTCATGCTCTCTAGTAATTTAGATATGCTTCCTCTAATTCAACACCAGCACACTAATAAACAGATTGTCAACAGTTGTCCTTGATACATAGCATGAAACAAGTGACCATAAAATGAGCAGACAATAAAGATATATCTAAGATACAAAGCTTCTGAGAACACTTGCTGACTTTAAAAACAGACGACTCATCCTTATACCAGTACAATCGAATGTATTGATTTTTAAAAGCTGCTGATTGTAGGAGATATGAAGAACTCTAGTTATAATTGTAACTATACAGGACAGCTTAGAAGATTCCATTTTTGCAGAGCTTAGCTTCTGTATCTATTTCTTCTGTGTCTGTGTCTTCCTAGATTTTGCTTTTTTTCATCTCATTCTGCTGCACACTGGAGCTGTGACGAAAGGATGGACCATCTAGTGATTGCCATATGCAGGGACCCATCCCATAATCAGCTTCCAAATGCTGACACCATTGCATACACTAGCAAGATTTTGTTGAAAGTACCCAGATATAGCTCTCTCTTGTGAGAATATGCCAGGGCCTAGCAAACACAGAAGTGGATGATCACAGTCAGCTATTGGATGGGTCACACGGCCCCCAATGGAGGAGCTAGAGAAATTACCCAAGGAGCTAAAGGGAACTGCAACTCTATAGGTGGAACAACAATATGAACTAACCAGTACCCGGGAGCTCTTGTCTTTAGCTGCATATGTATCAAAAGATGGCCTAGTGGGCCATCACTGCAAAGAGAGTCCCATTGGACTTGCAAACTTTATATGCCCCAGTACAGGGGAACACCAGGGCCAAAAAGGGGGAGTGGGTGGGTAGGGGAGTGGGGGCGTGGGTATGGGGGACCTTTGGGATAGCATTGAAAATGTAAACAAGGAAAATACCTAATTAAAAAAATATTCTATGACAGCTTCAAAAGAGCTGAAGCAGAAGCTCAGTAAATCAATAAATACACATATTTCCTATTACAACTTAAAAAAAAAACAAACCTTGAAAAGGGGGCCCTGAGTTGGTGGTTTCATTGCTGATTTGCTTTGAAAGACACGTGTCTAGTCCTGGTTTACAAGGGATGACATAAACATCAGAGAAACTTGTAAATGTTCCAGATGCTTGCCAACATCCTTGTAAGTTTATCAGAGTTATTGATTATCCTTGAATCTACTGATGTTGTGGACATCACAGTGATTGCTATTAGCATTTGAATTGTCTCATAGACAGTTTGTTTTATCAGCATTGTTCATGGAATTGTCAGTAATGTGGAATTTTAAAATGCAAGATTCTCTCAAATGTCTCCAAGCAGTGTGTGTGGCCAATTATTACTTACAGTGTGTATAATATAAAAAAAAAATAGTAGTTTTGTGAACCAGGCACTGAAATTTTCTGAAATTAACTCACAGACATCCATGAGTTTTACTTATAGTAACACTTACATATCAGGTCCTATGAGAGACTTCATTTTTTGTCAATATTTTCCTGAGATTTACAACTTGGCTCTATTCAGGATGGCTCAACAGTCAATCTGACCAGTTTTCTTACTTCTTTCCCTTTCTGTCTCCCTGACTCTCTGACTGATCTATCCCACTACTCTCTCTTTCTTTCATGTGCACCAACTTATACTCAGCCATAAACATATACCTTATGTACGCACACCTTGGCCTGCACACACCAATATATGAACAAATATAGTGGCCTGAGGTGTAACATTTATCTTAGAAATATTTTCGCACATATTTTCCTTTCTTCTAATCTGGAGAAAAGGAATAAAAGAGTCAAACATGGCCACTCAGTTTATAATAACGATTTGAACATAATGAATGATCTGACCAATCACATTCCCGAGGAAAGATGTGATTTGTGAGACTTGGAAGCTCATAACTCATAGATGGAACTGAATTTCTGGTGTCAATTTTGCAGTTAACTTCTAGGAGTTCTGGAATCACCACCATTTATAGTTTCTATTATCAGAAAACAACAGATTTCTCTTAAATACCAGTATTTGGTTGCTTAATTGAGCATCTGCGCCTTCTACTCACTCAGAACCATGAAATAAATGACATTTTCCCATTTTAAGTAAATTACTTTTGGGTGTTTAGCCAAATGATACAATAATGACTACTTATTAACTAATATTAGATATTTGATGATAATTTCAGCACTAAGCAATGCATTTTTATTGTCTAATATTTGTCTTTTATTTATCACAGACTTCCAAAACTCTAATTTTCAGGAAGAAAAAAAAGAAGCTTCGTTATAGTCAATTTGCTAGCGAGAGAGGTAGGGAAGGTGGGATATTCCAGTAAATAGGAAGCATTGCATTTCACTTTCATGACGCATTCATCTGTTTTATGTTTTCTGTAATCTAGCTGATTAAACCAGACAGAGGAAACATGCTATAGAAATGGCATGTATCTGCTCACAGTCTAAAGCTGCCCCAAATGATAGTGGCTTCTCTGTTCCTTTCTTGCCTTAAGCCATTCCCATGGCCCCATGCCATCAGTGTCAATGTGTTCATGTCTTTAAACTCTACAAGAGCTTTTATGTTGTTTGCATCAGTGTGCTTGGAACTGTGTACAGAAAAACCAGACACTTGAGAAAGCTTTAACAGGAAGTCATCCTCAGAGTAGATGTTTAATTCACCACCCGTGAGGTAGCTGCCTTTAAGATGATATGAGCGCAGTAAAGACTGTATATACATGGTAATTACCTATTCTGAGGAACTGGAATTCATTTTCTACAACTGTATCGTTGCACATGATAATGAGTGGCGCTCTCGTTATGGAGTGCACATTGGAATACGAATACACTGCTATTTTATTCACAGGATATCTTCCAATACTATCAAACTTAAGTGAGGATAAATGAACTCCTTACTTTAAATGTTAAAAAAGAAAAATAGAAAAGAAAAGCTAACTTTCTCAGCTGCCACTGTAAGGCATAGGCTATGACAGTAAAACTTCCAGGGTAAAGGCAAAGGAAGAAGAGCTCAGCAAACAGACATGGTTAGGGTGAGGGACCAAGCAAAACTTCCTCTTGCTTAGCATTAGGCTGAGACAAAGTCAGAATATCATCTATGTTCTGGGCACACACATCGGGTGGGGGTGGGATTCTTAATTCACATAGTCAGTGCTTGTGTCAGTGCTTGTGTCAGTAGCATCAACAAGTCAGAAATTATACTACCTGGTCTGGTGGCCATAACCAAAAATGACTGAGAAAAAAAATAAGAAATGGCCTCCTATTAAGCATCATCATTGACTAGACACACAAGTATTATATAGTTTCTAGAAAAAATGAGAGACAAGGAAAAATGAACAAATGTTGTTGTTTGTTGTCATTGTTGCTGTTGTATCTTCACTTTTCTATAAGGTATCCAGCTTTCTAAAGTACATTAAAATTCAGCATCCTGGTAGCCCAGTGACAGTGTCACAGTTTTCTTCCAGAATTAGAGCTGACACAAGAAGGTTCCTCAGGTGGAGTTTGCTATCAATGCATACGAAGAATAGAACAAATATCTATTGGTTCACATGCCCTATGTTATGTATACTGCTCTGGGCTTTCTTATGTTCTATCTCACATCCCTTCCTTCAACAGAAAACAGCTAGTGTAAGACATTGTCACTGTTTGCCAAAAGTGACTTGCCTGAGACAAATCATTCATGTGCAGCTGTCCCTTCTGATGCTGAGCTGAAGTGTCAAGCTGAAGGTGCATGGGTGCAGGTTAGATTTTAATCCCAATGTCAAGGTTACCATCTTTTCTGTATTGACTACATGTATTTGGATGACCCTGGGATTTTAAATCCAGTGCCCAACATTTAGTCCATATTTTTCCTCACGCCTTTCTATAACCTCCAACCTAGCACATTTCATTTAACAGCATGCTGTGTATTACACTGTCTACCTGATTGCTCAAGTCAGAAATATACATACCCCCAACCTCCTTGGTCTGCACACAGCACACGTTAAGTAATGCCAGGTCCTATCCATCCTCTTATCTAACTTGTCTACCATTTCTTAAATCCTTTATTCTCTTCAAGATGCTTTTATTTCTAACCTGCATGATGGGGTCATTGGCCTTACAAATCATTGTCAGCTCCATCAGAGAACAAGGAGGCTTTCAAGTATTGTCACCTTCTAATCAGATCCTATAATTTTCCCTTTAGAAGATCCTAAATACTCCCTAATTTTACTAATAATGATTTAATTAAATTTAATTAATCAATCATTTATTTTTTATTTGTGATGTTAGGACCTCCCTGTCCCCTGCCCCCACGGCTCTTCCCATATCCCATTTCCTTTTAGCCTCTGAGAATGGGAAATGGCCCTCTGGGTATGCCACTCCCAGCACATCAACTCAATACAAAACTAGGTGCATCCTCTCCCAATGAGGGTAGATAAGCCATTTCAAGGAAATAGGATCCACAGACAGGCAAGAAATTCAGAGACAGCCCCCGCTCCAGTTATTAGGAGAACTACGTGAAGACCAAGGTATACACCTGAGTTATAGGTGCAGGAAGGGCTTATGTCCAGTCCATCCTCACTCTTTGGTTGTAGTCACTGGGAGTCATCAAGGGCCCAGGTTAGTTGACTCTATTGGTCTTCCTGTGGAGTCCCTTTCTTCTTCAGATCTCTCAATCCTTCCTCCAACAGTTTCACAATACTCACTTAGCTTCTAATGCTTGGCTGTAGGTCTCTACATCTGTTTCCATCAGGTGGAGTCCTTCAGAGGACAGCCATGCTAGATCCTGTCTGAAAGCATACCAGAGTATCCGTTGTGTCAGGGATTGCTTCTTGCCTATGGGATGGCTCTCACTTTGAGGCAGTTATTGGTTGACCATTCCCTCTGTCTCTGTTCCATCTTTGCCCCTATATATTTTATAGGCCGGACACATTTTGGATGGAAGGTTTTGTGGGTGGGTTGATGTCCTTATCCCTCCCCTGGGAGTCCTGCCTGGCTAGAGGAGGTGGTGACTTCAGACTCCATATCCACTACTGGTGTCTCAGCTAGAGTCACCCCCATAGAATTCCTCCCCACCCTATCCCAGTCTCTGACACATCCTAGAGATGCCCCCCCCCCCGTAGCTGATTTTCTACTATAACAGGTTCTCAGTTGTTTGCATAACTGAGGCCTTGTTAGAGGCATCATTTTGACATTAAAACCCAGCACCCAGATGCTATATCTGCCAAACTGATGGTAAAGACCTAGGCCACAATTCTAGAAAAGTCCCTGAGCAAAAGTCCCTAAATGTACTAACCACCAACCAGGATATGGTGTTTGTGCATAAAAGGCAGAAAGATGTAAGGCTTGGGGCTAGATGATTTGAATAAGTAACCTCTGAATCTATGGGCTAGTAACAAAGTCTTCATCTTTTTTTCCAAGAAAACATATACATAGAATCAGCCAACCTGAACTTATAGGGGATCACAGAGACTGATCCCCCAATCAGAAAACCTGCATGGGGCTGACCTAGGTTCTCCATACGTATGTTTCATAGACTTTCCTGTGAGGCTTCTACAATTGGGACAAGAGCTGCCTCTAAGTCTGTTACCTGCTTTTGAGACCTTTTCTCTCTATGGTGTTACCTTAATAGAAGAGAAGATGCCTAGTCTTACTCCAACGTAATGTACCATGGATGGTTGGTATCCATCCAGTCCGTCCCTTTCTGAAGAGAAATAGAGGAGGAATTCATGCCCGACCCCTTTGGAGAGAACAAGAGAACAGGATGCAGGGGAAACTATGGTTAGAATGTAAAAATAAGTAAATCCTAAAGAAGGGAGGAAGAAAGGAAAAAAGCAAGGAAGGAAGGAAGGAAGGAAGGAAGGAAGGAAGGAAGGAAGGAAGGAAGAAAAAAGGAAGCAACCTGGAGAATGAAAGGAGTATCTGTGTGGTCGTCTCTGGTGGGTTTACCTTGTAACAGTTCTTCACACTATAGACATGAACTCTGAGAATGGCAGCCTATTAGCATCTATTGCTGAAATCCCTGGCAGTATCATGTGCATTTGTCAGCTTCCTTGCTGTCTGTATCTCTTGTATATTGCAGGCTTCTTCACTGCACACTAGCATGTTTCTACCTTAACTTCTACCACATGTTGTTTTACAAATCATTTTTAATGTCTTTTTCTCTAAGATACCGACTATAGTCAACTATCATGCCTTCATTTTAATTTTTCAGTACCTTGTATAATCATCCTGCCTCTAATGAGTCAATAATACATAACTAGTTTTCACCTAAAATTATTAAACTTAGCGTGAACTTCATTTATTAGATAAATATATCAGTTAAAATATTCTATATTGTGGTGATTTTGCTTAATTAAGTAAAAATTCAAACATTATGCTTATTGACAATAAAATGATTGTGAAAGGACAATATGAACCTCATTTGTCTCCATCAAGGACCAGGGATGATTTCAGAAAAGTCCGTAAGCTACCAGCTTCATGTAGTTATATTTCTTAACATGAAGAATAATTTACCATAAGAACAGCACAGCAACTCCCCTCTATGTCTCATTACCCAGTGTGCCTATCACAGTAAATAGACTGGCTACATGAGAGGTGATTGATCTAGTGCAAATCCATAATCTATGAACTGCAAAGACGAATCAAGCTATAATATGTTTATATGTGTTATTATGAATATATCCACAGCAAAACTTTGCAAATAGACCTACTAATATTGAAATATACAACTTTAATGTTTAGTGATGAGAAATATAACTTTAGTCTCTTTGGTTAAAATGGATGGATGAACAATATGTGAAGACGTTTATACAGTTTTCACATTACATCTAAATTGTCCATCGAGACAGTCATCATAACAGCAAACATCTTTTTCTGCTCTTGATATTATGCTGGACTTTCAAATTTTCATGCACACTAACTCTCAATCATTTATGTATCTTTGTTAAATAAAAACCAAAGAGTGAGTGAGGAGCCTATAAGATCAGCTGACTCTTCACAGGCAAGAGTAGGGCATCCCAGACACAGGAGTTCCAGACACAGGAGTGCCATGAGCAATGTCATCTTGGGAAATCTCAGATACCTTTCTTGCTGTTCAGGCAAGAATAGGGCAAAGAGTTACTGCTGCGAGTAATGGCACACAGTATGAAATTTCTGTGGAAGTTATTAAAGAGAACTCAATCTTTCAGATTGAACATGAATATCCTAAAAATTCTGCTCTACTAAGAAAAACTTTACTACAAAGTGTGTCAAAGACACTACAAAGGGAAGAACTCTATCTGCAGTTAAAAGGGTATAATGATTCAGGATTAGTCAATGAAAACAACTTCAATAAATCAATTATTATAAATAGTATTGATGAGAATTGTGATAAATATAGAATATTTATTTCATGGGTGTATGCTTGTGTGTATGTACATGCACCATTTCCATACAACTGCCTTAGATATAAGTAGAAGAGGAAGGAGTAGCAGCTAGAAGATTCAAAAAACACATTACCAGAATTGGAGGTAGTAGTAGCTAGAATTGTATTTTGTTTTACATTTTATAGGGAATATGAGTTGTGCAGGCCATGTTGTATTACAAAAAGCTGTGGGTTTTATTTATTTATTTATTTATTTATTTATTTATTTATTTATTTATTTAATGAATACCCAATTTCAGAGCCCAGAGTCATAATGTGCAATACTGTGTTGGGAATTTTATAGAGTGGACACAAAGAATAATTAAAGTTGTATTAAGTTTACTCTGAAATTACCTACATCAAAAATGATTTTTCACAACCTCAAAAGGATTCTGAGATTAAGAAAACGACAGGGAAATAGACCACAGAAGGAGACATTTGAAACAGCAAATACTGGACTTTCTTGGCACATTTTACCCAGTAATTATCTAGTTTCCTAATGTGAGTGTTAGCTTTACTGTGTATTTATAGTCCAGAAATGGACTTTATGATGTCATTTAATTTTCTATCTTCCTTTTAAGTTGAAGACAAGATATTTAAGATACAGATAGATATGCTTAAGGACTATTTCAAAAAAGAAAATTTCATAGAGTCACTCTGTGGTGTGTATATATATATATATATATATATATATATATATGCGTGTGTGTGTATGTATATATATATATATATATATATATATATATATATATGATGGTATACATATATATTTATGTATACCATCAGAGATATGGTAATAAGTGTTCAAATAGGTATGCCTCAGAGATAGAGTGCACATGACCTATTACACTATTTTAAAATTTTAAATATAATTGTATCATTTCCCTCACTCTTTACCTCTCCACAACACCTCCAGGTCCCATCTTGATTCCCTTCCATGTCCCTTCCCTCTCTGCCTCTCAAATTGATGGCCTCTTTGTATTATACATATATACAGATGCATAAATGCATAAACACAATGCATTGAATCCTTTCAGTGTGGCTTGTGTATTTATTATTTTAAGGCTGGCCACTTTCTATTGAATAGTCAGTAGGGAGAGGCATTTCCCTTTCTTAGACATCATTAATTGCCTAGAGAATGGACTCCTTAAGAGTCTCTCCACTTGTGAGTAAACATGTCTGTTGATATTGTCATTGCTAATATCTTGTTTAGGCAGCCATATAGTTTAAGTGTCATGGGTACAGTAAACTTTATGGTTCTCTGACTCTTGCAATCTTTCCAACCCATCTTCTGAAGTGTTCCCAGAGGTGCAGGAGTTGAACTGTAAGTATATCCCTCAATCTGAGTTCTCCAAGATTTAGTGATTGTTATATTACTGCCTGTTGTGGTTTTCTGCAATGGTTTCTCTTTGTTGTAAAAGAAACTTATTTTTTTTTTTTGAGCGTTGAGAGCTACACTTATCTTCAAATTTTTATGATATTTTTTGAAGTATTGGCAAAAGGCTGTCAACTTTTTGTCAGCAAGTTTCCTACCATTGAGTTTAAACTACAACCCATACACTGTTAGTGTTTAAAGAGGAATGAGATATTTTTTAACTGAAATTAGATTATCAAGGAAAATATAAGTTTTAAGGATAAATACTAAGTATATTTAGCTTTTTATATGATAAACTTTTGAGAGGTTTTAACATGCTAATTCTCAAAGTAAATAATATGAGTAGAGCTAAGAAAAAAGTTGACCTGCACTAAACTTATTAGGAGATTTCCAGTCAAACTTTCTGTTTTTATAATGGTCTCATATTGTAGATACAGTTACATACTATTCACACAGCTAATACATATTATATGTACTGCTATAAATAACACCTTATATTTATTTAACAGTAGTTGCATGTTTATTTCACTTAGTTTATATATATATATAATTTTCTTTTTAACTCTCTTTATAAAAAATATAATCATTTTATTCTCAAGAAACTTGACCATCTATATAATAAAATGTGATCACATCTACACCTACTTTTCCTTCCAACTCCCTCCATAATCTTCCTAACATATCTCTCTATCATCTCCTTATCAACTTATTGTTATAGCCTTCTTCTTTTTCTAATTTTCTTCTTTTACTAATTCTTCTTCTTCTTCCTCTTCCTCTTCTACTATTTCTTCTTCCTCCCTCTCTTCTTTCTCCTCCTCCTCTACCTTCTTCTCCCTCCTCCTCCTTCTCCTCCTCTGCCTACTCTTCTTGTCCAATCAGTGCTTCTCATACAAGAATGTGTATCAGGTCATCCACTGGAACATGGAAAATCTAGCAGTGGTTCTGTCCCCCAAAAGGAATGATTCTCTCTCTCTTTTAGTAGCTACCAATAGATCTTCATAAGTGGATACAGCATAGATGGCACCTTTTTCATCTACAGGAAGTTATACTGGCTTCATTTTATATAGGTTCTGTGCAAGTATGCACAGTTCATGAGTTCATCTGTGTGATAGCCATGATGTTTCTAGAACATGGAATTCCACAAACACAATTCCACAAAAAGTCTATGACTTTTAAATTCTTTTGGTATCTGTTTCAAAAAGATGGGTATTTAACAAAGATGTGCTACTTCATGGTGGGTACCATGTAGGACTGAACACTCAGTCTCCTATTCTCAGCACTATTAGCATTTATGCATCTGTCCACTAACTACTATCCAATGCTAATAGATGTTTCTGGGATGTAGTTTGAGAGTTGCCTAGGTGTATGAGTATAAACATAAATACTTATTTTTTAAAATTCATTTATTTTATTTATTTACATTTCAAGTGTTATCCCCTTACCCATTTTCCTACCCTCCCGGAAACCCCATATCCCATCCTTACTCTCCCTGTTTCTATGATGGTGTTCCTCCACTCACCCACCCACTCCTACCTCCCACCCTCAATTCCCCTACACTGGGATATCTATCGAGCCTTCATAGGACCAAGGACCTCTCCTCCCGTTGATGCCTGACAAGGCCATCCTCTGCTACATATGCAACTGGAGCCATGTGTACTCCTTGGTTGGTGGC
Organism: Mus musculus; assembly: GCF_000001635.26. Lineage (NCBI taxonomy): Eukaryota > Metazoa > Chordata > Mammalia > Rodentia > Muridae > Mus > Mus musculus. The sequence continues at coordinate 51,265,877 of NC_000084.6, forward strand.
TTAGTCTCTGGGAGCTCTGGGATGTCTGGTTGTTCAATATTGTTGTTCTACCTATGGGGTTGCAAACCTCTTCAGTTCCTTCAGTCCTTTCTCTAACTGCTCCATTGGGGACATGGCACTAAGTGCAATAATTGGTTAGAATGTATTTGTAAGGCTCTGGCAGTGCCTCTCAGTAGACACCCATATCAGGCTCCTTTCAGGAAGCACTTTTTAGCACCCACAATAGTGTCAGAGTTTGGTGACTGTATCTGGGATGAATACCCAGGTGGGACAGTCTCTGGAAGGCTTTTCCTTCAGTCGGTGCTCTGTACTTTGTCTCCATATTTGCTCTGTGAGTATTTTGTTCCCCAAGGACCAAAGCACCCACACTTTGGTCTTCCTTCTTCTTGAGCTTCATGTGATATGTGAATTGTATCTTGAGTATTCGGAGCTTTCAGCTTGAAAACATGATCATTTAGCCAAATTAAAATATCAGGTTCAACTATAGGGGGCTATGATCATGCCAGTCATGGACATCTCACCAGGATCACAGTATCAGGCATGAAACTCCTTCCCATAGAGAGGCCATCAAATCCAATTATAATGTGTGATTTCCCACCCCTCCCCATATTGGTCATTCCACTGTTGTATCTAGCAGGTCAGTAGAAACCTGCTAAATAAAACACCAATAAAATAAAATAACATAAAACAATATTTCAAGCATCTCTGTAGTGTAGGAAATGACCACTAAAATGTAAATAATGATTCATGTCTTTGATGGGTTTTGTTACCGTTGTAGAAAGTAACATAATCAAGATCAAACTCATTTTTATTCTAGCATGAATATGTTCTTCTGACTTCTGTTGTATTCAGAAGTCCTTCTGTGTGGTCTAGAAGTTTTATTTCTGAAACATAGTTGTTTTCCGAACAACTCTTAAGTATTAATTAGCAAGGTGGGGTTGGTTAATATGAAATTGGTCAGTGGTGTGCTGGTAAATGTTTAATAGCTGGCTTTTGGAACAGTGAGAATTAGAAAGTAGAGCCCTGTTTTATAATATTTGCCTATTTTCAAGGTAAAATACTTTATACATTGCTAATTTCAAGCAATTGACTTGTGTCCCCCAATGTGAACTTGAAGGAGATGCCTAAGGCTGTAATACTAGCACTATAACAAATTTTAACATAGGTCGGTCATCCGCAACAGAAAAGAAAAGTAAAGAACTAAGAACCAATGAGTTATCTATTCTAAAGAGAATGAGATAGAATGCTTACAATCACTAAGCCATCTTGGGTCAGACACTACTGTTCATAGTTTTTCATGCCTGGATTCCCAGAAATCAAGGAGTGTGAGTGGCAGGAGACTGCTGAATTTGAGGCCAGCCTGGGATACATGGTTGGTTCCCTACCAAGCTGAACTACAGTATAAGAGTGAGTTCCAGTCTCTCAAAACGACATGAAAGAGATAAGGTTTATTTCCCTATTAACAATTTTTAGTGTTATTAATTATGTTTATATAATATAATTTTTAATGATTGTTATAATATAAATAATGGATTACTAAACCAAGAAGGTTAAATGAATAGCTTCTGAGATCTAGCATGAGGAAATTTCTGTATATGACTCAATTGGAGTCAAACAAGCAGTTTACGTCATGCAGGAAATAAACAATGAGGGGAACATTTAACTCAATTTCGATGCAGAGTGCCTACACTTTGGATAGTGTTAGTCTATGCTTTAAGGTAATGGAACTTCAGTGGTATGGGGTTTTCTACAAAGGGTCCACTGGAATTCGTGCTAATTTACATTTTCCTCCAGAGTTGTGGTTTATGACACTCAGAGCAGTCTGTGTGATTCATTCTTAGCATAAAGATCACGAGTCGTTTTGCTTCAGGGATGAATGAAGATCGAGCAGAATCGGCTTCTGATGATTACTGCCATTCCCATGCCTCCTGCCTGCACAGGATTTATGATTTGGCTAGATTCTCGGGTTTACCACTGTTCTTACTAAAGGAGGGCAACTAATATTAAGCATAAAGTGAACATGATAAGCTTCACTTGTAGTCATTTAGAAAGCAGTTTAAAATGAAAGCCAATTTTGTAATATGAAATATAATATAATGAAAATATATAGTATTTCTTGGCTGTCAAATTAACAATATTTTACATAATAAATGAGATAAAAATGAAGTCATATTTTTACTCCTGTACTCAAAAGTACTCTCACTGTACATAGAAATATTTATTTTCTTATGAGTTAAAATGATAGTTATTATTTGCCTATTCATTCTCTTTTTTAGAAGGTAACGTATGATAGTTTTAAGTAATACAATCTGTATAACTTTATAAGATAAGATATTGTCAGCATACTTTATTTGTGGTATCACTCTTAGTATTACATCATACTTATTGGTAGAGATTGTCCTGAGAAACTCTGAATGTAGGTCTTGATATTCTAGTAAAGAGTAAAGAATTAAATCATCCAAATTCAGGTCAATCTACATTTCTACTGAGTTTCATACTTGAGTAACTACTTTCTTTTTTTAGTGTGTCACTTTGCATTATGTGGGTATGGTGTGCAACTATTTCTATGCATGTAGGTTGAATCAAATGCCAGTTTAACAAGCTGACAGCCAATTTACATGGTTCTTTGACAAAGTCTATTTATATAATGATGTCTCTTGTTTTCTGATTTATATTCTATGATTAGATATAGAATATAGTAATTATGACATTATACTTTTGAGTAATGTAATCTTGTTATTTTCCAGTGCATACTACTTTCTTATAATACTTTTATAGCAAGAAGAGGGGTGGATGGAATGTAATTTAACATTGAAGAGGTTAAGTGCCTGAAGCTTAGTGAGTTCAGATGGCCAAATATAAGTCAAACTGATAATAAGTGTCTTTGATATGGTGAGAATTCTCTTTAACCTCTACAAATCTTCCTACATCATGTTTCCTTGGGGAAACTATGAGAACACTAACTCTTTTTTTTTTCAAAATTCACGTTTAATATAATTTAAAAAAGAAGAGCTCTTATGCTCTTGCCTCTCTCTTGCCCCCTTACTTCCCATTCCCTTCCCCCCTCTCTCCATGTGCCATGGTCAGCCCCTGCTTCTCTACTCTCACCTTCTCTCTGCCTTTCTCTGCCTCTGCTACCCTCTTAACTCCCTCCACATGTCCTAAATAAACTCTGTTCTATACTAAAAATCATAAAAATAAAGAAAAAGAAGAAGAAGGAGGAGGAGGAGGAGGAGGAGGAGGAGGAGGAGGAGGAGAAGGAGGAGGAGGAGAAGGAGGAGGAGAAGGAGGAGGAGAAGGAGGAGGAGGAGGAGGAGGAAGAAGAGGAGGAGGAGGAGGAAGAAGAAGAGGAAGAAGAAGAAGAAGAAGAAGAAGAGGAAAAGATTTAACAGGCTGGTTTCTGTGACTGATATAAGATGAGAAGGAGGAGGAGGAGGAGGAAGAAGAAGAAGAAGAGGAAGAAGAAGAAGAAGAAGAAGAGGAGGAGGAGGAGGAGGAGGAGGAGGAGGAGGAGGAGGAGGAGGAGGAGGAGGAGGAGGAAAAGATTTAACAGGCTGGTTTCTGTGACTGATATAAGATGGTCTGCCCAAAACACAGCTGAGTGACATCACACAGAACAAGTCTGTAAATTCTCAATGTTACAAAAAAATAGAGAAAAAGCTGAGACATTATTGCAGCCTAGTATATCCATGGATGCACACCCACGCACGCACACACGCACACGCGTGCGTGCACACATACACACGCACACACACACACACACTTTGTCATTGCTTTAGATAGAATCCTGGAGTAGCAAGAAGATATTAAGTGAAAGATGAGGAATTACCAGTAAAGAATAGGCATTAACGTCCAATATCATATTGACTCATTAATTTTTATAAGTGCACATTACTCTTTTAAGATATGAAAAGAACTAGAATTTGAAATGTATATAAAAATATCTAATAATAAAAAAGATATGAAAAGAAAGAGAAATAGGTTGAGAGGTATATTCTTTATTCCTCTCAATAATTCAATAAATATTAAAACATAGTATAGAAATCAAATGGTTATTTGAAGTCAAAGCTATGTAAGCAGCTATATAGAAATATTAGTATGAAGTATTGATTAAACATACACAAGACTCCACAAATAGTATATAATCCCAAAACAATTAAGCAAATAAGTCTTAGAAAGTAATATCATAACAGCAAAATGACAGGAATTAATAAATATTCCTTACTAACACTCAACATTAATATTCAAAATTCATTCTTTAAAGGACATAAGTTAACATATTGGATTTGAAAGTTCAGCTTTGTGCTTCCTTCAAGAACCTTATAATCAAAGACAAATATCACTTGAGGGCAAAGCAATGGAAAAAGTCATTCCTAGTAAGTATAGTAATAAAATATAAGCAGATGTATTTATGCTAATATCGGATAAAATAGACTTAAACCAAAACAAGTTTGAAGCAATTTGGAAGAGCATTTCAAACACAAAAGGAAAAAAAATCAGCCATTGGAAAAAATATTACAATTCTAAATATTTGTGGACTAAGCACAGGGACACCTAGTTTATAAAACAAACAATATTCAATCTAAAATTCAGGTTGACCCCAATAGAGTGGTAGAATGGATGACTTAAATATTCTACTCTCACCAATAGGCATGTCATACATACAAACCCTAAATAAAGTAACTCTTGAGCTAAGTGACATCATAAATCCTAATAGATATCTCAATACTAATAGATATCTAATATTTATCTAATATATCTATTACATATACAGTTAGATATCTAATAAATATCTAATATCTATAAGAACTAATAGATATCTAAAAACCATTTAACCCAATCACTAAAGACTCCACTAACATCCGTTGGGATTTTCTGCAAAATCAACCACGTATTACACAAAGAAAGTCTAGACATATATAGTAAAATTGAAATAGCCTCCTACATATCATCCCACCACAAAGAGCTAAGCTGTAGATGAACAAGCACAGGATGACAGAATATCACACACTCATGGAAGATACCCAGCCCACTACCAAATGCAAATTTGAGTCAAGGGAGAAATTTAGAATTCCTGGAGTTGAATGAAATGGTCTACACAAATTATGCAAATTTCTAATAGCATCGGTGCTGAGGCTCCCATCTTTCTTCCTCATGAAGACCTAACAGCTCTTCTCATGGCCGTGTGCCCCTGCTTGCTCGGGACACATCGGTGCTGAGGCCCCCCTCTTTCTTCCTCATGAAGACCTAACAGCTCTTCTTATGGCCGTGTGCCCCTGCTTGCTCGTGACACATTGCTCCTTACTTTGCTTTCTTCTTCTTCCAGCAAAGATGGCCATTCTGAATTAAAGAAGTCACTTGGAATATCTTTTGTTGATCCCTAAACACTGGACAGACCTAAACTCCTAAGCAAGACTATAAAGGAATCTGTTTATATTCTTTTCCCATCTCAATAAAAGAATGTTGGGGTGCTCGCTGGTGCCTTCCTCCATAGTTAGATTTGTCAAACTTTTGATAAAAGTGACTGGAATCACTTAGATGCAGCCAGTGAAACTTAAGTGCTCTGCTCAGCTTATGGATATCATCTTCGCTTGGAAGCATTTTCTATCTTCCCCAGAGAATGAAGACATGAGGGAAGAAGATGGCATCTGAGGCAACAAGGTACCTGGTTCACATTGACCTGCACTGGACTTCTAATTGAGATGAGAAGAAATTATGCATCTTACTTGTTTATATTCCTCTTATTCTGACCGCTGAATCTAAATAAATGTTCATCCCATTCAGCTTTCGGTTCTTTGCATGTGAAGTTAGGCAATGGACTCATTAGGTGAAAATAAAACTTCTTAAGGTTTTGTTTTTCTATCACGTGACAATCTACTTGAAGCATAATAGTTGGCCTCAAAGGTTTTTTATGTTTGAGTTAGCATAACAATTACCTCAGGCCAAAATATAAGTTGGGTAGGATATTTAAAAGCTATAGATTGCCTGCATTTCATTTTCTTCACTCAATCAGAGAAACATGGCGGCACATGTGTAATCCTAGCTCTTGGGAATTGGAAGGCAGACTCAGGAAGATCTCTATGAGTTTGAGGTTTGCTGGATGTACATGGTGATTTCTAAGCTAGTCAAGTCTACATCATGAGACCCTGACTCAAATAATTATAATAACAGCCATGTTGTATTCAACCAAGAACATCTATTACCAAATGCCCAGGTATCAGAAAAAGGAAGAAAAGACGTGGTAGAAGGCATTTGTCAGAAACTATATATAACTCTCAATACGAAACAAATGACTTAAGTATATGGATTTTAAAGAACACATGTGTTTATTATCTTGTGAATGTTGATCATAATATTTATCATGTAATACCTGACAGAATATGTTAGTCCTTGTAGAGGAAAAAAATAGATAAATCCTCTGAACTCCAGTATCCCCCTATTATATTTCTTTCTTATATCTTAACTGTGACCTGTGTGATGATGATGGATAAATAGGACTTAATAACAATAAATGCTGTCTTTCTTTGTAATGTGTATATTTACTCATTGGCATTGCGTGCTTACAATCACTTCAAATGTATTAGTAAGAGAGAGAGAGAGAAGGAGGTAAGGAAGGGGGAAGAGGGAGGGGTGAAAAAAAGGGATGGAGAGAGGGAGAGAAAGGGAGAGAGGGGGAGAGAGAGGGAGAGGGGGGAGGGGGGAGAGAGGGGAAGAGGTTGTCAGCCAAGCATGGTGGTGTACACCTATACTACCCATATATGAGAGGAGACAGGATGAATAGAAACTTAAGATCACTCTTGGCTACAAAATACTCTCAAAAATTCTGGTATTTATCAGTCCTAATTTTTTGGATTGTATGGTAAAAAGTGGTTCAAATAATTAAGAATAGCCTGTGAATCAGTACCAGTCTCTCAGAGCCCTAACTAGTTTCTGAACCCTGTGCTTCTATCTGCCTAAGCCCTAACTAGTTTTGAAACCCTATGCTTCCCACCTGTTTTACATCAGAATTGATGGCTGCCACCAGGCATCTCACATTCCAGCTGGCACTTGCCAAAATACGTGACAAAATCAAATTAAAGAAAGAAAGGAATTAGCCTGGCAGTGGTGGTGCAAACCTTTAATTCCAGCACTTGGGAGGCAGAGGCAGGTAGATTTCTGAGTTCGAGGCCAGCCTGGTCTACACAGTAAAGTTCCAGGACAGCCAGGGCTACACAGAGACACCCTGTCTGTACAAAACAAAGAAAGAAAGAAAGAAAGAAAGAAAGAAAGAAAGAAAGAAAGAAAGAAAGAAAGAGGAAAGGGAAGGAAAGGAAAGGAAAGGAAAGGAAGAGAGAGAGAGAGAGAGAGAGAGAGAGAGAGAGAGAGAGAGAGAGAGAGAGAAAGGGAAAGGAAAGGAAAGGAAAGGAAAGGAAAGGAAAGGAAAGGAAAGGAAAGGAAGTGAGGAAGGAAGGAAAGAGAGAGAGAGAGAGAGAGAGAGAGAGAAAGAAAGAAAGAAAGAAAGAAAGAAAGAAAGAAAGAGAAAGAAAGAAAGGAATCTTACATGTATCTATGATTTAAAAAGGGGGCAACTTAGAGAAGAAAGCATTTATGTCATTTGCTCATTGGCTCAAGGGTAATTTCCAATTAGTAGAGAATTCCTGCTTGCTGAAGGAGCTTAGGGAGCTGGCCTTATTGCATATATAATCGGGAAGCAGAGAATGTTAATCACGTGTACTCAGGTAGGCATCTCCTTTTTATGTAGTCCAACAGACAGACTCTTTCAGCTGTGCTTCCCTGATTCTTGCGTGGCTATTACCACCTCAATTATCCCAACCAAGACAGTTCTTCACACTTCAAAAGGCAATACAGCAAACCCAAGAAAATCACTCAGAAACATGCCCAGGGTTTTGTCTCCTAGGTCATCCTCTCAAAATGACAATCAATATTTTCATGGATTAAGTGAATTAGTGGGTAATGCCAAGCCACCAATAATACATTCGTAACACAATAGGAAAAGACATAAAAGCACTTCCACCATGAAGTCATTTAACCCGGAACAAGCCAGGGCTTGAGTTCTCTGCTTCTCTGCTACTGTACATCTCTGAATCTTTGCTTACTTGAAGGATTCTGTCTTGTGAGTCTATCTCAGTGTCTGTACTTTGTCTGTCCTTGTGTGTCTGTCTATTGTGTGACTGTGTCTCTCTGTAAGTGTCTCCGTGTGGATCTGCCTGTCTTTATGTACTCCTCAAAAAGCTTTGTTCTGCCTTTAATGAACAGCACAGAGAGCATTTCATATGGAAAAATTGGGATACTTTACAGGAATCATTGGGAGTTTTGCCAGGGATTAAGTCCCTGCCTCCAACTGATTCCCAAATGACTGAGAATAGTGATGGACCAGGAGGGGCAGAAGCATTTGAGATGTAAATAAATAAACAAATACATAAGAAACAGTGTTGCAAACATTAATGTCTATCAACCAATGTGCAGATATTGATGGATTCAGCATTTATGGTAGGCGGTAATTTTTTTTGTTTTTTGTTTTGTTTTTTTTTTTGTTTTTGTTTTTTTTTTTGTTTTTGTTTTTGTTTTTGTTTTTGTTTTTTGAGACAGGGTTTCTCTGTATAGCCCTGGCTGTCCTGGAACTCACTTTGTAAACCAGGCTGGCCTTGAACTCAGAAATCCATCTGCCTCTGCCTCTCGAGTGCTGGGATTAAAGGTGTGTGCCACGACGCCTGGCTGGTAGATGGTAATTTTAGAAGAATTATTTCAACTTCTCTATTTGCTGCTTTCAGAACTTGATGTGCATGTATTGTTCTGAGTATAACTTACAATCATAGCTCTGTATTAGCTTAGGTTCTAAAAGCTGATTACTTGGAAAATCCAATGCAAGTAAGAAAAATTGTTACATTGCTCTCATAAAAGAAGGTTAAGTGAACAGGCTGAGTACACAGTAGGATAGCAGTATTAGGTTTTAAGTGACCTCAGGCTGTATTATTAACTCTGGCTCTGAAGAGATATTTTTATCAAAAGGCAAGCAAACATTAACCACTATAGTTTGTTCTGTTTTTGTTTTGTTTTTTTGTTGTGTTTTTGGCTCATAGTCTGTTTAAACATATAGTCTATCATGGTGGGAATGGCAAGATGACAAAAGCAGGAGTCCGCTGGTCACACTGCACCCACGATTAGATTGCAGAGAGAGATGAATACTATGCTCAGCTTACTTACTCCTCTTCAGTAAATCAGGAACCCAAGGCTCTGGAGTGATGTTCCTTACTTTTGTGGTGGATTTTCCTACTTAAATTTGCCCAATCTAGAAACTTCTTCCAGATGTATCCAAAATTTGTCACTTAGGGGAGGCTAGATCCTGTCCAGTTGACTATATTGACCCTTGCAGACTCGACTTACCACAATTTAGCAAAGATTTATAATACTTTAATTGATGACATTTGAAATTCTATAATTGAACTATTACCAGGAACTATGGAGGAAGAAGTCAATAGAACAGGATGATTGTGTCACTAAATTTATGTATTTGCTTTCTTTGGTAGACTTGACAATCCACTTAGTGCTACAATTTTCTGTAGGTGTAAGAAAGAAACTAGCCAGTACTGAAAAACTATTTTCTCCATTACTACTCATGTTGCATTTAAGTTTAAAAGAAAATAACTTTCTTTTAGATAAAAAATGGGTTACATCAAAAGATAATAATATCTCTTTTCCTTTTCATTTTCTTCTTTCCAATTCTTCACATGTATCTTCTTTCAACCCCCTCTCATATATTTTTCACTGAAATCAACAATTTTTTTATTTGGTTATTTTTGTGAGTGCTCTTGTTGTTGCTGCTGCTACTGCTGCTGTTGGTGGTGGTGGTGCTAACACACACACACACACACACACACACACACACATATATATATCATGCATATCTTGTTGTTGTTGTTGTTGCTGTTGTTATTTATGTGTTTATGGTTTTACTCTCATTGGATATCCAATCAACTTCACTTCAACCCTACTTCTTGTTCACCCTCTAAAGATAGGAGAGAAAAAAAAAGTAAATAATTTAAGGAGATGTGGACCAGTTTAAAATTCGTTCTTTGTGGGCATTTCCAATCTTCATTTATTAGGATACCAGCAGTCCAGTTCAGTAGCATCAGGATAATGGGCATGAATCAGCAGCAGTGGCATGATCTAGCAGACATGGTCAGGCCTCTGCTGAATGGGCATAGATCAATGGAAGCAACCAGAACCATCTGGGAGGCCAGGAAAAGTTCTCTGCCTTGCCTCTCTCAGTGAAGTGAAGATCAGCTAAGATGGGAGACCACAGAAGCATTGCAAAGGTAGCTATGCAAATGCTCCGCATCACTGCCCACTGTCCCTTCCCTTGGGCCCTGTTTATGCTCTCTCCAAACATTACTTGTCCCCCTTCTGGTCTTTCCTCAGCAAAACATGTGAGTCTGCATGTGTCCACATGGCACAATGAGAAGCTGCCACTTCTGTAACCAATAAAGGGCATCAACCCTGGGAGAGGCTAATTCTTCTTCATCTAGCAGACAGTAGTTGCCCATGGTCCTTTATTGAGAGTGAACCCTATAAAACACTTCTCTTTTATGTTATTAAGTCCATGTATATTGCCATATTTCCAGGCTTGTTTATGTATTCATCAGAATATAAACTTTCTAATGATAACCCCATTCTTCAGGAAAGAGATTAATTATGTCTCAAAGCCTATCAAAACAGGGATAATTGTTGTGGTTATAAATAGCATCTGAAGCCCAGTGTAATTATATGTGGCTATAAATAAGCTTTACAGATGAAACATTTCATTTGACTTATTTACATATGCCCCATCAAAGCAGGTTGTTGCTAATTTTAAAATCACTTCTTTATATGTGAGTTCATAGTAAACACATATATACATTTAAATAGCTAGTGATTAACCTATTATCATATGTAACTGATGTTTCATGATAAATTCCTCTATGTAAAACTTTTTAGGAATTAATTTCATTCAACTTGCATTTATTTTTAGATGACAATCTATTCATAGTCCCTCTTTCTGAAGCCTTCAAGGAGAAAATGTATACAAATGCTCTTGGTAGAAATATTTGAGGTTAGGAAATAATTTAATCATTTTGTTCAGCAAAGCTTTTGACTAAAAAAAATCCTGCATTTATCTTTGAAGCAGCCAAATGATGTTTTAGGGCCCAGATTGTTTGACTGGAGACTGTATGAGGCAGTATTTTATGTATGTGGAAATATCTCCATAAATCCATTAAATTAAGCTTTATCATTCTCCTTTGCTAACTAAGTCTTTAGTGAGATTTTGTTACTATTCATTTCACAGAGCTGTAATTGCAAACTCAAGTGGTCCACATTTATTTAGATATTTCATGAAGTAAAATAATCAATATTCTTCATTTTGAGATACAACATCACAGCCATTAACAACCCTGAGATTCCACCTCACACCAGTCAGAATGGTTAAGATAAAAAATTCAGGTGACAGGAGATGCTGGTGAGGATATGGAGAAAGAGGAACACTCCTCCATTGTTGGTGGGATAGCAAGTTTGTACAACCACTCTGGAAATCAGTCTGGTGGTTCCTCAGAAAATTGGACATAGTACTACCATAGGATCCCATAATACCTCTCCTGGGCATATATTCAGAAGATGTTCCAACTGGAAAGAAGGACACATGCTCCACTATGTTCATAGCAGCCTTATTTATAATAGCCAGAAGCTGGAAAGAACCCAGATGCCCCTCAACAGAGGAATGGATACAGAAAATGTGGTACATTTACACAATGGAGTACTACTCAGCTATTAAAAAGAATGAATTTATGAAATTCCTAGGCAAATGGATGGACCTGGAGGGCATCATCCTGAGTGAGGTAACCCAATCACAAAAGAACTCACATGATATGTACTCACTGATAAGTAGATATTAGCCCAGAAACTTAGAATGCCCCAGATATAAGATACAACTTGCTAAAAGCATGAAACTGAAGAAGAACAAAGACCAAAGTGTGGACACTTTGCTCCTTCTTAGAATTGGGAACAAAACACCCATGGGAGGAGTTACAGAGACAAAGTTTGGAGCTGAGGCAAAAGGATGGACCATCTAGAGACTACTATACCCGGGGACCCATCCCATAATCAGCCTTCAAACACTGACACCACTGCATACACTAGCAAGATTTTGCTGAAAGGACCCTGATATAGCTGCCTTTTGTAAGGCTATGCCGGGGCCTAGCAAACAGAAGTAGAGGCTCACAGTCAGCTATTGGATGGATCACAGGGCCCCCAATGGAGGAGCTAGAGAAAGCACCCAAGGAGCTAAAGGGAACTGCAACCCTATAGGTGGAACAACAATATGAAATAACCAGTACCCCCTGGAGCTCGTGTCTCTAGCTGCATATGTATCAGAAGATGCCTAGTTGGCCATCAGTGGAAAGCGAGGCCCATTGGTCTTGCAAACTTTATATGCCTCAGTACAGGGGAATGTCAGGGCCAAGAAGTGGGAGTGTTTGGGTAGGGGATTGGGAGGGGGAGGGTATGGGGGACTTTTGGGTTAGCATTGGAAATGTAAATGAAGAAAATACCTAATAAAAATAATAATAGTAAAAAAAAATATTTGAGTAATCATACTGAAGGTAAGGCAACATCAATGTTTCTTATAAGAAACTTCACTGTAGGTTGAGCAATGAGCTCACTGAGTGAGCTCACAGAGGCAGTGGAGGCTGATGGTTCAGATTATCCAATTGATGTTCAGTGACTTCATCTTGTTGGTACTGTAAACCTTTCCATAGTGGGAGTAATTACACCATGAAAATTGGTAAATGACACAGTGGGAGATTGTTTTTCCAGGGGAGCCAGTCGCTAAATACTTAACACAATAGCACTGTTAGAGACTAAATATTTGCTCCCAGGGTTGCTTATTCAGATCTACCAAGTGAACGCTGTAAAATTCATTCTTTGCATTTGGAGCTGAACAAGTATCTTATCCACATAGCTTATTCATAGAAGAGGGAAAACAGCAAGACCTTAGATGGGGCTCCTTTGAAACTGTACTGAGTGATTTCTCATGAGAAGTGAGAGTGAAAAGATAAGATGGGACTTTGAAGCAAGCATTAATAATGAGAATAATTTTTCTGAAATCATTGTCTTCACTATTACTTTGCGCTCTTCTGCCCATTGAATTTAATTATTGAGAACTGGATATAATTAAAAGTATGATTTTTTTCTCTCTATGGGAAGGAAATTAACTTTCCATTGGACAGCCTTTTCTGTAGCTGAATATGTCTTTGTGCTTAATGGTACTCAGTGATATATCTAGAAAACTTACTGCTTAGACCAATTACCTAAAAATTAGATGTTGATATGTTTAATTCCAATATTCTGTCTATAGCTCCAGCCCCAGGATTTCCTTGTGCATGGTTTGCCTGTAAATGTATGTGATTTCACAGTGGTAAGCATATTGTTCTGAGAAGTCCTTGGCAATGGAGAAGCATCTCTCCAACAAGATACACGAGTGTGTGAGTGTGTGTGTGTGTGTGTATGTGTGTGTTGCATATCAGTTCAACATGTAATTAGGCTAATAGAATTTGGGTGTCTCTGTAGCTCTGTATCAGCTTCCCATGTGTTAGCAAAGATATACATCATGATGTCTCTCCACTGAGCCAGTGAGTGTACAGATACTGATACGAGAAGTTGAAAAGGAAACAAATAGGAAATATATTTGTATCCTCAATCCCCAGAAAAGAATGGAAATATTCAAACCAATATAATGATTAAATGAATTCTAAAGGCCATATTCATTCCAGTATGAAGATTTAATTCTATACTCGCTCATCCCACATTTCTAAACACATTGTCTAGGGGAAACTTAAAGGTTCAGTCAAAATGAAATGTAAGATACTTCATTAGCACATATGCATGTAGAAATCTAATATGCAAAGATGGAAAATACATTATCCCGGTAGTAAAGGGCAACAAGAAGATGCCCCACATTTATCTATACATTTTCTAATTTTTAATTATTTGATAACAAGGTGATTACTTGAAAATCAAATTACTTTTTTTACTTGTGAAATTGTCATGTTCAATTTTATATTAAAGTTCTTTAAAAGATTTGGAGGGCATGAGTAATTCGCATTTATTTAATATTTAGAATATAGTCTGTAATCAAATCATCCTCTATATTAATTTAAAAGTCTAAATAATTTGTGACAGTTGTCAGTGTCTCACATTCCTTTCTCTGGTCAGAATCAGGATCCCTTGGCCAGTTGAATATAGCTAATTAATTCTCATGTTCTCCTAGTTTCCCAGCCCTTTCTCTTCTCTTCTCCCTCCCTTCTTCCCTCTTCTTTTCTTTGTCTTTTTTTCTCACCCCTCTCTCCTTCTCTTCTCCACTCACTCTCTTCCCTACAGACTCTTTCTCCTCTGTCTGTGATAAGTGAAAAGATTTTTTTCTAACAGTTTTCAGAGTTATATTAGTTTAGTAAAAAGTCTTTCAGGAGTTACAAGACACCAAGGAGTTAGTTATATACCTCCCATGTGCATGCATGCACACACACACACACACACACACGCATACACACACACACACACACACACACACACACACACTGAGAGAGAGAGAGAGAGAGAGAGAGAGAGAGAGAGAGAGAGAGAGAGAGAGAGAGAGCATATTCACTGATTTCAGAAAGCCAAAATCTCTAAGTGAGACAGAGTGATCCTAGGACTTGGTTCAACAATTTTTCAAAAAATTTCATTTGATTTTATTGTCTTTGTACATTACATTTTATTAGCCAGTAGGTTATTTTTAGTAATACTTAATAGATATTAGTCTAGGTTTTCTTAGTTCTTCGAAGGGTTCTGTCACTTGTTTTTATATCTGATGGATAAATGGCAGTATTAAAATGTCCTGGTAATATATGTTATTTGACAGACTAGTAGCCCTTCCCATACAATAGTGCTCTAAACTTTCTAGCACTGTTTCCCTTTCTATCTTCTGGGTTGTGAATTCTAATGTTCCTTGAGGACATGGCTAAGAAACTGAGTTCCCTTACATTCATACTCAAACAGCAGCTTGACCGGTATAATAAATCCCTTCCTGTCCTTGTGCCTAACTACCTAACAAGAAGCTTCATATGGGATAAAAGACTTATTTGGGCTCATAATTCTAGGTGCTCCAGTTGATCATGATATAGAAAACATGGCAGCTGGAATGAGCTTGGTACCAGGAAGCAAGAGGTTTCTTTATATCCCAGAGAACCAAGAAGAAGAAATGGGACACAATGCTCATACAGGCTATGAATATTTTTAAAGTCCATTAGAGGCTCAATTGATCAAATGTCACACCAAAAGCTGTAGACCAACTACTCATACACATCAGCTTATGGGAACATTTTACGTCAAACCCTAATGAGACATCTGTGTCATATCTTCTCTTCATGTGGCTCAGGGGGCATAGACACTATAAGAACCAGCATTTGTAGAGAATTGCTACAAAAAAAAAGTCTAACAGAGATGGGGGTGTGTCTTCACTGAGGACCACTGACAGTTAATATCTTCTGGACAGGGAAACTCAATTTCTTCAAGGACATAGCCACTGATAGGGTGATCTAGTGGATGGCCCTACATGCTAACACTGCCTGTTCTCAATGGACAATAAAAAGATGATATGAAGTTAGGAGTATGACATGTCAGGAAATGTTTGAGAAGAGTTAGATGAAGTTGATATGATGAAATTAGAGTATCTGTATGTATCAAAATCTTAAATAAGTATATGTACACATTTATATTTAAATCTTAATGTTTTAAATGTATATTTTAAAAATAACAAATGGGTTGGCATTCATAGGTCAAATGAGATAGTGATAATGGAGGAAGGGTGGTTCAGCTCACCGTATGTTTGAGAATGCACCACTGTATGGAAAACTTGATCCTTATAGGTTGAGAGAGGTTCTACACAGGCATCCTCAAACTCACAGTACTTTTGTCTTGGCCTTCCAAGTGGTAAGATTATAGATGGGTAGAGCCATACCTCACTCACTTTTTTTTTTAAAGATGACAAATATCATAGAAGAATTACTTTGCATCCTGGCTATTGAGCTGGCTCTTTGACATCTGAAAAGACACCCAAATCCTCCAAGCTGAGCCTCAGGGCTTCTCTCTGCACATGGGCTGCCTCTGGCATTCTTAGATGCCCTGCTCGTCTTAGCTTGCTTCCAGGGATTTAGTGTAGCCTCAGAAGCAGATGACTGTTTCATTACTAAACTCATTCTAAATGTATGAAGCTAGCTTAAGGACAGTATCAATGCAGTCATGTTTTACATAAAAAGCATTTATTAAACATATAAGTGTTCTATCTCTTATCCCCAAACAAAAGTATTTACTTGTTATTCTTACATTTTAAATTGTTTCTTACAAACAGTTTCTGTTGTTATCAACACATTTCAAATAAAGTGGTATCAGTAGCAACACATTTATTTAATGATTTCTTTCCTTTTGTGTTTTTATAGACATCACTGCAAAGAACTTTGAGTCCTTTCTGTTATGTTTTCTTAATAAAGAAGCTGCATTTGAATAACTTCACATATTACACACTTAAAATGTTCAAAGACTTTACATTGTCAAGCAAGTGAATGTATTTTGTAGGCTTTTTAACACATTTACTTGAGAATGTTTTAAGCACATAGAATTTCTCAGAAAATATAACAGGCACATGGTACCAGTGATCTACATTTAACTATGATCTTGTTTGGCACATTTGCCTAGGGACTTTCCTTTCCCAATTAACCCATGCAAATTAAGCTAAACTCAGCATCTCTTGGATCCCTGCCTGATCTCCACCATCTCTTTCAATTGCTTCACATCCTTCCCATTGCTTTGAACTCTATGATAAAGATTTCATGAGAACCCACTTTCTTTTGGAATTTACGTAACCACCATAATGTCTAAATTTACTTGAAATTATGGTGTTGTTTTCATTGATTAAAGGAAAAGAATTGGAAATTCTTTTCTGTGTATAATATGACACCCACCATGCCACCCAAGCATATTGTCAAGTAATTTTTCTTTGTGTCCTTCTCTAAAAAAATCCTCAAGAGGCTTTGCACTCCGCTTTCTGTTAGACAGTTATCTCCACACATAGAGGAATCATCAGTTTTAAAGTTGTCTGAAATAATACACTGTCCAAATTGTATGTATATTTGGACATTGAATAGTTGGCTCATCTTTTTCTTCATATATTTCTTTCATCTTCTGGGTTGGTCAATTTAGAATTTGGTATCTTTTCTTGTCACTTACATCTTGGCACTGCTGTCCCTTTTGTTTTCATACTTCATAGCATCTCTGCTCTTCCTGGCATTGTTGGATCACACATTCTCTCAGAACATTTATGTTCATTGCTGTGAGTCTTTAGTTATTTGATGTTTCCCTGGGAAAGTTCTACTCTAGCCTTTATTTTCTGGTTCGCACCCTTTCTCTTTCTGCTTTGATGCCTCTCCTTGAAGTACATGGTGTTTCCTGGTGTCAACGATTCCCTAACAAACTTTGTTGAAGTACAATTCATAATATAAAGGGCAGAGTGCAGGCACTTTCTTCTTTTAGAAAAATTCACCCCTTGAATGCATTTTGAATGAAGTCTACTTTACAAAGCATAGCATATACTATGATGCTTTGAGTCTGTCTAGTGTCTGTAATTTGTAGTAGCATTAATCCTAAGGAAGACCATAGGCTTTGGGATTAGTGTCCCTTCTAGTTACAGTTTGAAGCCAAGTGGCCATGCCTATCTTGAAAGTTATTCACTGTCAAGAACATAATACTGTAAATGAAGTCCTATGTCCTCCAACCACTGATTTCAAACATGGTTCAATATCTTATAGAGAGTTCTTATTATAAATTTAATTTATTGAAGCATATTGAACTGGTGCTGAAAAGATGACTCACCAGGTAAAAGCACTGGGTTTTCTTGGGGACTAATATCCAACATATATAAAGAACTCAAGAAGGTGGACTTCAGAAAATCAAATAACCCCATTAAAAAATGGGGCTCAGAACTGAACAAAGAATTCTCACCTGAGGAATACCGAATGGCAGAGAAGCACCTGAAAAAATGTTCAACATCCTTAATCATCAGGGAAATGCAAATCAAAACAACCCTGAGATTCCACCTCACACCAGTCAGAATGGCTAAGATCAAAAATTCAGGTGACAGCAGATGCTGGCGTGGATGTGGAGAAAGAGGAACACTCCTCCATTGTTGGTGGGATTGCAGGCTTGTACAACCACTCTGGAAATCAGTCTGGCGGTTCCTCAGAAAATTGGACATAGTACTACCGGAGGATCCAGCAATACCTCTCCTGGACATATATCCAGAAGATGCCCCAACTGGTAAGAAGGACACATGCTCCACTATCTTCATAGCAGCCTTATTTATAATAGCCAGAAGCTGGAAAGAACCTAGATGCCCCTCAACAGAGGAATGGATACAGAAAATGTGGTACATCTACACAATGGAGTACTACTCAGCTATTAAAAAGAATGAATTTATGAAATTCCTAGCCAAATGGATGGACCTGGAGGGCATCATCCTGAGTGAGGCAACACATTCACAAAGGAATTCTTTCAAAGTTCTCAATTCTCAGCACCCTAATGAAGTCTCAGAAATATTTGTAACTGCAGTTCCAGGGGGTATTCTGATGCTCTCTTGTGGAAGTCTGTACACACTGCACACATAGTGCACAAATAATACAAGCAAACACACACACACACACACACACACACACACACACACAGGGAGATCAAACTCTGGATAATTCTGCTGCGGAGAATTACCAACAGATATTTGCAGAACTATGGACAGAGGTTGAAAGTACACATGTCCATCTGAATCTTCCATACTTGGGTGCAGAGACCTAGGGTGAGAGAGACAGAGGTGTTAAGCAATGGTCAGGAATTGGTGGCTAGATTTAGTCCTTGTTCAGTGACACATACAAATTCTATGCTCAAAACTTGTCTTACATGATTTTTTTCTCTTTAAAATCAAGCTATACTTTTTTCAGCCAGGATATAAATAATGGTGGTATTTTAAACTGGTGTATTAGCTGACAGTGGTCCTTACTTAGTCTTTACATATA